>NC_080540.1:292844023-293196523 GCF_028640845.1 Ahaetulla prasina | reverse complement strand
TGAAGAGGGCGCCCTCTGGAGGTGTTAAACTTAATGTAAGTAGTCGTTCACTTCAACCATTCGTTTAATGACGGTTTGAAGTTACAGCGGTACTGAAAAAAGGGACTTGTGACTGTTTTTCACGCGTACGAGCATTGTAGTATCCCTCTGGTCACGTGATCAAAATTCAGATGTTTGGCAACTTACTCGTATTTATGACCGTTGTAGTGTCGTGGGGGTCATGTGATCACCTGTTGGGATCTTCTGACGAGAACAGTCAAGGGAGAACTAGATTCACTTAACAACCATGTTACTAATGTAACAACTGCATTGATTCACTTAACAACTGTGGCAAGGAAGGTGGTGGTATGGTGCAAAACTTACTTAACAACTTTCTTGCTTAGCAAGAGAAATTTTGGTCACAGTTATCGTCGTAAATCAAGGCTACCTAATAGCAAGGGACTTCTAGTCTAAAACATCTGGAAGATGTCTTAAGCTGTTGAAGAAACCTGATCAATGTGAGAAATTATTGCTGCCTTTTTCTGACAGGTGTGTTCCAAAGATGGATATGGGACAAGATTTGGGTCCCTTGCTTTACTTTTCAGTAAGGCCCAAAATTTGAAAGAATACAATAAATTTTGTAAACAAAAATGGCAACAGTTCACAAAGATTACTAAGTGCTAATAGAAATGCATCGTCTTTCCATAGCAAGGAAGATAAAGCCGGAATGGTTAAATTGAATGCTTTATTCAAAGAGGAAAATATGTTCTTATTTGGATAGCACTTCTGGAATTCGTGCTTGTTGAGGGGGAGGAAATGAAACTTCTTTGGTTTTGTTGATTAGTAAGATTTCATATTATACGAATGGCTAAATAAGGTAAAGGTTCCCCTCACACATACGTGCTAGTCGTTGCCGACTCTAGGGGGTGGTGCTCATCTCCGTTTCAAAGCCGAAGAGCCAGCGCTGTCCAAAGACGTCTCCATGGTCATGTGACCGGATTGACTCAACGCCAAAGGCTCATGGAGCGCTGTTACAGTACCTTCCCACCAAGGGTGGTCCCTATTTTTCTACTTGCATTTTTTACGTGCTTTCGAAGTTGCTAGGTCGGCAGAAGCTGGGACAAGTAACGGGAGCTCACCCCGTTACACGGCAGCACTAGGGATTCGAACCGCCGAGCTGCTGACCTTTTGATCGACAAGCTCAACGTCCTAGCCCCTGAGCCACATGTAAAAGCATGTAAAAGTTGAGGATAGAGTGCATTTATCTTATACTGTGCTAGGAAGAGTTGGAAACAGGGCTGGGCTGCTGGGGGTTCGCGGAGGTTCGGGAGAACCTCTAGCTAAGATTCTGTGCAGTTCGGAGAACCCCCCAAATCCCATTCCTGGCTGGCCCCACCCACCCCATCCCGCCAGTCCCAGGAGTCCCCATGTAGTCCATTTTGGATGCAGGTAAGTGCAGGGAGTGTGCGGAGGCTCAGGGAGGGCGAAAAACAGGCCTACCAGAAGTTTGAGGGCCTCCAGAGCCTGGGGAGACCGTTTTCATCTCCTGGAGGCTCAAGGAAAGCCTCCAGAGCCTAGGGAGAGCAACCCCATCCCCACCGTGGTGCAGGAGGCCGACTAGGCCACGCCCACCATGGCCACACCCACCCAGCAACCAGGCAGAGAACCCCTTGCTAAAATTTTTGAAGCCCATCCCTGGTTAGAAGTCAATGCCCCCTTTTCTTTCTTATCTCATCCCCCTTGTATTTCAACTGGGGCCTCTGGTGGCTCAGACTGCTAAGACAGTCTGTTATTAACACAGCTACTTGCAATTACTGCAGGTTCTAGTCCCACCAGGCCCAAGGTTGACTCAGCCTTCCATCCTTTATAAGGTAGGTAAAATGAGGACCCAGATTGTTGGGGGGGGGCAATAAGTTGACTTTGTATATAAATATACAAATAGGATGAAGACTATTGCTAACATAGTGTAAGCCGCCCTGAGTCTTCGGAGAAGGGCGGGATATAAATGCAAATAAATTTTTAAAAAAACCCTTTTCCTTCTCCTACCCTCAATTTCCTTTTTTTTTTTCTTTTTTTGTGTGTATTTTATAAACTAAAAATAAAAAAATAAACTTCAATAATAATAATAATAATAATTCGAAGAAGGATGAGAAGGGTAGAAAGGATTAAGGGAGGGAGTGGCGGTCGAGCAGCCCTGATTGAGCATAATTTGAGTATAGGATCGATTGTTGGATAAGTGATTGTATTGTACACTGGTCAAATTGTGGGAATTATTATGGAAAAATAAAAAATTTTGCCCTGGAAATAATAATAATAATAATAATAATAATAATAATAATAATAATAATAATAATAATAATAATAATAATAATAATAATAATAATAATAATAATATCGACCATTTGCTGAAGATCCCAATGGAAGTCCTTTTGATAACAACCTTCAGCTCTTTTCTTTGATTGCTTGTTTCACAGCTCCTGAGGTCTATCCCAGTAGGAGTCGGGCAGGTCTACGGTTGCGATAACCCTTGGACTGGTGGCATCGTCATGCTGGCTGTCTTCATTTCATCTCCTCTCATCTTCGGTCACGCGGTGCTTGGCTCAGCAGTTGGAATACCGGCAGGTATGACAGATGGCACTGTATCATTCTGCCCAGCAACTTTCACCAACTTGGAAGGCCCCCAAAGGTGTGGCGACGCATCTCAGAATTCTTACTTGTCACGTTGATGGAATGTTCTGAGAAAAAGATGTCCACCATTCCAGCATCTCGTCAATATCTCAAGAAGCTTCAGGTTAGAATAGAATAACAGAGTTGGAAGGGGCCTTGGAGGTCTTCTAGTCCAACCAGGGGCGAAATCCAGTAGGTTCTAACAGGTTCTGGAGAACCGGCAGCGGAAATTTTGAGTAGTTCAGAGAACCGGCAAATACCACCTCTGGCTGGGCCCAGAGTGGGGTGGGAATGGGGATTTTGCAATATCCTTCCCCTGCCACATCCACCAAGCCACGCCCACCAAGCCACACCACACCCACCAAGCCATGCCCAGAGAACCCTATACCATTTCAGAGAAATTGTTATCCAAGTGGGACAACTTGCTGCGGGACAATTTAACAATTATATTTATAATAATAATAATAACAGAGTTGGAAGGGACCTTGGAGGCCTTCTAGTCCAACCCCCTGCCCAGGCAGGAAACCCTACACCATTTCAGACAAATGGTTATCCAATCTCTTCTTAAAAACTTCCAGTGTTGAAACATTCACAACTTCTGGAGGCAAGTTGTTCCACTGATTCATTGTTCTAACAGTCAGGAAATTTCTCCTTAGTTCTAAGTTGCTTCTCTCCTTGATCAGTTTCCACTCATTTCTTCTTGTCCTACCCTCAGGCGCTTTTGGAGAAGAGCTTGACTCCCTCTTCTTTGTAGCAACCCCTGAGATATTGGAACACTGCTATCATGTCTCCCCTAGTCCTTCTTTTCATTAAACTAGGCATACCGAGTTCCTGCAACCGTTCTTCATATGTTTCAGCCTCCAGTCCCCTAATCATCTTCGTTGCTCTTCTCTGCACTCTTTCTAGAGTCTCAACATCTTTTTTACATCGTGGCGACCAAAACTGAATGCAGTATTCCAAGTGTGGCCTTAATAAGGCATTATAAAGTGGCACTAACACTTCACGTGATCTTGATTCTATCCCTCTGTTTATGCAGCCCAGAACTGTGTTGGCTTTTTGGCAGCTGCTGCACACTGCTGGCTCATATGTAAATGGTTGTCCACTAGGACTCCAAAGTTGTTGATGGTGGCCATGCATGGAGCAAACTCTGGGATTATCGAATATTTATTGATAATAACATTTATTAGCAAAGGATGGGCAAACTTTGATGCCTGGGATTGGCACCTAACCTTTGAGAGCATGGGTCCGCGTGCAGCCCTTCCGAGCTCTGTTTTCCCTGGCAAAGGCACCGCGGGCCGGTCCTTCACTGTTTCCAAGACAGCCCCACGGGCCAGATCTAAGCACTCTGTAGGTTGAGTTTGACACCCCTGCTCTATGGGATCATGTTCATTTAGAGTTAAAGCTACAGATTGGGAGAGGTGGACACCAAGAGACCTTCCGTATGGCTAGATTCTCTACGGACTCACGCTCACCGAGTTTTTCATCCGTTTTACTTTGTAGCCCTGAGCCTGGCTTCCCCCTTGAACAGAATTTATGCCGGTTTGTGGAATTACAACAGCTGCCTCTCCTGTATCGCCATCGGAGGGATGTTCTACGCCCTCACCTGGGAGACATTTGCGTTGGCAATAGCTTGCGGTAAGTAACCAGGCTCTTTACGGTAGTGGCCCCCACCAACACTTTTGGCACCAGGGACCGGTTCCACGTAGAGCGGTTTTTCCAAAGACCGAAGGCAGTGGTGGGATTCAGCCAGTTCGCACCTATTCGGGAGAACCGGTTGTTAACTTTCTAAGCAGTTCAGAGAACCAGTTGTTGGACGAAATCTTATTTTTCTCCCCCACTTTACAGGGCTAATCCTGTAAGGAAGGCAGGAAGAAACATTCTGGTGTTGTTTCTAGCCTAATCTTTATTGCCCTGCTTATAGAAACTGCCTCTCTGGTTAACCCAGTTAACCAGATACCAAAAGTATCTTTTCTTTTATGTACACTAAGAGCATATGCAAATCACACTTGGCCAATAAAAATTCTATTCTATTCTATTCTATTCTATTCTATTCTATTCTATTCTATTCTATTCTATTCTATTCTATTCTATTCTTGTTACATTGTAACAGCTAAGGCGAAGCGCCCACCGACATGAGTGATGTTGAGTTGGCCACACCCACACAGTCACATGACCACTGAGCCACGCCTACCCAGCTGGTCATTAGGGCAGAGAACCGGTTGTTAAATTATTTGAATCCCACCACTGACCGAAGGGGACGTGGTTTTGCATGCCGCCTGCATGACACAGATGGGCCTTAGCTCGTTTGCACAGACTGGTTTCTGGCATGCCGTGAGCAACTGGTTCCACAGACCAGGGGTTGGGGACCCCTGTTTTACATCACTAGATAGTCCTCAATGTACAACCAATTGGTTAATGATCTGTATGGTTGCTAAGTTCTGATGGACCCACCATTCGTCCTCAAGTTATGAATGTTCATGGAGCCTGCCCATTCCATTCGTAACCTGAGGATTTGTGGGAGTGAATCTCGTACCTTGAACGGGATCAGTCCCTTCTTTCGTTTAACACAATGTAAGCCGCCCTGAGTCTTCGGAGAAGGGCGGGATATAAATTCAAATTAAAAAAAAACAAAAACATTCACTTAACAACCAACGCAAATAAAGGTCATGAAATCAGGACGGTCACACGATCCTGTTCTACGATGGTTTTTGCTTAATGACTGCAGTTTTCGTTGAACAACCATTGATTCACTCAGCTGCCATAGGATTCGCTTAACAACCATCGCAAATAATGGTCATGAAATCAGGATGGTCACACGATCCTGTTCTACTACAGGTTTGCTGGACCAAGTGAACCATTGGTTTGTTTAATGGCCAGAGTTTTCGTTTAACAACCATTGATTCACTTAGCTGCCATAGGATTCGCTTAACAACCATCGCAAAAAAAAAAAATCAGGATGGTCACATAACCCCATTTTAAGATGCTTCACAGCATCCTTCTGCTTAATGACTGCAGCTTTCTCCTAATGGCGGCAGCAAGTCTCTTAACAATCAGCACAGAAAAGGGTCATAATATCGCAGGCATCATTCAGGTCATAACTCAAGGAATACCTGTAGGATCAAAGTCCCAAAGGTGCTTTTTTCAAGAGGCAACTGGATTTTCTGGTTTTTCTTGGAAGACGTTTCGCTTCTCATCCAAGAAGCTTCTTCAGCTCTGACCGGATGGTGGGGAACGGAAGGATTTATTCTCCTCGCAGACAGCTGGTCATTTGCTGAAGAAGTTAGTCAGAGCTGAAGAAGCTTCTCGGGTGAGAAGCGAAACGTCTTCAAAGAAAAACCAGAAAGTCCAGTTGCTTCTTGAAAAAAGCACCTTTGGGACAACCAGGATCTGGACGACTGAGATTCTCCATAGACATGTAGGATCAAAGTATTTGGCCGGGTTCGCACAACTTGTTTTAAAGCCAAGCGAACAAATACAGTTACTTTGTTCACCTCCATGTCATGGTGTAACCAATAGACCTTATTCCAGTTTAGTGTGATGGGCTGCTTCACCCATGCAAGGTCAAATAATGGCTAACCCTCAAATAAGTGAACCTGACTTTTAAGGTAAAAGGTAAAGGTTCCCCTTGCACATACGTGCTAGTCGTTCCCGACTCTAGGGGGCGGTGCTTATCTCCATTTCAAAGCCGAAGAGCCAGCGCTGTCTGAAGACGTCTCCGTGGTCATGTGGCCGGCATGACTCAACGCCAAAGGCGCATGGAACGCTGTTCCCTTCCCACCAAAGGTGGTCCCTATTTTTCTACTTGCATTCTTTACCTGCTTTCAAACTGCTAGGTTGGCAGAAGCTGGGACAAGTAACGGGAGCTCACCCCGTTACACGGCGGCACTAGGGATTCGAACCGCTGAGCTGCCGACCTTTCGATCGACAAGCTCAACGTCCTAGCCCCTGAGCCACCGCGTCCCTCAAACCTGACTTTTAGCTGGGTGCTATATGAACTTTGCCACTGGAGAAAGCAATGGCGTTTGGAAGAGTCAGCGGAAAAGGGAAACTAGGCCGCCAAAGCCTCCGGAGCGTGGGGAGGGCGTAAAACACCTCCCTCCCACCGTGGTGCAGGCGGCCGACTTGGCCACGCCCACCCAGCAATGGGGCAGCGAACCTGTTGCTAAAGGATCTGAAGCCCACCCCTGTCTTTACCCCTTACTATTTCAGAGCCTTTTACAGCAAATAACAACGTTATGTATTTATATTTCTTTTTTTTTTTGCAGCTTTTTTTACCACCTACGTGGGGGAAGCGATGGGCCACATCTTTTCCGTGGTACGTTGCTGACAACTGAGGAACAAAGATTGCATTTATATGTATTTATCATCACTGATTCTTTGCTCACTTCGGGAGGTGGGGAAGAATTACAGGCGGCTTAAATGGGGAAATCTGTCTTATTTTAACCCCACAACACCCCGCCTGCAAGGCATAACTGTTAGGACACATGATAACCCACTTAACAACTGCAAGCAAAATTGGGGTCATATGTTAAGGACTATATGTAATACAGCATCCTCTTCCCACAAAATTCAATTCAGTTTATACTCTAGAAAGAGGGCAGAGAAGAGCGACAAAAATGATTAGGAGACTGGAGGCTAAAACATATAAAGAACGGTTGCTGTAATTGGGTATGTCCAGACTAATGAAGAGAAGGACCAGGAGTGACATGATAGCAGTCTTCCAATGTCTCAGGGGCTGCCACAAAGAAGAGGGAGTCAAGCTATTCTCCAAAGCACCAGAAGGCAGGACAAGAAGCAATGGGTGGAAACTAATCAAGGAGAGAAGCAACCTGGAATGTAGGAGAAACTTCCTGACAGTGAGAACAATTAATTAGTGACCGTCAGAAGTTGTAGGTGCTCCAACGCTGGAGGTTCTTAAGAGGAGATTGCACAACCATTTGTCTGAAATAGTATAGTGGGTTTCAAAAAATTTTACTCACAGTTCTGTGGGTGTGGCTTGGTGGGCGTGGCAGGGGAAGGATAGTGTAAAATCTCCATTCCCTCCCCACTCCTGGGGGAAGGTTACTGCAAAATCCCCATTTCCGCCAATCAGCTGGGACTTGGAGGCAGACAATAGATGGGGGCAGGGCCAGTCAGAGTTGGTATTTGCCAGTTCTCCAAACTACTCAAAATTTCCGCTACCGGTTCTCCAGAACCTGTCAGAACCTGCTGAAACACACTTCTGGGGTTGGACTAGAACAGGGGTCTCCAACCTTGGTCCCTTTAAGACTTGTGGACTGCAACTCCCAGAGTCCCTCAGCCAGCTGGCTGAGGGACTCTGGGAGTTGAAGTCCACAAGTCTTAAAGGGACCAAGGTTGGAGACCCCTGGACTAGAAGACCTCCAAGGTTCCTTCCAACTCTGTTATTCTGTTATAAATGTTTTGAGTAAACCCCAAAGCAAGACAGTAGATCCATGTTTCTCCGTAGATGTTGAATGGGGAAACCTGACCCTTTTATGCATTGGCAGATTAAGGCTCACTGGTACCCAATGAGCCTTAATCTTGGTGCCCCCCCTCTCCTTTGTACAAACTATTCTCCAAGGCACCTGAGGGTAGAACAAGAAGCAATGGGTGGAAACTGATCAAGGAAAGAAGCAACCTAGAACTAAGGAGAAATTTCCTGACAGTTAGAACAATTAATAAGTGGAACGACTTGCCTGCAGAAGTTGTGAATGCTCCAACACTGGAAATTTTTAAGAAGAGGTTGGATAACCATTTGTCTGAAGTGGTGTAGGTAACAACAACAAAGTTGGAAGGGACCTTGGAGGCCTTCTAGTCCAACCCCCTGCCCAGGCAGGAAACCCTACATCATCTCAGACAGATGGTTATCCAACATTTTCTTAAAAATTTCCAGTGTTGGAACATTCACAACTTCTGCAGGCAAGTCATTCCACTTATTAATTGTTCTAACTGTCAGGAAATTTCTCCTCAGTTCTAAATTGCTTCTTTCCTTGATCAGTTTCCACCCATTGCTTCTTGTTCTACCCTCAGGTGCTTTGGAGAACAGCCCGACTCCCACTTCTCTGTGACAGCCCCTGAGATATTGGAACACTGCTATCATGTCTCCCCTAGTCCTTCTTTTCATTAAAAAAATGTAGTACTTTTTTTCATTAAAAAAGTAGGGTTTCCTGCCTGGGCAGGGGGTTGGACTAGAAGACCTCCAAGGTCCCTTCCAACTCTGTTGTTGTTGTTATTACTGTACAAATGAAATGAAGCTCATTGGTGTTTTTTTTTCCTTTCTCAACTTTGTGGTGCCCATTGTGGGCCTGGTGCCCATAGCACGTGCTTAAGCTGCTTAATGGGTAATACACCACTGCTATTATGACCTGTGGGTTTGAACTCCCAGAATGGCTGACTCAGAAAGTCTGGGGGTTGATGACCATAAGTGATAAAGAAGCCATAGTTCCCCACCTCTGTTCTAAATTATAGTCCATTTGATACAATTGTCAACGCAGTAGATATTTAGAATGGAATAAAATAACGGAGTTGGAAGGGACCTCGGAGGTCTTCTAGTCCAACCCCCTGCTTAGGCAGGAAACCCTACACCAATTCAGACAAATGGTTATCCATTATGTCGACTGGCGGCCCCCAGGGGGAGGGCCTTTTCTGTGGGGGCTCCACAGATCCCTATGGAATGAGCTGTCTCCAGGACTGCATCAACTCCCCGACCTCCGGTCTTTTAAACGCGAGCTCAAGACTTTCCTATTCCACCGTGTGGGGCTAGCTTGAGGGAATTTTAAGAGGGGTTTTAGGAGTGTTTATTTTAGTGTTAATTTTAAATTTGGCCAGTTTATAATTAGTTTTTAATATGTTTTTAAGATTATTTATGTACTAGTTGTTTTTATTTGGCTGTTCACCGCCCTGAGTCCTTTGGGAGAAGGGCGGTATAAAAAATCTAATTAAATAAATAAATAAATTATCTTCCATTATTGCTTTTGTTTAATTCCAAAAAGTGTGTAGTATTTTCTAAGGTTACTACACACAGGGGTGAGTTTCACTTACCTTTGCTACCGGTTCGCTCACGCACGCATCCGCAGATTGTATTTGAGGATGTCTGGGCGGGTGGGCGGAGCCTCCCGCCACCGCTGCTACAGGTTCGACCGAACCAGCGTGAACCAGTGGTAGCAACTCACCACTGTTACTACAGATATAAAAACAAGGTGGGGCTTTGATTTTGTGTAAACTCCCCCAAGACATTTCTGAGATGTTGCTTGTTTTTTTATTCTTTTCCAGTTTGGGATGCCAATAGGGACTTGGCCTTTCTGCTTATCTGCCCTCACCTTCCTGCTCTTAACCACCACCAACGAGGCCATCTTCAAGCTGCCCCTTTCCAAAGTCACCTATCCCGAAGCCAACCGGGAGTACTATCTGGAGAGAAAGAAACCGTGCCCTGAATCCATTTGTGACAAAGTGTAAGACAGCATATCGAAGAGTCTGTCGTGTCCCACTCCTCTTCTGACGGCCGGGTCTGGGAAGTCTGTATCAAGCATGGCCACGAAGCCTCTGCAGCTTTGCCAAATTCCTGACTTCAGCAACCAGATGAGATTTTGCCTGACTCAAGGAATGCCAAAAAGCAGATTTTTTATATAGGCTATGGGGTGTGGTTCCATGACTCAGCGCTTATCCAGGCCTGCCACTCCCTTCCTTTTGCTGACGTCGCCTCTCCATTCTCCAGAAGTGGGCATCTGTCCACTGTGTCTTTTCTTCCTCAGCTGCCAGCAATTCTAGCTCATGGCCGGCTTTGTGCTCACACGCTGTAGGGAGGTTTGTTTGCTCAGTCTGTCCGGGCATGGTGCCAGGGCTGGGGGCTGGAGGCATGCCAGGCCATTCTTCTTCACTATCGGTCTCTGGCTCAGATAGCAGGAGATGGGAGGGGCCTGGCTGAGGAGAGGAGGGCGGGCAAGACACAACAGAGTCGCTCTTGCAACTAGAGAGTCTTCCCAAAGAAGAACAGAAGGAAAACTTACGTTTTTGGTGAACAGTTTTGTTCTTCTCGCTTGTAGATGCCTTCACTTGGATCAGTCAAGTTCAACTTTCAGGGATGTTCTTCAGTCAGAAGTGAATGTATTCATCTGGAAAGGAACATAATATATGTGGGACAATTCAGTTTAGACCAGAGGTGTCCAAATTTGGCAACTTTAAGACTTGTGGTCTTCAACTCCCAGAATTCCTTAGCCTTGTTTAAAAAAAAAAAGCCATAAAATCAGACATGACTCACTTAAGAACTGCCTTGTTTAGCAATGGAAATTCTGGTACCAATCATTGTTGTAAGTTAAGGACTGCTTGTAAAGAAGAGAAATTATTATTATTATTATTTATAAACTTAGCTGTTACCTGCAAGTTATGACTACTTTAATGAATGAGTGAATACTTTATTTGGCCAAGTGTGATTAGACACACAATATTCTCTTTATACAAATACTAGCTGATAACCTGGCATTGCCCAGGTATTTATTTATCCCAATCCTGTATTAGGATTTTCCCCCTTACCAGAGGGAGCCTCCTTGTGGAGTACTGTGAAGCCATTATCATGGCAATTCCATTGTGCTGCACAGTAGAAGCCATTTTAAGGCAGTACAATAGACACCATTTTAAGGCACAACAGGCTGTATCTTAACGGAACACATACCCTGAGGGGTGTCTTACCTCCGCAGTATTTCTTTCCAGAGAGCAAGTCATCTGTGTACCAAGTTTGGTTGAAATTGCTTGAGGCATTCCAGAGTTATGCTGGAACATACACACATACACACAGCCATTTAGATAGATAGATGAGAGGAAGGGAGAGAGAGAAGGAGGGAGGGAGAGAGAGGGAGAGGGAGAGGGGGAGAGAGAAAGAGAGAGAGAGAGAGATTGATTCAGGAAATAAATTGTTACAAGATACATTTACAACATCCTCTAATTCCTAGCAACACAGAGAGTCGTGAGAGGTCAGTGCTAGAGCAAAATTTATACGAAGAAGGCTTTGCAGATATATCAATGGATTCCCAATTTATTAACCAAAATGTATATCTGCACCTTGAAGACATAATTAATCTAGACGTGATTGTATATCAGTTCCTTTTCTAAGCAACATGAGAAATGCTTGGAATGACGAGCGACCACACAGGCAGTTCTTCTCCCAGTTTTGGTAAGTTGTTCCAGAAGGACAGATGAGACAAGGAGGTAACAGTGACCAGGTAGAATGATCAAATTAGGACATTCTCGTTAGAAGCAGGGGAATCTCTGCAACAGAAGAGATTATTTGCAGTTTAGGATTGAACTAGCGTCCTTGGGTCCTTGGTGCTCTTTGAACTTGGCTGTTTTCTTGCAGACATTTCAATACCCAGTTAGGTAATGTCATCAATGCTAGAAGGGAGCAGGGTTTGCTTTATTTTTAAAGACTAGTGCAGTCCTGGTGAACCTTTTCAGGGCGGCACGCATGCATGTGCCATAAACCGGAAGAGCAGCAGCCTGGTGCCCATGTGCGTGCCAAGAAGATAATTTTCCAGTTTCCGGCATACACATGTGCACCGGCTACCAGGTCTTCCAGTTTCTGGCATGCATACACACGCCGGAAGAGCAACCACCAGGCACACATGCGCATGTCGGGAAGATGATCTTCCAGTTTCTGATGCGCACATGTGCACCAGACAGCCAGTCTCCCAGTTTCCAGTATGTATGCATGTATGAAGACCAGCTGGCCGGTGCACATGCGCACCCTGGAAACTGGAAGATCATGTTGCCGGCACGCGCATGTGCTGTTCTTCCGGTTTCTAGCACTCCCACACACGTAAAGACCAGCTGGCCAACATGCTGGAACACGGAAGAGCAACGGCCATCGGCTCATGCGCTCAGAGAGATGGCTCTGTGTGCCACTTCCAGCATGCATGTCATAGGTTCGGGGGGACTATTACGGGACTAGTTTGGGGTACTCTATAGGTGTATCCCAATCAAGGAACTATCAACTCCGACAAACAATCAAACCATAAACAAGGAACCACCAAGAACATGTCCATCAATATTGGCAGGGCAAACCACTTGCACATAAAGAGAGAACCAACCCCACTCTCTTTTAGAACTGATGATGTTACCTAGTTGGGTCATGAAATGTTTGTAAGAAAAAAAACCAAGCTCAAACAGCACCAAGGACTCCACAAAACTCTGCAAGTTGTCATTCTTGGCAGATCCCACGAAACTGACCCCTGATGCTAGCCCTGATACCTCGTCTCCAAACCATGATTTGTAAATGAAATTATAGTTTGAAGAACAGGATTCATTTTGGGGCCTCTTAGCAATGCAGAGTGGAGGAGAAGCATATTGAAAACAAAGGGAAGTCCAAGGGAAGGAATCTTTAGAGTCAACTTATTGCCCCCCCCAACAATCTGGGTCCTCATTTTACCTACCTTATAAAGGATGGAAGGCTGAGTCAACCTTGGGCCGGGCTTGAACCTGCAATAATTGCAGGCTTCTGTGTTCTTAATAACAGGCATTACCAGCCTGAGCTATCCGGCCCTGCCCTAGTTTGAAGAACAGGATTCATTTTGGGGCCTCTTAGCAATGCAGAGTGGAGGAGAAGCATATTGAAAACGAAGGGAAGTCCAAGGGAAGGAATCTTTAGAGCAGCAGTTCTCAACCTGTGGGTCGGAACCCCGTTGGGGGTCGAATGACGATTTGCCAGGGGTCGCCTAAAACCATCGGAAATATGGGAAGTATACTTGCGAGTCGAAGAATCGCGCTCCAATGGTTGACTCCACAAGCCAGCTGCAGGCTCTTCAAATCGCTAGCCGAATTCGGCTTCAGGCACGATGAATTAAAAAAGAGAGAAATCTTTGCTCTGATGTCTCCCTCTCAAGCCAGCTGCAGTCACTCCCAATCGCTAGCCTAATCTGGCTTCAGGCGCGATAAAGTTAATAGGGGAGGAGTCTCCACTCTAATGCCTCCGTCCTCAAGGCAATCACAAGCAGTTCAGATCGCTAGCCAATACGGCTTCAGGTGTGATAAATTCAAAACAAAAATAATTTTATGGTTGGGGTCGCCACATCATGGGGAATTGTATTAAAGGGGTCGCAGCACTATAAAGGTTGAGAACCACTGCTTTAGAGGCCCAACTCAATGGAGTCATTCTATGAGATAAAAAGCCAGGAAAGCCCATATAAGTCCTGTAAATAAACTCACCCAACATGTATATAATATTGTAAATAAACTCAATCAACATTCTGCATTGTCATTTACTGTGCTACTGCAAGTGTAATGAATCTGTTTTAGGTTTTTGTATTTTTTTTTGAACGTCAAATAAACTATACCAAAACGCACGAATTTTAAAAAGTGTTCTTTCTTTCTTTTCTTTTTTTATGGACTGCTTGTCCTTCATCCTACTAGACCAGGGGTCTCCAACCTTGGCGACTTTAAGCCTGGCGGACTTCAAAGCAAAGCTGGCTGGGGAATTCTGAGAGTTGAAGTCATCCAGGCTTAAAGTAGCCAAGGTTGGAGACCCCTGTACTAGACCATATGATAATCAAACACCATCAATTCTCCCTTAATTGTTGCTCCCTTGTTTTGGGCTTATTAAATTTTATTAAAATTAAATTTTATTATTATTATTGTTAACTTTAGGCTTATTATTATTAAACAGCATTTTTTTTTAAATAAATGTATCTATCGGATGGAAGCGAAGTCAAAATTGTTACGTGTACATGAAAGTTAGATTAATTCACCTCTAAAGCATACAGTAATCCTTGTAGGAAAAGGAGTGGCAGAACCTGGAGGTGGAGTTAAAGGAGGAATCAGCCTAGAATTCCCTACATAGCCACAAGTGACATTAGCCCTTATCTAACTCTAACCAGGTTAATTGCTCTGTGCATAGGCATAAATAGCAATTAGCTTAATGAGATCTTCATGTGTGGACCTGATCTTGACCTACAATTATTTGTTTAGTGACCGTTGAAATTTACAATGGAACGGGAAAACAAGTTATGTGATCAAAATTCTGGCGCTTAGCAACAGACATGTATTTACAATGGTTGCAGTGTCACGTGATCACTATTTGTGAACTTCCCACCCAGCTTCCAGTAAGTGAAGTCAGGGGTGGAAGTTGCATTTGCTTAAAAACCATGTGATTCACTTAACAACCCGTCCGCCGACTCCTGTGTGCATGTGCACACACAGGGATTGGGTGGGCCTGGCTGAAGCAACACAAGCCGGCCCCTTACCGTTTCCAGGATGGCAGCAGGGGCCAGATCCAACCACATCGTGGGCCTTGAGTTTGATACCTCTGTTCTAAACAAATGGCTGTCCAATCTCTTCCTTTAAAAATCTCCAGTTTTTAACAATTTCCGGAGGCAAGTTGTTCCACTGATTAATTGTTCTAATTGTCAGGAAATTTCTCCTTAGGTTTAGGTTACTTCTCTCTTTGATTAGTTTCCACCCATTGCTTCTTGTCCTGCCTTCAGGTGCTTGAGAATAGCTTGACTTCCTCTTCTTTGTGGCAACCCCTGAGATATTGGAACACTGCTATCACGTCACCCCTAGTCCTTCTTTTCATTAAACTAGACATACCAAGTTCCTGCAACCATTCTTCATATGTTTTAGCCACCAGTCCCCTAAGCAACTTGGTTTCTCTTCTCTGCACTCTTTCCAGAGTCTCAACATCTTTTTTATATTGTGGTGACCAAAATTGGATGCAATATTCCTAGTGTGGACTTACCAAGGCATTATTAAGCAGAGGTGGGTTTTAGCAAGTTCTGACTTGTTCTGGAGAACTGGTAGTGGAAATTTTGAGTAGTTTGGAGAACCGGTAAATCCCACCTCTGACTGGCCCCGCCGCCATCTATTCTCTGCCTCCTGAGTCCCAGCTGATTGGCAGGAAATGGGGATTTTGCAGTAACTTTCCCCTGGAGTGGGAGGGAATGGAGATTTTACAGTATCCTTCCCCTGCCATGCCCACCAAGTCCCGCCCACCAAGCCACACCCACAGAACCGGTAGTAAAAAAATTTGAAACCCACCACTGTTATAAAGTGATATTCTTTTTTTTGTTGTGTGGTCACTCCTGGATGTGACCAAGAAGGACAATAGCCTCTTGGCACAAAGCTGTCTGAACTGGATATAGTTAGGGTTTTAAAGAGATAAAATAGGCTGGAGAAAATCCTTTGAAAATCCCCAGTAAAGATTTAGGGGGTTACGTCTAAGCCCCCCCAAAACACATAAATATCTTGGTTTTGGGCTTTATGTTTTGAGAGAGAAGGGTGAATGTTAGCTGACTTTATTCACGGATAGCATTCATTTCACCCTTGAATGAAGAAATCTTAAAGCTACTTTAAGGATTAATAATGGGTTTCTATTACACTCTTGTGAGAAGCTACCCCTCTCCTAGAAGAATGAAATGTTTTGAGAAATATTTAAAAAGGCAGGATAAAATATTTCCCCTAAAAGAGAAATAAAAAATCTTAAGGGAGACAGAAACTCAGAACTGCAGCTCCCTGCCCCCAGCAGATACTTGGGGCCCAATAAGAAAGACTGGGCCAACCTATCTACAAGACAAAATACCTCCAGCTCAGTGGTGGTATTTAGCCAGTTCAGACTGGTTCAAGCAAACCAGTAGTGGTGACCTGCTGGTGGCCGCCCACCCGCCCTGCAGCTATGCTGTCCTATTTAGACACATTTTCTAAGCCACATCCATGCATGTAAGCCACATACGCAAGCAAAGGGCATGAATGGAAGGTTGCATGTATGCATGGAAGGCACACAGGCTCACATTTTCTGTGTGCGGCAAACCGGTCTTAAAATTATGTGAAACCCACCTCTGCTCCAGCTCCAGGATGATGGGATTAAGACACGACCACTCAGGACATAATAGGATTAACCCGCTACCATTTAGCAGCAGAGCTCACGACATTACACAGTCTCCTAAGAATCATTGCATCACCCTCCAAACTTCAACTAAACTTAGCTCAGACAACCTACGGAGCCAGCTATGACCCCTACAACAACCATTAGAATACATGTTCTTGCACAGGAACAGGAAGTTCAAGTGCAAAGCCCAAGAGAAGGTATAAAAACCACCCACTCTCAACTCCATGTGTTCAGCTGTCCAGGTCCTCAAACCCATGTGGGTTCTGCGTCACCATTAAAACATCTTTCCAATCAGCCTCCGTGTTTCCAGTGTCTTTCTCCCGGCTTGGAACTGAACCAGAGGGATATGTCTTCCAGTGGTGAAATACTCCACAGTTTGCCACCGGTTCACTGTCTGCGCATGCGTGGTGTGCGCCAAACGTGCACTGCGCACGTGCATGCATAGTGCAAACCAAATGCACACTGCATGCGGAAAAAGAAGGCTTAAGAAAGTAAGTAGAACAGTGGGGGAGAAACAGCTGTGCGCGCGATTCAGATTCACTAGAAAGCAGGATTTCTTGCTTTCTAGCGAATATAAATCGCATGGCACAGCTGATCGTTGGAAATACCGGATCGCCCGAACAGGTAGCTTTTATTACTACCGGTTCGCTCGAATTGGTGCAAACCGGTAGCATTTCGCCCCTGATTTCTTCCAATACTCTTATATCATAGGAATCATTCCATGATAGTATAGAATCAGAGGGTTGAGATCATCTCATCCAAACCCTATTCAGTGAAGGATCATTAAAGCATCTGCAACGATCCAGCCTTTGTTTAAAGAGCTCTGTCCAAGAAGGATACATCACTTCACGTGACAGCCCATGTTAGCACTGGTGTCAGGTCATATATGTACCTATGTAGAGTTACATAGTTACATCTACTTTGAAAATGCTTGACGGGGTTTAGAGAAGGGGTGAAGTGCTCCCGGTAGCGATGGTGGCGGGTGGTTCGGAAATCCCTCCCCCCAACACCCCAGCTGAGCTGCATGATCATCAAAGGTTCTCTTTTTTTTTTACTTTTAAAAGCATTTTTTCTTCAGCAGAAAAAATGGTTTTAAAAGTAAAAAAAAAAAAAGCCTCTGATGATCGCGCAGCTCAGCTGGGATTGTCAGAACCCTTTAAAAGCATGTTTTCTACAAGCTCTTTGGCCGAAGAGGTTGTAAAAAAAATGCTTTTAAAAGGTTCTGGCAATCAGACGACTCAGCTGGGATTGTCAGAACCCTTTAAAAGCATTTTTTCCTCTGGAGATTCCAGCTAAGTTGCCTGATCGTCACAGGCTTTTAAAAGCATTTTTCTACAACCTCTGAGGCTGAAGAGGTTGTAGAAAAAATGCTTTTAAAAGTAAAAAAAAAAGTTGGCCATGCCCACCCAGTCACATTATCCCACCACCAAGCCACGCCCACAGAACCAGTAGTAACAAGTTTTACATTTCACTCCTGGTTTAGAGTGAATAATACAGGTAGTCTTCAACTTACAAAGTTCATTTGGTGACCATTCAAAGTGATAATGGCACCATAAAAGCAACTAATGACTGTGTTTCACCCTTACGACCATTGCATTGGTCATGTGATTAAAATTCAGGAGGTTGGCACAACTGACTCAATTTAACGACAGTTGCAGTAACCTGGTGTCATGTGGTCCCCTTTTGCGACCTTCTGCCGAGCAAACCCAACGGGGGGAGCCAGGTTCACTTAACAGTTGTGTTACTAACTGAACAACTGCATCGATTCACTTAACAACCGGGCCAAGAAAGGTTGCAAAATGGGGCAAGAACTAACTTAACAACTGTCTCGCTTAGCAACAGAAATTTTGGACTCAGTTATAGGACGAGAATTACCTGTATTCGGTTATGAATATGTTTAATTTTTAAAATTTTGGTGATAAGGATTCCAGGCAGATTGGAAGAAAAGGAACAAGAAATGTGAACGTGCCGGAATTTTACAACAGCGCTAATGAAGTTTCATGTTCCACGCCCAAATAAATGAGTTATAGGGCTATTTATTTTCAAAATCAGATTTCTTATACTCCCCTAAACACACACGCACACATACTTCTCCTAGTTGCATTTTTTTTATTCTCTTGAATATTCTAACTCCAAAGTCAGTATTTTACTTCCTGCTGTCTAAACGGAACTTCACAAGACAGATAGCAATCCGACATTAAATGTTTGCTTTAGAGACCAGTCTAGAATTTCTTGATTTATTGCTATTGTACACCGTCTACTCTAGCTTTTATTGCATATCTGTTTTATTGACACAAAGCAACCTACAGAAGATGCTGGAGCGGAGCAGAGAATTATTTCCCCAGACAAGGAGTTGGGCTTGATCACGGATGTCCAACTTCGGCAACTTTTAAGATTTGTGAACTTCAACTCTCAGAATTCCACTGCCAGCCTGGGGGATTCTGGGAGTTGAAGGCCTCAAGTCTTAAAGTTGCCAAGATTGGACATCCCTGGACTACAGGATCTCCAAGATCCCTTTCAAACCTTATGTTCTATGATTCTTTGAAACCAAATGGATGCTATTTGGTGCTCAGTCTGCAACCATTTGCCATGGAGCATTAGCAGGATTAGCTGCATTAACAGAGGAATCTGGTTTAATGAACAGAAGGACTAGGGGAGACATGATAGCAGTGTTCCAATATCTAAAGTGCTGCCATAAAGAAGAGGGATTCGGGCTGTTCTCCAAAGCACCTGAGGGTAGAACAAGAAGCAATGGGTGGAAACTGATCAAGGAAAGAAGCAACTTAGAACTAAGGAGAAATTTCCTGACCGTTAGAACAATTAATAAGTGGAACAACTTGCCTCCAAAAGTTATCAATGCTCCAACACTGCAGGCTTTATAGAAGAAATTGGACAGCCATTTGTCTGAAATGGTATAAGATTTCCTGCTTCAGCAGGGAGTACGACTAGAAGACCTCCAAGGTCCCTTCCAACTCTGTTATTTTGCTGTTCTGAAGTCTGCTGGGATTTCTGTAACAAAGTTTTGTGAGCTTAAAAACTCCCTACACACACTCTCTGCAGCCAGTCACTCATCTCAGAGTATTCGTGGGTCTTGAAAATAAAGATAGTAATTAAAACTACTTTACCCTGTTTTTGGATCAATAATCATCTAAATGTTAGGCAAAGATCACAGCCACTGTGATTGGCCCAAAGTTGCCCAGCTAGACTTCGTGTCTAAGACTATACAACAGTGACTGCTAACCTTTTGCCGTCATGTGCCAAAAGCGGGGGGAGCATAGGATGGAGCGTGCGTGCATGCCCATACCCATAATTCAATGCGCTCCGCTTCCCACACATGTGCAGGCGACCCCCCCACACGCTCCCCACACTTTTGGCACATGATGGTATGGTGGGCCCGGTAGGCCCATTTTTTGCCCTCCTCAAATCCGGAGCCTTTCTAGGAGCCTGGGGAGGGCAAAAACAGCCTTCCCCACCCCTCTGGAGGCCCTCCGGAGGACAGAAACAGCACGTTTCCTGACTTCCGGTGGAACCAGAAATGCTGTTTTTCACCATCCCCAGACTCCAGAGCCTTTCTAGGAGCCTGGGGAGGTTGAAAACAGCCTTCCCCAAGGCCTGAAAATCAGCTGGCTGGCGCTTGCTGGAGCTGAGCTAGGGCAATGCTTGCGTGCCATAAGTTCGCCATCATGGCTATACAAGAACTCACTGTTTCCTGATGATTGGCTCAAAGACACCCTGCTGGCTTTTTTGCCTAAGGTGCTATTCGAACTCACAGTCTCCTACTGATTGGCCTAATGTCACCCCACCAGCATTCACACCTATGGCAGGACTAGAACTCACGGTCTCCTGTTTTCTAGCCTGGCGCCTTAATCACTAGACCAGACTGGCTCTCTTATAATTGAAATCTCTTTGGGGAAGGGGGATTGTCCTGCATTCTGGAACTTCTCAGCCATTCTATCCTGTGAAGCATCAGCTGGAAGAAGGAGAAGGAGAAGCAGGAGATCACGATGAAGAAATCTGTCCAGAACAAGCCTTCATAATTTGTATGTCAAGCCTAGAAGAATGCAACCCATTAATTAAAGTTTAAAAACCCAACTGTCATGCTCCCATATGAAACTGCGGGAGGAGGATGAGCTGGAGCTGGAGTCAATGGAGATTGAGGAGGTGGTTTCATTGGCTTCGAGGAATGTGGGGAGAAGCAGGCCGAGGCAGCCCAGGGCCCCTCAGGATTGGGATGGCTTGTTAGCAGGGAGAAATGGGGGCAGGATGACCGAGAAAAGGCAAGCAATGGACATGAGGAGCAACAGAGCTCTGGCGATGAACAAGGACTGTCCCCTCCTGATCCCCGAGCACGGAGAGTAGAGAGAAGGCGGGAACAACGCAGGCCGAGCCAACAACTAGGGAGGAGAGAGCCCCTCCCCTCTTCACAAGGCACACCTGGGGACTGACATTTAAGGAGACACTGTGGGGAGGGGCATTTGTCAGGAACAAATGCTGAATTGGTACAGTTTGGTGTGCCGGTACAAACATTTGGAGTTTGCAGGACTGCTTGCTTCTTCCTTATTTGTGGACTCCTTTGTTCCTTGTTTTGTGGACTCATTTCCCTGTTCCTCTGTTTTACTGGACTGGGCGCAGCCAGAGGCTGTCGTGTGTGCGCGCACGCTTTGCTCTGGGACTTGCCAAGAATGTGGGAGCGTTTGGGGGAAAATTTGGAGCATTAAAGGGGAGTTTGAACTCTCAGCTGGCTGTGTGACCTTCGTGCCTTGTCCCGGGTCATCACACCCAACTAAACTCTTGATTCCCTGCAGAGAAACGGTCTGAGGGCTTCCAGGTTACTGTTGCAAGATCCGTAGTGACCAAGATGGTCCTTGAAGATTCTATTGCAGTGGTTGTATTCAGCCGGTTCGATCCAGTTCGGGCGAACCTGTAGCAGCAGCTGTGGAAGGCTCTGCTCACCTGCCCGGACGTCACCAAGTCCCGTTTTTGACGCTTCTGCGCATGCGTGGAAGACTCTGTACATGCACAGAAGTGACGCGTGCACGCTCACATTTGCAAACCGGTAGCGAAGGTAAGTGAATACCACCCCTGTTCCATTGCCATGGAAACCACGGTTGCCTGCCCTACGAGAGACGATGGAATGCTGCCAGGCCTGGTGAACCAGAGCACCTCACCCAGCCCTTCTCTGCCATGCAGAGATCAAGCACATAAAACCAACAGAATCTCTTGGAACGCCAAAGGTGCTTCTTTTGGGGCCTCTTCCTCAGGCTACGGATGGAAATTTCCCGGCTGGGAAAATTCCACTGCCTTGTTCAAATCACCTCCTGTCCCGTCAATGGGCTGGAGACATTTTTTTATAGAAGACAAACATGCCGGAGCCCGGCATTTATAGCTTGGCACGTTTTTAAAGCCGGGTGGGGCTGGAATTGCCATCGTGAAAGGCCCAAAATTTGAGGCTGAGGTTTTGAAAGGGGCGGGGGGTCAGTGGAGGTTAAGGGCCATTTGCTTTGATCCAGGGGTTGGCGGGATGTCACCAGAGGCAGCGTTGACCGGCTGGATAACCTAAAAAATCATTTTAAAAAAAATTGGCAGAAGCAATTCTACAACCCCGTTTTGAACCCTTCTCCCTCTTCTTTCGGAGGGGTTCGAAAGATGCACGAGGGGGGGGAAAAAAACTTTCCACAAAGTTAGGTCAACCGTCGAATGGGAGGCATGAAGCTTCCGACGGTATTAACGGAGGGATAAGAATCAAGATCATGCGAAGTGTTAGGACTCCTTTGTAATGCCTTGGTAAGATCACACTTGGAATACGGCATCCAGTTTTACAATAGAATAATCTGGAAGGGACCTTGGAGGTCTTCTAATCCAGCCCACTGCTCAAGCGGGAGAACCTATACCAGTGATGGCTAATCTTTGCCCAAAGTGCTGATGAGCACGGACACGCCCAAACCCCTAAAATGCAATGCATGCATGCCCCTCTGCATGTGCCTCGCATGTGCCCCGCCCACACACATGCGCATGGCTCCTCATGCCCTGCCCCCCCCATGCATGTGCACGAGGCCCCCCCACATGTGACCTGGCTGGCTATAGGTGACATGGACCTCTGGCCTGGTCCAGTATCAAGGCTCCCTTGAGCTCCTGGTGTTCCACAAGAAGTAGAAGTCAACAGTTCTATTGCGCGGGTGATAGAGGGAGCACCACGTTGCTCCCATATAACACCTATCCTGCGCGGCCTGCACTGGCTGCCGGTAGCCTTCCGGGTGCACTTCAAGGTGTTAGTGACCACCTTTAAAGCGCTCCATGGCTTAGGACCAGGATATTTATGAGACCGCCTTCTGCCACCTATAGCCTCCCAACGACCTCTGCGCTCCCACAGAGTGGGCCTTCTCAGGGTGCCGTCGACCAAACAATGTCGGTTGGCGGCCCCCAGGGGGAGAGCCTTCTCTGTGGCAGCACCAGCCCTTTGGAATGAGTTGCCTCCGGGTTTACTCCAACTTCCCGACCTCGGGACCTTCAAGCAGGAATTGAAGACTTTATTATTTCATCGGGCAGGACTAGCCTAAGCGTATTTTAAGTGTATTTTAATTGTAATTTTAAGGGGTTTTAAGTCGGTCTAAGACCGTTTTAGTTGATTGCCTTGTTAAATATTTGTTTTTAAATTCTTTTTAAATTTGTTATTTATTCGCTGTATTTTAAGATGGCTGTACACCGCCCTGAATCTTTCGGGAGAAGGGCAGTATAAAAATTAAATAATTATTATTATTATTATTATTATTATTATTATTATTAATAATAATAATAATAATAATAATAATAATAATAATAATAATAATAATAATAATAATAATAATAATAATAATAATAATAATAATAATAATAATAATAATAATAGTTTGTCCCAAAGGTGTTTTTTCAAGAGGCATCTGGAACTTCCTTGGTTTTCTTTGAAGATGTTTCGCTTCTCATCCAAGAAGCTTCTTCAGCTGTGACTGGATGGTAGGGAATGGAGAGATTTATTCCTCCACCATTCAGTCAGAACTGAAGAAGCTTCTTGGATGAGAAGTGAAAAAACCAGAAAGTCCAGTTGCCTCTTGAAAAAAGCATCGTTGGGGCAACCATGACCTGAATGACTGAGAAGCTCCATCGACAAGTCAACCGAAAACTGTCTACTATTGACCTCACCCCATTCCTAAGAGGTCTGTAAGGAGCGTGCATAAGAGCACAAGCGTGCCTACCGTTCCTGTCCTATTGTTTCTTTTTGTTATATCCAATTAATATAGTTATTACATACAGATAGATAGATAGATAGATAGATAGATAGATAGATAGATAGATAGATAGATAGATAGATATTTGTTTTCTGAGGTTTTCGCGGGTGTTTGTATGTAGGTCTTTGGTTATTCGGGTTTTCTCCCGCATAAAATTGGAAGTGTCTTGGCGACGTTTCGACGAAGTCTCATTCGTCATCTTCAGGCTTCAGCTTCGTGCTCCCAGAAGCACGAAGCTGAAGCCTGAAGATGATGAATGAGACTTCGTCGAAACGTCGCCAAGACACTTCCAATTTTACGCGGGAGAAAATCCGAATAACCAAAGACCTACACACACACATATATATATATATATATGTCTTTGGTTGTTCGGGTTTTCTCCGCATAAAATTGGAAGTGTCTTGGCGGCGTTTTGACTAAGTCTCATTCGTCATCTTCAGGCTTCAGCAATGGAACATTGCTCCCAGAAGCACGAAGCTGAAGCCTGAAGATGATGAATGAGACTTCGTCGAAACGTCGCCAAGACACTTCCAATTTTACGCGGGAGAAAACCCGAATAACCAAAGACCTACATACAAACACCCGCGAAAACCTCAGAAAACAAATATATATATATATATATATGCTTAAATATTGTATAATTATTTCATGCTTATGCTTACATATACTGTGTGACAAAGAAATAAATAAATAAAAATAAACAGCATCTTCTCTAAACATCACTGCCCTCTGGTGGCAACCTGGGGCTTCTCAGGATCAGAGATTGAGCAAGTGCTGAGATAGTTTGAACCTTGGTTGATCGGTTATGTGCCCTCAAGTCAGGGTTGACCTTTAGCAACCAGATGATGATGATGATGATGATGACGATGTCGACGATGATGATGATGACATTCATTCTGATTCTTGTTGATTTTATGGACGAGGTCTTCCCATCTTGCACGGCTTCTTTGAATTGTTCTATGATCTGGTTAGGGACGCGATGGCTCAGTGGCTAAGACGCTGAGCTTGTCGATCGAAAGGTCGGCAGTTCAGCGGTTCGAATCCCTAGTGCTGCATAAAGGGGTGAGCCCCTGTGGCTTGTCCCAGCTTCTGCCAACCTAGCAGTTCGAAAGCATATAAAAAATCCAGATAGAAAAATAGGGACCAACTTTGGTGGGAAGGTAACGGCATTCCGTGCGCCTTTGGCGTTGAGTCATGCCGGCCATATGACCACGGAGACATCTTCGGACAGCGCTGGCTCTTCGGCTTTGAAATGGAGATAAGCACCACCCCCTAGAGTCAGGAACGACTAGCACATATGTGCGAGGGGAACCTTTACTTTTACCTTATGCTCTGGCTGGTGTCAGCTTCGATGGAATCCATCCATCGTGTTTTTTGATGGCCTGGTTTCCTTTTACCCATAACTCTTCCTAACATAATTGCTTTTTCCAATGAATTCTCCTGCAATGACATTACCAAAGTAAGTGAGATGCAGTTTTGTGCATTTTCACCTTCCAGTGACATGTCAGATGTTATGCGCTCCAACCTTGGCAACTTTAAGACTTGTGGACTTCAACTTCCAGGGAGTTGAAGTCGACAAGTCTTAAAGCTGCCAAGGTTGGAGACCCCAGGTCTAAAGTAAGCAACCACATGGATAGATTTTAACTCCATGATGTCCTTCTGTCCTTCACCTGGCCCTTCAAAGGTGGCTCCATCCCTACTGTAGCTCAAGCCACCTTGCTACTAGTTGTCCTCTTCTTCTCTTTCCTTCCAACTTCTCCATCATTAGAGACTTCTCCAGAGAGGATCTTCACATCATGTGTCCAAATTCCAGGTGGTCCTCACCTTACAACCAGTGGTGGGATTCAAATAATATAACAACCGGTTCTCTGCCCTAATGATTTCTTCCAATAACCGGTTCGCCAAACTGCTCAGAAAGTTAACAACCGGTTCTTCCGATGTGGTGAGAACTGGCTGAATCCCACCACTGCTTACAACCATTTGTTTAGTGGCCTTTCGAAGTTACCAAGCCACCGAAAAAAGTGATTTACGACTGCTTTCACATTTATGACCATTGCAGCATCCCCGTGGTCACATGATCAAAATTCAGACGCTTGGTGACGGACTCGTATTTATGACTGTTGACCACTGACTCATATTTCTGACTGTTGCATATGTCCCAGGGTCATGTGATCGGAATGGGGAAATATGCCACAGCCAACTCTCTGCGCCCAACTCGCCATGGCCAACTCAAAGTTGACATAGTGTAAGCCACCCTGAGTCTTCAGAGAAGGGCGGGATATAAATGCAAATAAAAAAAAAATTTAAAAAGTGAGACAACTTGCTGTGGGACAATTTAACAATTATATTTATTATAATAATAATAACAGAGTTGGAAGGGACCTTGGAGGCCTTCTAGTCCAACCCCCTGCCCAGGCAGGAAACTCTACAGCCTTTCAGACAAATGGTTATCCAACCTCTTCTTAAAAACTTCCAGTGTTGGAGCATTCACAACTTCTGAAGGCAAGTTGTTCCACTTATTGATTGTTCTAACTGTCAGGAAATTTCTCCTTAGTTCTAAGTTGCTTCTTTCTTTGATCAGTTTCCACCCATTGCTTCTTGTTCTGCCCTCAGGTGCTTTGGAGAACAGCCCGACTCCCTCTTCTTTGTGGCAGCCCCTGAGATATTGGAACACTGCTATCATGTCTCCCCTAGTCCTTCTTTTTATTAAACTAGACATACCCAGTTCCTGCAACCGTTCTTCATATGTTTTAGCCTCCAGTCCCCTCATATCTTTGTTGCTCTTCTCTGCACTCTTTCTAGAGTCTCAACATCTTTTTTACATCATGGCGACCAAAACTGAATGCAATAGTCCAAGTGTGGCCTTACCGAGGCATTATAAAGTGGTACTAACACTTCACGTGATCTTGATTCTATCCCTCTGTTTATGCAGCCCAGAACTGTGTCGGCTTTTTTGGCAGCTGCTGCACACGGCTGGCTCATATGTAAATGGTTATCCACTAGGACTCCAAGAACCGTCTCACTTACTACTATTGAGCGAGGTATCACAAATTATGGTATTTAACATAAATTTTGCAATTCAACATTTCATTCTTTTGCATTCTTTCCTTCCACTATTTCTTTGATGTTATTGTGACTCTTATCCCACAGCGAGTTGTCCTGCAGTGAATTGGCCATGACAAGTTGGCCACGGTAGGTGGGCTTTGGCGAGTTGGCTGTGGCGAATTGTCATAGACCCTCTGGTGAGCCTCTTTTGTGACCTTCTGACAGACAAAGTCAACGGGGAAGCCAGATGCACTGAACAGCCATTTTACTAACTTAACAGGTGTCGTGATTCACTTAACAACTGTGGCAAGAAAGGTCATAAAACGGAACAAAACTCACTTAACAGCTGTCTTGCTTAGCGATGGAAATGTTGGGTTCAATTGTGGTCATAAGTCAAGGACTATCCGTGCATTTTTCCCCCTCAGGAAGACAGCAATATGGTAACAGAGCAGGATGTCAGGATTCAGGATAGCAAGCAAAACTCCGAGGCAGGTAGATTCCTCAAAGAATAGCTTTATTGGATATATCATATTGGCACAGATCTGGTGAAAACCGACTCTGAGGGTTCCCGCGATTTTTGCCTAATTAAATGTAAAAAAACTCCTATTCTCTAATCAGTCACATGGTCCAATTGAGGTGCCGTTCAGTTGCCGGGTAACACCACTCCTCCTTCCTCTGACCAGGTGTGAGAATGTCCTTGTTTCTCAAGAAAAAATATTTTGCTTTGGCTACAAATCCCCACCTATCTCTATTCCCCCCTCCCCCGCCCCCGCATCCCTCAGCTACAGTATGGCAACACTGAAGCTTCAAAACGGGTTGACGCAGGACTTTATTTTATTTTTATTTTATTTATTTGTTACAACAGTATATATAAGCATAAGCATGAAATAACTGTACAATATATAAGCATCTATATAAGCATGAGTATGTAATAACTATATTAATTGGATATAATGAAAGGGAACAATAGGACGGGAACGGTGGGCACGCTTGTGCTCTTATGCACGCCCCTTACAGACCTCTTAGGAATGGGGTGAGGTCAGTGGTGGGATTCACCCAGTTCGCACCACTTCAGGAGAACCGGTTGTTAACGTTCTGAGCAGTTTAGCAAACTGGTTGTTGGAAGAAATCATTAGGGCAGAGAACCGGTTGTTAAACTACTTGAATCCCATCACTGGGTGAGGTCAATAGTAGATAGTCTTTGGTTAAAGCTTTGGAGGTTTTGGGAAGTGACCACAGAGTCAGGTAGTGCATTCCAGGTATTAACAACTCTGTTACTGAAGTCATATTTTCCACAATCAAGATTGGAGCGGTTCACATTAAGCTTAAATCTATTGTGTGCTCGTGTATTGTTGTGATTGAAGCTGAAGTAGTCTTCGACAGGAAGGACATTGTAGCAGATGATTTTATGAGTTAAACTCAGGTCATGCCGAAGGCGGCGGAGTTCTAAATTTTCTAAACCCAGGATTTCAAGTCTGGTGGCATAAGGTATTTTGTTGTATTCAGAGGAGAGGAGAACTCTTAATAGCAACACTTTTTGGGGGGAGTTTCAAGATAAATCATATTCCACTGCTGGAAACTCAGGTCATGTCGAAGGCAGCGGAGTTCTAAATTTTCTAAATTCAAGATTTCAAGTCTGGTGGAATAAGGTGTTTTGTTGTAATCAGAGGAGTTTGGCTGGGGGAATTTAAACATCGAGTGCGTGTCATCTAACAAATTCACTTAAAAATAAGAAGTGGGATGGCTTATTCATTCTGTGGTTTTTCTGCTCAGCCCCACATGATGATATTTTCCTTTTGAAGTCATTGGACCGGCCAACTTCCCTCGTCTTTTCCAGGGTAAGAAAAAGTCCCTCAGCTTCTATTCTGTAGAACGTGGGAGGAGACGCCGAGGGAGCATGGAGTGGATCCGATCAATCCAGTGAGGAAAAAAAAAAGATTTTTAGGGAAAATGGCTCCTAAGATGGAAAGCCAGAGGTTTTTTCTCACATGCTTGCTTTGCCTCTTCGACAAAGGTAAGTTTGCATGGGGAACATTTCTTGACATGATAGACATTATAGATATGATAGCGGTCTTCCAATATTTGATACTTGCCACAAGGAAGGAGGGGGCAAGCTATTCTCCAAAGCACCAGAAAGCAGGACAAGAAGCAATGGATGGAAACTAATCGAAGGGAGAAACAATCTAGAACTAAGGAGAAATTTCCCGACAGTGAGGACGATGGATCAGTGGAACGACTTGCCTCCAGAAGTTGTGGGTGCTCCAACACTGGAGGTTTTTAAGAAGAGATTGGACAACCATTTGTCTAAAATGGCATGGGGCTTCCTGCCTGAGCAGAGGGTTGGACTAGAAGACCTCCAAGGTCCCTTCCAACTCTGTAACTCTGAATTTTTTCCCCATTCCCTCCTTCCTTCCTTCTATGGATGAAGATATATTTTACACATTGGTTGTCCAATATGTGATTCTCCCCACCCCCATCTCTCAAGATCATCTCCACATATAGAATAGAATAGAATTGAATTGAATTGAATTGAATTGAATTGAATTGAATTGAATTGAATTTTTTATTGGCCAAGTGTAATTGGACACACAAGGAATTTGTCTTGGTGCATATGTTCTCAGTGTAAATAGAATAGAATAGAATAGAGTAGAGTAGAGTAGAGTAGAGTAGAGTAGAGTAGAGTAGAGTAGAGTAGAGTAGAGTAGAGTAGAATAGAATAGAATACAATAGAATACAATAGAATACAATAGAATAGAATTTTTTATTGGCCAAGTATGATTGGACATATCTTTCCATATATGTGAGCTGCAGGCCTTCAATCATACGGGAGTGGAAGAAGCAATGGATGGAAGCTCATGAAGGAGAGTAGGACTACCTAGAACTACCTAATAACCTAGAACTCAGGAGAAATTTCCTGGCAGAGAGAACAATTAATCAGTGGAACAACTTGCCCCCAGAAGTTGTGGGTGCTCCACCACTGGCGGCTTTTAAGAAGATGTTGGACAACCAGTGGTGGGATTCAAATAATTTAACAACCGGTCCTCTGCCCTAATGACCGACTGAATGGGTGTGGCTGTGGTGGGCATGGCCAAGGGGTGTGACAGGCAGCACTCCGCCTCCTGCACCTCCCTGGGCGCAAAAATGGACTGCGTGGGGGATATGGCCCCCCGCACCCCATTTTGGGCCTAGTAGGCCTTCCTGCAGCCTCCTGGAAACAAAAATGGGCCGTGGGGTGGGGGAGGAGTTCCACCCACCCCTGTGCCATGTTGTGGGGCAAGTAGGCCTCTCTGCAGCCTCCTGGGAGCAAAAATAGGCCAGCGAGGGGGGGCACACTGCCCTCCCCCCGCATCGCATTTTGGGCCTAGTAGGCCTCCCTGCACTTACCTGGGAGGCAAAATGAGGGATGTGGGAACTCCTAGAAGGGGCGGGGAGGGGAGGGGCCAGCCAGCAATATAACTACTAATTTGCCCGAACCGGCTGAATCCCACTACTGTGGACAACCATTTGTCTGAAATAGTATAGGGCAGGGGGTCTGCAAACGTGGCTCTTTTAAGACTTGTGGACTTCAACTCCCAGAGTTCCTCAGCCAGCAATGCAACTCTGGGAGTTGAAGTCCACAAGTCTTAAAAGAGCTAAGTGTTGGAAGAAATATCCATCTGGGTTCAGTTCCAAGTGGGGACAAAGACACTGGAAACATGGAGGCTGCTTGGAAAGATGGTTTAATGGTGGTCAGGATTACATGTCTTGAGATCCTGAACAGAAAAGGGTGAGATCCTGTGTGCTCCCTGGCTTTATGCTTTTTCTGAGCTTTGAACTTTCTGGGGCACAAGAAGAGTACCCTGATTGGCTGTCAGACTTCCAGGGGGTGGGGGTCTTAGCTAGCCTTGCTGGCTGATGTAATCTTCCCAGGTGCCATGTGGTGAGTTTCAGTTGCTAGATGGGTTCTATTATGAATAGAATAGAATAGAATAGAATAGAATAGAATAGAATAGAATAGAATAGAATAGAATAGAATAGAATAGAATAGAATAGAATTTTTATTGGCCAAGTGTGATTGGACACACAAGGAATTTGTCTTGGTGCATATGCTCTCAGTGTACATAAAAGTACATATGCTCTCAGTGTATATAAAAGAAAAGATACATTCATCAAGGTATGCAGATGATGGCCCATTGACAAAGGTGGGGGGTGGCAGGAAGTTGCAGGGAGCTGCTTTGTCTTTAAAACATGTTTCTCCATTTCTCATCCAGGGAAATATATTCTGCCTTTTTAAATATTTTCTAAAATATTTCATTCTTCTAGGAGGGGGGTGGTTGTTAAATTCCTACACAAGTTTGTAGACCCCTGGTATGGGGTTTCCTGCTTGGATTAGAAGATCTTCAAGGTCCCTACAAAATCACTTATTCTGTTCTGTTCTCTTGAGTGGAAGCTTTGAAAGGGCGCCAGTGTATTGCCTTATACACTGTAAGCCGCCCTGAGTCTTCGGAGAAGGGCGGGGTATAAATGTAAACAAAAAAAAAAAGAGAGAGAGAGAGGGGGGGGGGAATTGTATGTCTTAGCTTCAAATGCACTGAACTGGCTAATCTGCGCTGAGACAGGATCACTGAGATAGCAAATGACCTTCAAGGCTTTTTGGTCCTCGAGTTTCTCTGGGTTAACATTTACAAGAGATTCAACAAAGCATCAACACTTTACTTTGCCAATAAAAGAGAATATTTGTAACTCAGGGTTAAACTGTGGAGTCCTTGGTGCTTTTTGACCTTGGTTGGGGTTTTATTTTGCAAGCGTTTTTCATTACTCTACTAAGTAACATCATTTAGGTAATCAAATGTCTGCAAGAAAACAACCAAGTTCAGAGAGCACAAACGACCCTATACTTTGCCTTAAAAAAAAAGCCAGCACAATTTATTTTATTTATTTATTTTATTTATTTGATTTTTATACCGCCCTTCTCCCGAAGGACTCAGGGCGGTGTACAGGCAAATAAAAACAGACAAGACTATATTATATAAAATGCAAGATTAAAAAACTTATTATAATTTGCCTAAAAATTTAAAATATATAGAAACTAAAACCCCATTTAAAATTAATGATAAAAACTATAAAATCCATAAAATTTAAGCCAGCCCTGCGCGAATAAAAAGATGTGTCTTCAGTTCGCGGCGAAAGGTCCGAAGGTCCTCAGATGACCCGGTCAAGACACGCTGTAAGATGTTAAAAAATTTAGGGAAGTTCACTCTCGCCAAGCTGTTAATGGTGATAGAAAACGCGGCCAAAAAAGCCACCAGCGTGCCTCTGATAAAGAAATGCGGCCGAAGATAACGCAGCAGAAGAGGATAAACGCGGCCGAAACCAAGGCCGCCCACATGTCGTCGATGTCATTGATGGAAATCGTGGCCGATAACGGGGCCACTAACATACCTCCGCTGCAGTTAAAGTTCGCAAGGCCGCGGCCGGGAACAGGCTGGGGGGTCGGCCGATGTCCAAGGCCGATTAAAAAGTCTGAACTCAGTTGGGATCGGCCGATCGCCACATGGCCGCTGTTGGTAGCCGCGGCACAGGCTGGGGGGTCGGCCGATGTCCAAGGCCGATAAGAAGTCCGAAAGTCCGAAGTCCGAAATCAGCTGGGCTGCATTAACAGAAAGATAGAATCAAGAACACGTGAAGGGTTAATACCACTTTATAATGCCTTGGTAAGGCCACATTTGGAATACTGCATCCAGTTTTGGTCGCCACGATATAAAAGGATGTTGAGACTCTAGAAAGAGTGCAGAGAAGAGCAACAAAGATGAATAGGGGACTGGAGGCTAAAATATATGAAGAACGGTTTCAGGAACTGGGCATGTGTAGTTTAATTAAAAGAAGGACTAGGGGTGACATGATAAAAGAGTTCCAATATCTCAGGGGTTGCCACAAAGAAGAGGGAGCCAAGCTATACTCCAAAGCACCTGAGGGCAGGACAAGAAGCAATGGATGGAAATTATCTATCTATAGATATATGATAAATAGATAGATGAGAGAGAGAGAGAGAGAGAGAGAGAGAGAGATATGGATAGATGGATAAATAGATAGATAGATAGACAGACACATAGATAGATAGATAGATAGATAGATAGATAGATAGATAGATAGATAGATAGATAGATAGATAGATAGATAGATAGATAGATAGATAGATAGAAGCAGGGGTGAAATCCAGCAGGTTCTGACAGGTTCTGGAGAACCGGTAGCAGAAATTTTGAGTAGTTCGGAGAACCAGCAAATACCACCTCTGGCTGGCCCCAGAGTGGGGTGGGAATGGAGGTTTTGCAATATCCTTCCCCCAGGAGTGGGGAGGGAATGGGGATTTTGCAGTATCCTTCACCTGGAGTGGGGTGGGAATGGAGATTTTGCAGTATCCTTCCCCTGCCATGCCCACTAAGCCACGCCCACAGAACTGGTAGGGAAAAATTTTAGATTTCACCCCTGGATAGAAGACAGACAGATAAGGAGGAAATAGGTAGAGAGGTAGAGAGGCTAGCAGGCAGGCAAGCAGGCAGAGAAATTGTGGGAGTTCAAGTCCACAAGAACTAAAAAAGTAGGACACCCCTACTTTGGTCCATTTATCACAATACCACCGAAGATCTGCAGCTGACGTTTCTCTCAACTCTGTCCTATGACTTGTGGTTTAAAAAAAAAAAAAAAAAGCAAATGAGCTAGAAATTCAACTGTTAATGGAGATTCTCAGTCATCCAGGTCATGGTTGTCCCAAAGGTGTTTTTCCAAGAGGCATTTTGGACTTTCTGGCTTTTCTTGGGAGACATTTCGCTTCTCATCCAGGAAGCTTCTTCAGCTCAAAACCAGAAAGTCCAGTTGCATCTTGAAAAAAGTACCTGTGGGACAGACATTCAATTAAGTGACCCTAGACACTTAAGTAAAGCAATGCACCATGTACCAAAAGCACAAATTTTTTTAGGTCAAAGAACCCCCTCACCTCTTGTTTTGCTCCCAACCAGGTGTGTCTTCCAAAGGATGGTCCATGCACGTCCCATCAGAGGTCGTCGGTGAGGTTGGCAAATCCGTGGCTCTGCCCTGCACTTTCACACATCCCCACAAGATGTACGACAAGGCCCTGACTGCCATTTGGCGCGTGAAGGAGCCTTTCAACGGGTCGGTGGTGTTCAAGTGCGTCACGCAGAGCTCGAGCGATCTCTGCAGGGTTACGGTTGGCTCGAAGAACCGATACAAACTCCTGGGCAACCCGAGACAGAACAACCTCTCTCTCCAAATCGAGAATCTGAACTGGAACGATACCAACCGATACTTCTGCCGAGTTGAATTCTCGGGTGATGTCCATGACAAATACGAGAGCCGATTGGGGATCCATCTCCGCCTCATAGGTGAGAAGATGTGTAATGAATTGAGGAGGATGTCTGCAAGGAGAAGTGTTGTGGCCCACCAGCAGTCAGCGGATCTGGCAGCAGATTCAAACAGTGAGGAGGTTGGGGAGCAACATGGGCCAGTCCTGGAGTCTTGGGAAGGCTCTGATGAGGGCTCTGCGTTAGAGGCAGAGAGGGGGCCAGGGCCGTATGCCAGTTATCAGCTGCCTTTGGAGTCAGACATCAGTGAAGCTGACGAACAGCTGGAGCATGTTCCCAGTGTGCGCATGCGCAGAGTTGCCAGACGAAGGGAACAGCTAAAGAACAAGGGTCGACTTGGGAGTAAGGCCACAGGTGAATGATGAATGGTCCCTCCCAGAGGAAGTAAAAGAGGAGGGAAAGGAGAGTGGAGTTTGCAGGAGACAATTAGTTCATTACTGCATTCTTGCAGGGCGTCTGAAAGATATCGGCCTAGCCACTCTCCAAGCCTGATAAAAGTCAGTCATTGTGAACTCTCTTGAAACACTGTGGGAGAGGAAAGACTTTGCTGGAGAGGAAGTCACCGTAAATTAAATGAAAGAGGTTTTTTCAGGATGAGGACTCGACTTCGTGCTGCTGGGGAAGGCTAGGTCAGAACAGGAACGAGGAAGAGATGACAGGAAAAGGAACTAGACAAGCAAGGATTCCCGACGTTCATGCAATTGCTGCATATTCCTGTTTGTGGGTTCTGCCCAAAGTTTGGAAAGATTGGCATAGCTGCCATAATGTGTGGCTTGGTGGGCGTGGCAGGGGGAGGATACTGTAAAATCTCCATTCCCACCCCACTCCAAGGGAAGGTTACTGCAAAATCCCCATTTCCTCCCCATCAGCTGGGACTCGAGAGGCAGAGAATAGGTGGGGGCGGGGCCAGTCAGAATTTTTACTACCGGTTCTCTGAACTACTCAAAATTTCCGCTAGCGGTTCTCCAGAACTGGTCAGAACCCGCTGAAACCCACCTCTGTCCCAGGGGGCTAGGCAGAGATCACAGCTGAGGTTGTCTGAATGAAGGTTGGTTGAACCTTGGGCTGATGTAATGAAGGGGCTTGGTTGTGCCTTGTGGTGAGCTCTACTGATAGGTAGTCCTATTATGTCCTGGAGGATCATGTCTTAATCCCATCACCCTGGAGCTGGAGGTCTTTTGTCTTGTAGATAGGCTGGTCCAGTCTTTCTTAATGGGCACCAACAGATGCTGGGAGCACAGAACTGCACAGAGCTGCCCCATGTCTTTAAAAACATGTTTCTCCTTTTATCATCCAGGGAAATATAATATTCTGCCTTTTTAATACTTCCTAGAATATTTCATTCTTCTAGGAGAGGAATGGGTGCTAACTTTCTACAATCTCTTGTGGTTTTTTAATTGAAATGTGATGTGAATGTGCCTTACGATAAATAAGAATAATGTTGCATACTGTATTGTATGAATCCAGCAACATATCCAATAAACTAAAACAAAGCAAGCCATGATTTACAGCAGGGGTCTCCAACCTTAGTAACTTTAAGGCTTGTGGACTTCAACTCCCAGAGTTCCTCAACCAGAAAATCAGGCTGAGGAACTTTGGGAGTTGAAGTCCACAAGCCTTAAAGTTACTAAGGTTGGAGACCCCTGATTTAATATAATATAATATAATATAACAACAGAGTTGGAAGGGACCTTGGAGGCCTTCTAGTCCAACCCCCTGCCCAGGCAGGAAACCCTACACCATCTCAGTCAGATGGTTATCCAACATTTTCTTAAAAATTTCCAGTGTTGGAGCATTCACAACTTCTGCAGGCAAGTCATTCCACCTATTAATTGTTCTAACTGTCAGGAAATTTCTCCTTAGTTCTAAGTTGCTTCTTTCCTTGATCAGTTTCCACCCATTGCTTCTTGTTCTACCCTCAAGTGCTTTGGAGAACAGCCCGACTCCCTCTTCTTTGTGGCGACCCCTGAGATATTGGAACACAGCTATCATGTCTCCCCTAGTCCTTCTTTTTATTAAACTAGACATACCCAGTTCCTGCAACCGTTCTTCATATGTTTTAGCCTCCAGTCCCCTAATCATCTTTACAGCATTCCATTTACAGCATTCCATTTTGTTTTAATCAATCAATCAATAATTTTAAACAACCTTTAGCTTGGGATAATGCCTGAACTTCAAAAATAGAACCAGGTAATGTCCATAAGCCACAAATTTAGCCTATATTCAAATTAATGTTAAAAGCTATAAAGCAAGTTGTAGCGTTACGACCGAGACCCGAGTAGTGATTACCGAACACAATTCAGTTCGGAACAAACTTATTTTATTAGAACAGCTGAGAATTAATTCATTCTCAGCTTAGTCCAAAACAAATCCTTCATAAACTGTCCTTCAGCTTTATCACCAACCTTTGTTGTCTTTGGCCATCTGCCAAAGGCTTTTGTTGGCAAAAAACCCACAAAGTTCAAGAGACCCTGACAAGAAGCAATGGAATCAATGTTGCTTTTCCACAAAGAATCCAACGGCTCATTGCTGCCCTTTTAAGCCTTATGGAAATGGCCAATCATCCTCTGGCCTTACTCCCAAGTCGTCCTTTTTGCTTCAGCTGCTTTTGCCTTCTGGCAGCTCTTCTCATGCGTGCACTATGAACAGGCTTCTCCTGTTCCTCTGCTTGTCTGCTGTCCACCTATGGAGGCTCCACGCATCGCTCCCAGATGGTCCTGGCCCCATCTCTGCCTCTGATGCAGAGACCTCGTCCAGGCCTTCCCGACTCCAGGACTGGCCCATCATCCTCCCCAGCCTCCTCACTGTCTGACTCGGCTGCCAGGTCTGCAGGCTGCTGGTGGATCACAATATGTAGTAGGTTCCCCATGCTGGCTGGGGAATTCTGGGAGTTGAAGTCCACACATCTTAAAGTTGCCACGGGAACTTTAGCAGGGAAGGACTATATTACAAATGATAAGTTCCTGAGTGAGGGCTAATAATTTATGGTTCCTATTTTTTAATTTTCTGCAGCTGCTCCCAGGATTATAAATATCTCTGTCCAAGCCGGGCAGGATCATGACTTCCATGCCAAGTGCACAGCCGAAGGTGAACCGCTGCCCATCCTGATGTGGGCAGGTCCCCTGTCTGGAAATGCCACCTCAGTGTCCAGCACAGGCCACCTGATCACCAAGGAGCTTCAGCACCTGTCTCACGATGGGAAATACACCTGTGTGGCCACCAACAGCCATGGCAGAGCAGAAGGGACTGTCTACTTCTACAAGTTCAAAGCCGGAAGTGGATCCTGGATCATGATTCTCTTGTATGTAGCTTTGGGGATCAAGTTCGTGGCCCTGCTGGTGATTTTAGGGATCGGGGCCTTTTGCAAGGGAGGTATGTATCACTCGTTTAAATGCCAGCGACAGCTGTGTAGATCAAGAGAGGACAGGCTTGGCTTGAGTTCAAGCAAGCAGTAAATCCCAATGTGGACCTCTGAGTTAGTTGGAGTTGATTCAGTAAACTGTGGTACGGTCGCTCCTTGTTTAATGACCACTTCATTTTGCGATCATTCATGCATGTATTTAGCACCGAGTTTCCTGCACTTGGTAACTAACACCCTCAGAGTGAAATGATTAAAGTCTTGTCAGTTTCAGGCAGCAGCCAGCTCAGAGCTGAGCTTGTTAATCTGGGGTGAGAAGCCGTGTGCTGTGAAGAAGAGTGGATCAGGAAGAGATTGCAACCATTATGTTTCACAATCAAGTTTTTTGAATGGAACGTGATCTTTAAACAAGGAGTGGTTGTATAATGAACTAGTTGACGTTGAATGAATCCAGAAAGGATACAGGTAGTCCTTGACGTACAACTACCATGGACCCCAACGTTTATGTTGTTAAGTAAGACATTTGTTATGTGAGTTTTCTCCCTTTTTACAAATGTGCACTACTTGTACTGTCAATGACATGTAGCATTACTAGCTTTAAAGGCAAAGGTTCCCCTCGCACATATGTGCTACTCGTTCCCGACTCTAGGAAACGCCAGAGAAGACGCCTGGAGAGCACCTGGAGGTCCAGTCGCTCCTTGTTTAATGACCACTTCATTTTGCGATCATTCATGCATGTATTTAGCACCGAGTTTCCTGCACTTGGTAACTAACACCCTCAGAGTGAAATGATTAAAGTCTTGTCAGTTTCAGGCAGCAGCCAGCTCAGAGCTGAGCTTGTTAATCTGGGGTGAGAAGCCGTGTGCTGTGAAGAAGAGTGGATCAGGAAGAGATTGCAACCATTATGTTTCACAATCAAGTTTTTTGAATGGAACGTGATCTTTAAACAAGGAGTGGTTGTATAATGAACTAGTTGACGTTGAATGAATCCAGAAAGGATACAGGTAGTCCTTGACGTACAACTACCATGGACCCCAACGTTTATGTTGTTAAGTAAGACATTTGTTATGTGAGTTTTCTCCCTTTTTACAAATGTGCACTACTTGTACTGTCAATGACATGTAGCATTACTAGCTTTAAAGGCAAAGGTTCCCCTCGCACATATGTGCTACTCGTTCCCGACTCTAGGAAACGCCAGAGAAGACGCCTGGAGAGCACCTGGAGGTCCAGTCGCTCCGAAGCTGATCGGACACTAGTTAGGTCCTATTCTAGGACCTACCTAGTGGCAATGAGGGAAGCGAGGCGTTTCTACGCCTCCACCCTCATTGCGTCGGCAGATAACCGCCCGGCCGCCCTGTTTCGGGTGACCCGCTCTCTCCTACATCAGGAGGTGCGGGATGACCCGTTGCAGGGACGAGCCGAGGAGTTTAGCGGTTATCTATACGATAAAATCGCTCAGCTGAGGGACGGTCTGGACCGAAATTGGGATGATCCAAGCGAGGGAGAGGAGGCACGTCTTGTTGAGTCCATTTGGGATGAGTTTGACCCTGTGGCTCCGAGGGCGTCGACAGGTTGTTGGGGGCTGCACGGCACGACATGTTTACTGGACCCGTGCCCTTCCTGGCTGGTACTGGCCACTCAGGCGGTGACGAGGCTGGCTCAGAGGATTATCAACGCTTCTTTATTGGAAGGGTTTTCCTGCCGCCTTGAAAGAGGCGGTGGTGAGACCCTCCTTAAGAAGCCCTCCTGGACCCAGCTATTTTGGGTAATTATCGTCCAGTCTCAACCTTCGCTTTGTTGCGAAGGTTGTAGAGAGTGCCGCGGCGCGACAGCTACCCCAATACCTGGATGAAGATGTCTATCTAGATCCGTTCCAGTCCGGCTTCCGACGCGGATACAGCACGGAGACAGCTTTGGTCGCATTGGTGGATGTTCTCTCGAGGCCAGGGACAGGGTTATTCCTCTGCCCTGGTCTTATTAGACCTCTCGGCGTTCGATACCATCGACCATGGTATCTGCTGCGCCGGCTGGGGATTGGGAGTGGGAGGCACCGTATATCGGTGGTTCTCCTCCTATCTCTCCGACCGGACGCAGACGGTGTTGACGGGGGCAGAGGTCGACCGCGAGGGGCCTCACTTGTGGGGTCCCGCAGGGTCGATTCTCTCGCCTGTTGTTCAACATCTACATGAAGCCGCTGGGTGAGATCATCAGTGGTTGCGGGGTGAGAAACCAGCAGTACGCTGATGATACTCAGCTGTACTTTTCCACCCCGGGCCACCCCAATGAAGTTGTTGAAGTGCTGTCCCGGTGTTTGGAAGCCGTACGGGTCTGGATGGGGAGAAACAGGCTCAAGCTTAATCCCTCCAAGACGGAGTGGCTGTGGATGCCGGCATCCCGATTCAGTCAGCTGCAGCCGCAGCTGGCTGTCGGAGGCGAGTTATTGGCCCCAAAGGATAGGGTGCGCAACTTAGGCGTCCTCCTGGGTGGTCGGCTGGCGGTTGGAGATCATTTGGCGGCCGTCTCCAGGAGGGCCTTCTACCAGGTTCGCCTGGTCCGGCAGTTGCGCCCCTTCCTTGATCGGGATGCCTTATGCACAGTCACTCATGCCCTCGTTACCTCTCGCTTGGATTACTGTAATGCTCTCTACATGGGGCTCCCCTTGAAGTGCACTCGGAGGCTTCAGTTAGTCCAGAATGCAGCTGCGCGGGTGATAGAGGGAGCTACCCGTAGCTCCCATGTAACACCGCTCCTGCGCAGACTGCACTGGCTGCCTGTGGCCTTTCGAGTGCACTTTAAGGTGTTGGTTACGACCTTTAAAGCGCCCATGGCTTAGGACCTAGGTACTTACGGGACCGCCTGCTGCTACCACCTGCCTCCCACCGACCCGTACGCTCTCATAGAGAGGGACTTCTCAGGGTGCCGTCCGCCACACAATGTCGGCCGGCGGCCCCAGGAAGGGCCTTCTGTGGGGCTCCCACTCTCTGGAACGAGCTTCCCCTGGTTTACGTCAAATACCTGACCTTCGGACATTTCGTCGCGAACTGAAGACCCATCTTTTTATTCGCGCGGGGCTGGCTTAATTGGATTTTAAAAGGGAATTTTACCAATTTTAAATGGGGTTTTAATTGATGATGATTTTTAATATCAGGCTAATTTTGAATAAGTTTTTTAAGGGTATTTAAATTGTGTATATTTGTATTGTTGTTTTTATTTTGCCTGTACACCGCCCTGAGTCCTTCGGGAGAAGGGCGGTATAAAAATCGAATTAAATAAATAATAAAATAAATAAATAAATAAATAGGGGATGGTGCTCATCTCCGTTTCAAAGCTGAAGAGCCAGTGCTGTCCGAAGACGTCTCCGTGGTCATGTGGCCAACATGACTCAATGCCAAAGGCGCACAGAACGCTGTTACCTTCCCACCAAAGGTGGTCCCTATTTTTCTACTTGCATTTTTTACGTGCTTTCGAACTGCTAGGTTGGCAGAAGCTGGGACAAGTAACGGGAGCTCACCCCGTTACACAGCGCTAGGGATTCGAACTGCTGAACTGCCGAACGTTCGATCGACGAGCTCAGTGTCTTAGCCACTGAGCCACCGTGTCCCTTACTAGCTTTAGGCAACATTTAAACCACAATCTGGGTTTGTTCGGCTTAGTGCAGGAGTCCCCAACTTGCGGACCACAATCCACTACCAGGCCGTGAGCTATTCACAACTGGGCCATGTGAGTGGTGGGCCAGCACACACTCAGCACCCACATAGCCCAACTCACATGAGCAGCTGGTGCACACAAACACACACAGCCTCACTTGCACAAATGGCTCGCACCAGTGCTCGCAGCCCCAATCATGCGAGCGGCAGGTATGCCCCTGCCCCTAGCACAAAACCATCTCCTCTTCCTCCCTCTCCCCCCAGAAAGGTTGAGGGATGCTGGCTTAGTGCATTGTGTAAACACCATTGCAGTTTATGAACTGTGGCTTACATACAGGACCGAATATTTGCATGAACAGTGCACACCAGTCAGTTGCAATTTACCAATATGTTAAACTCTTTTCTAGCATGGTGTTTAGTGTGAACACAATCGATTTGGTTGGTTGGGTGCTCAGTGCATTGTGGAAACTGAGTTTAAGGGTGTTGAGTGAAGACAGTCAATGTAGCATTATTTCAATGACTTGATGGAGCTATTGAGAAGGTAGAGGGACGCGGTGGCTCAGGGGCTAGGATGTTGAGCTTGTCGATCGAAAGGTCGGCAGTTCAGCAGTTCGAATCCCTAGTGCTGCCATGTAATGGGGTGAGCTCCTGTTACTTGTCCCAGCTTCTGCCAACCTAGCAGTTTCGAAAGCACGTAAAAATGCAAGTAGAAAAAATAGGGACCACTTTTGGTGGGAAAATAAACAGCGTTCCGTGCACCTTTGGCATTGAGTCATGCCGGCCACATGACCACGGAGACGTCTTCGGACAGCACTGGCTCTTCGGCTTTGAAATGGAGATGAGCACCGCCCCCTAGAGTCGGCAACGACTAGCACGTATGTGCGAGGGGAACCTTTACCTTACCTTATTGAGATGGTAAATGTTGAGATGCAGCCACAATGGCAAATTATCGGGGAACTAGCATACTTGCGCACCCTCTAACCAATAATGTCCTACCACCAGGATTGAAGGATTATCTAGTGCTCAAGTAGAGGCATCCTTGAGCCACGGTGGTGCAGTGGTTAGAGTGCAGTACCGCAGGCTACTTCTGCTGACTGCCAGCTGCCTGCAATTTGGCAGTTCGAATCTCACCAGGCTCAAGGTTGACTCAGCCTTCCATCCTTCCGAGGTGGGTAAAATGAGGACCCAGATTGTTGGGGGCCATAGGCTGATTCTGTAAACTGCTTAGAGTGGGCTGTAAAGCACTGTAGAGCGGTATATAAGTCTAAGTGCTATCGCTATCCTCTTTTCAGCTTCAAAATATCTCAGCCAAGCCCAGGTGCTTCAATCTTACACCCAAACTTAAATCCACAAGATCTTTCCAGGAAGAATACCGGCATATTGCAAAAGGTGGCTCTGCTGTAGCCCCTTGTCCAATTTTTTTTTTTTCAGGGAGAAGAATCTTTAAATAATGTGGCCCTGAAGCCTATGAACTTTCATATGGAACCTGAAGAAAGTGCATAAGTCAACAGATTTTCTACCTAACTCTTTAGTCTTGTGGACTTCAATTCCCAGAAATCCCCAGCCAGCCATGCTGGCTGGGGAATTCTGGGAGTTGAAGTCCACAGGTCTTAAAATCATTGAGGTTGGACATCTGTGATGTAACTTATCAAGATCCTGGGCCATTTCAACCTTCTTAATATAATGAGCACCTAGGGATAGTTTAGCAAGAAATACATGAATATTTTCCATTAGTTTTCTTACCTTTTGCATTACAGATAACTTTATGGTTCCAACCAGCTTTTCACGGTAAGAGTCTCGTTGAATATAAGTACATTTCTAGAAGTTATTGATCTTTTCACCTTCCCCAGACTCCAGAGACTTTCTTGGAGCCCGGGGAGGGCAAAAACGGCCTTCCTCACCCCCCTGGAAGCCCTCCAGAGGCTGGAAACAGCCCGTTTCCACAAGTTAGAAGGAAAAGGGAAGGGTTTGCTTTGCAGAATCTCAATTGGACGGAGCTGATATTTCAACACCTGTGTTCTTAATAGGAAGCAGCCCACAACTAGACCTTAAAAAAATGGTCAGCCAGTCGCTTCGGTTTCCCATCATCTGACCATCATCTGGTTCTTCGTATGAGGTCGAAATTTATTTTAAAAGTGTACTAAGCCCCTTTGGGACCCCCAATGCAGGCTAACCCAACACTAGTCCATGAACTCTGTAGGCTGATAAAATAAAACGACGATGTCAGAAGGTTCTAGAAGAACCAATTCAAAATCGGGGTCCAGCAGAACAGCTGAATCGATTAATGAAATAAAAGGATTTTCCTTCCAGTCTTGACGAGTTGGAAGATTTGTGGACTTCGACTCCCAGAATTCCCCAAGCAGCATAGCCGGCTAGGGAATTCTGGGAGTTGAAGTCCACAAGTCTTTCAAGTTGCCAAGGTTGAATACCCCTGTTCTAGAAGAGCAGACTAGGGTTGTTCCTGAAGGAAATTCTGCACCGCGAATCTACTACTGTCTGTGAACATCCATGTGGTCTCCTTTAATGCCATTACATCATTGGGAGTTTTAGTTCGGCCGGTTCAGGCAAACCGGTGGCGACCTGTGTGTCGGGGGGAGGGCATCCACCCAGGAGCAATCCCGTCCTATATGTGTTTTTGATGGCACACGCATGCATGGACGGTGCACATGAGCAAATTGCTGCGTTTTGTGATGCCGCACACATGCACGGATGGCGCACACAAAGGTAAAGTGAGCATGCCCGCGCAATCTCTCATTTCCAATGCTGGGCGAACCAGTTGCTATGGTACAGTGATGGCTAACCTTTTTGCCATCGCATGCCAAAAATGGGGGAAACGGGGGGGGGGAGGTCGTGCGTGCTCATGCCCACACCCATAATTCAATGGCCTCACCCCCCGCACATGAGCGTGCGACACCCCCCCCACACTCCCCTCATTTTTGGCATGCAATGGAACAGTGGGCCAGGTAGGCCCGTTTTTCACCTTCCCCAGACTCCAGAGGCTTTCTTGGAGCCCGGGGAGAGCAAAAACGGCCTTCCCCACTCCCCTGGAAGCCCTCCAGAGGCTGGAAACAGCCCATTTCCTGACTTCCAGGGAGACTGGAAGGCCCGTTTTTTGCTCTCCCCAGGCTTCAGAGGCTTTCTAAGAGCCTGGGGAGGGGCAAAAATGGTCTTCTCCATCCCTCTGGAAGCCCTCTGGAGGCAGGAAATAGCCCATTTCCCAATTTCTGGTGAGCCCGGAAGGCCCGAAAATCAACTGGCTGGTACACACATGCATGCTGGAGCTGAGCTAGGGCAACGCTCCCATGCACACAGATATGGCTCCACGTGCCACCCGTGGCATGCGTGCCATAGGTTCTCCATCACGGCTAGAGTATGTGAAGCCCACCTCTGATTTGACATGTCATTGATGGATCTCGACAAACCCCAAAAAGCAACAACGGGAAATCCGTTCTGGAGTTGTCAAAGGAGAAAAGTGGAGGAGGGGCAAAATATCCCAAAGATCACACTCATTTCTATTTTCTCCTTTAAAACAAAACAAAACCCAGCAACTTGTAGCTTTCTGCAGGATGACTAATGAAATCCATTCCTTCAAGGAACTAGGAAGATCAGCATAACTGAGGCCTCTAACTTGGGAAACGGTGAATCATGGCTCCTTCTTAGAAGAGCAGAAAACGGAGCGCCGGAAATTCGTTGCACGTCAAGATATTCATCTTCTCGCTTGGTCACACAGCCTTCCAGAGAACAGCAGCTGTTATATTATGTTCACAGTTTTTATTAATTTTACAATGTAATAGCACCACGTTGTCTCCCACAGCGAAGAGTGGGATGCTCCCACGCCCCAAGAGGAAGGTGTAGCTACACTAGATAATGGATAAAGGATCCTGTGCCCCATTTTGGGCCTAGTAGGCCTCCCTGCACTTTCCTGGGAGCCAAAACAAGGCATGGGGACTCTTGGAAGGGGAGGGGAGGGGCCAGCAATTTAACAACCGGTTTTCCCGAACCGGCTGAATCCCACCACTAACACTACCCCTATGGTTTTCTTGGCAACATTTTTAGAGTGATTTGCCATTGTATTCTTCTTTGGGCTGAAAAAGGAGAGGCTCAGCTGGCTTCCAAGCCGTAAGGAAGGGCTAAAACAAGGAGTTTGGAATGCTGTAAGGAAGGCCCTAAGTTAAAATGCAATGATCTGGAAGATTCAAAAGCAAAATGGTTCAAACATTTTTTGTAGACTAGGAACCTGCTGGGTGCCTATTTCCACGGGAAAGTTAAGCATCCTCTCCTATTGAAATCAATGAGACTGTAGAGTAAGAGATGAGGAGAAAAGTCATTGGAAGATGATCTTGATAGTAACCGTTCATCATGTCTTTAAACTGAATTGGAAATGTGGGGCTCCTTGGTGCTCTCTGAGCTTGGTGGTTTTCTTGAAGATATTTCATTACCCAACTAGGTAACATCATCAGTGCAAGAAAGGTTTGCTCTTTGTTTATAAAGAAGTGGCTACCCGTGACAGTGTTGGTGGGAGTGTTGGTTGGTGGTTCCTTGATTAGGCTGTTGGGTACAAGGAGCTACCAACTCAGACAAAAAACATAACTGTTATTAGCCCTAATGATGTTACCTAGCTTGGTAATGAAATGTCTATGAGAAAACAAGCAAGCAAACACCCCACAGTTCAGTCCTGAGCTACAGATATTCTATTACCCTGGAAATATATTATCGTATTTTTCGGAGTATAAGACGCTCCGGATTATAAAATGCCCCTATCTTTTTTGGAGAGGAAAACAAGAAAAAAAAATCTGCCTCTGCCTCCCAGCAGTTTTTCTCCTTGCAGCAAACAGCAAAAAGCCTGATTTAGTTTCATTTTCAGCACAGCCTGATTAGCACAAGAAAAAAAAATCCGCCTCCCAGCAATTTGCCTCCTTGCAGCAAACAGAGGAGGCCCGCACGGCTATAGACAATGGCAATCCCTGCAGCCTGAAACAGCTGATGGTCGGGAGGACGATCCAACCAACAATCAGCTGCTTGTGCTAATCAGGCTGTGCTGTAGCTGAAATGGGCTGTTTTACTGCATGTTGCAAGGAGGTAAATTGCTGGGAGGCAGAGGCCAAAGGGTAGGGGCCGGTGTGTGGGCAGGGCTACATTCGGTGTATAAGACGCACCCAAATTTTTACCCTCTTTTAGGGGGGGGGAAAGTGCATCTTATACTCTCAAAAATACGGTAAGCTTATCTTACACATATGCTGCTAACATGGATGCTTTCATTCGCAGACAACCGAGGCAAGAATCTCCATACGAAAACTTCAGTCGGAGAATCAACTCCATAAGTCAAAGTCTGTCTCCAGAATCTAGAGTAACACACACTTGTTAAAGATCCAAATCTTGGGCTTCCTCTCTCTGCTTTTCTTCTGAAGAAGGTCCCATTCAGTTTGTCACCGTCGCGTCTGTTTGTGACAAGATCGCTGTGGTTAAAACCCACAATTGCTCAACCTGAGTGCCAATAATGGAATTACTGGTTTTTCTGTGGTGGAGAACTTGCAGTAGATGCATCCAAGTCTGGAGTCAACATCATTTCTGAATCCATTCTGGTCGGGGATGATGAAAGATTCAAATCAAGACACCTTAAACTCACATTTCCTGAGTTGCTATGCAGGACATTTGAATGTTGTAAAGTTTGGTGTGTTTTTTTTTGTTAGTCCAATCAATGGTGCATGTCTCTTCTATTGGTACCAAATGTTCACCCTATCGTTTGTGGTTGCTCCAAATGTGTTTTTTTTTTTCCCCAAAAGGCAACTTGACTTTCTTGGTTATTTTTTTTTCCTTGCAAACGTTTTGCTTCTCATCCAAAAAGCTTCTTTCAATTCAGTGATTGAAATTCCCCATAGGTAAATTGCTTGTGGTTGGTTGCTGCCGACTGCTGCTAAGCAAGTTCTGATGATCACACCAAGCGGGTCCAGGACAACCCGACACAGCCAACTCACCATGGCCGACTCGCCATGTTGAGTGAGAGTTTTATACCGCTATGTACGAAATGGCAGAATAGAAATCATTAAAGAAAGGAGGGGAAAGGAAGGACAAGATGAAAAGCGAATGACAACGTTTATAAAATATTTTTACAATTATTTTAATTAAATTGGATTGTTGAATTATCCCGCAGTGAGTTGACCATGGAGAGTTGGCCTTGAAGAATTGGCCGTGGAAAATTGGCCATGGAGAATTGGCCATGGAGAATTGGCCACGGAGTTGGTTATAGCAAGTTGGCCATGGCAAGTGGGCCATGGCTAGTTGGCCATGGAGAGTTGGCCATGGCAAGTTGGCTGTGCAGAGTTGGCCATGGAGAGTTGTCCTGCCATGAGTTGGCCATGGAGAGTTGGCCACCAACAAGTTGTCCCATTCCAACACCAAACAAGTTATCTATATATCTTCCACTCTGTCTCAAGAGTATTGCAAATTAGTCTGGTATGATGGTTAACAAGTTGAACTTTGGCCAGGGTGAAACTGGGTGACTTTGGGCCTGTCCTTCTCACTCAAACCCACTTCGTAGGATTATGGTTGTTACCATAGAGAAAATCACACTACTCCCACCCTCCTGTGTTGTGTCTTGCCCGCTCTCACCGCAGCCGGGGTCTGCTTATCTGCTTCCGAACGCTGAAGAATGTCCTCCCGGCCCCAGCCCTGGCTCCATGCCCAAGCAGGCTGCAGAGGAGGGAGCACCCCCCGGCCCCAGCCCTGGCTCCATGCCCAGGCAAACGGAGCAGCTAGACCCCTCCCCCTCCTCCACAGCATGTGAGCCTGAGGAAAGTTTATTTCCAACAGCTGCTGATTGGAGTGACCATCAGAAGACTGGATAGGCGGAGGCAACAGAAGGGAGGGGCAGGCCTTAATGAGTGCTGAGTCACGGAGCCACACCCCATGGCCTATATAAAGGATCTGCTTTCTGGCAGTCTCTGAGTCAGGCAAAGTCAAACTTATCTTGCTGAAGTCACTTTTTGGTCTCCTGCCTGCTCTGAGGACTTTGCTAGGACTTTGGGCAGAGCTGCAGAGGCAAGCCTGATTCGGATTTCCCTGACCCGGCCGTCAGCGGAGGAGTGGGACACGACATCCTGTGTACATCACTCTTGACCTCTCAGTGGAAAACAAGAAGACCAATGCAGCAAATAACTACAGGTAGTCCTCGACTTTCGACCGCAATTGAGCCCAGAATGCTTATGTTGCTAAGTGAGAAATTGGTTTTCTCAGTTTGCAATCAGTTTTTCCTTCATTTTACGGCTTTTCTTGCCACATTTTTTAAGTGACTCAGTGCAGGTCTTAAGTTGGTAACACGGCTGTTAAGTGAATCTGGCTTCTTCGTTGACTTTGCCTGTCGAAAGGTCACAAAAGGGGATCACGTGACCCAGGGACACTATGACCGTCATAAATAGGAACCGTTTGCCAAGCGTCTGTATGAAATCATGTGACCATGGCGATGGGGCAAAGATTGTAAGCATGAAAATGGTTGTGTTGTGCCTCACCCACCCTCCTCTCCGTAGCTGGGCCCCTCCCATCTCCTGCTATCTCAGCCAGAGACTGATAGTGAAGAAGAATGGCCTGGCATGCCTCCAGCCCCCAGCCCTGGCACCATGCCCGGACAGACTGAGCAAACAAACCTCCCTCCTATAGCATGCGAGCAGGAAGCCAGCCATGAGCTAGAATTGCCGGCAGTTGAGCAGGAAGACGAAAGGTGGGCTGATCCCCGCTTCCGGAGAATGGAGAGGCAACGTCAGCAAAAGGAAGGGAGGGGCAGGCCTGGATAAGTGCTGAGTCATGGGGCCACACCCCATGGCCTATATAAAGGATCTGCTTTTTGGCATTCCTTGAGTCAGGCTAAGTCTTATCTGGTTGCTGAAGTCACACTTTGGATTCCTGCCTGCCCTGAGAACTCTGACAGGAATTTGGCAAGGCTGCAGAGGCTTCGTGGCCACGCTTGATACAGACTTCCCAGACCCGGCCGTCAGAGGAGGAGTGGGACACGACAGGTTTTAAGTCACTATGCTGTAAATCAGGGGTCTCCAACCTTGGCAACTTTAAGCCTGGAGGATTTCAACTCTGGCTGGGGAATTCTGGGAGTTGAAGTCCTCCCGGCTTAAAGTTGCCAAGGTTGGAGACCCCTGCTGTAAATGAACTGTTTTAAGTTGAGGGACTTACTGGTAAAACAAACGTTTACATACACTGGTTTGGAAAGTCACAAGTGGCAAAGCACTTTACAAAGCGGTTCAAGCCAGTAATTTCTCTTTATTTCACGTGATCCAGGCAAGGCGTGACTATTTTAAACACGCTTTCTGTGCAAACCATAGCCCCCCAATTCTCACACACGCACGTCACACGCATGTTTGTACCTCCACAAATGTGTTCTTTGAATCGTTTCCGCTGTGCCAAAAAGAAACATTAGGGAAGACGGTTTTGTGCACCTCCAAAAGAAAAGTCTGGTTTCCTCACACGCGCACACACACACTTGTGATATCTGTACAAAGATCCTTGGAAACATTAAACATTTCTCGGAAGTCCCGGGGGGGTGGGGGGAGGAAGGGGAAGGGAGGGGGAGGGGGGATGAGGGTAGAAAATGGATTGATAGTTAATGTACAAAGATGATTGAAGATGTATAATTAATGTAAGATCGGAGCTGCCTGGCTACCATTTCAGAATGATGGGAAAGAAGGAAGTAGAAGAGAGAAGGAGGAAAGAGAAGAGGAGGAGGAGGAAAGGAAGGAAGAGGGGTAGAAAAGGGAGAAGAAAGGAGTAGGGAGGAAGGAGGAGAGGATGTAGATAAGAGAGGGGGAGGATGGTTGTGGAAAGTAGAAGAAGGTAGAGAAGGAGAGTAAAAGGAAGGGGGTGGTGACCGGATATGTTATTGGATAAGAATGTTAAAATAAAACTTTTTTAAACACGGAAACATTAAACATGTTTTCTCCCAGCCCCCTCTATTCGCATTAACTGTTTTTTGATCAACCTACCAAAGGGACAAGCGTTAGCATCTCCATCTGCAATCTACCTCTCCTCCTTTTTCAAGATAACGATGGCAAAAAACAACCACACACACCGATCTGCATAATTTGGCAAGGCGGGAAGAAGAGAAAAGAGACTAATTTTGCAATGATTAGCTGAAAGGCAAATCGCTAACTCCGCGGCGTAAGATGCAGATGAATCAGGAAGGGCTGTTAGGCAGAAAACACACTCCACTAGCTAAGTGGAGAGCAGAGGTGTGAAAACGCAATTACCTTTTTTTTTTTTAAAAAAAAGGAAACGGGCTCTGCATTTTACTGATGAGCGCCGAAAGGAAAAGGCGTTTTAAATCATTTAAAATCTAAATTTTTAATTATCAGCCTTTTATAATCTGCTATGTTTTAAATGTTGGTTTTAATTGTATATGTATTGTGTTTTATTTTTGGCTGTACACCGCCCTGAGTCCTTTGGGAGAAGGGCGGTATAAAAATTTAATAAATAAATAAATAAATAAATTAGAAAGGGGGGAGGTGAAGACGCCCTGAGCTAGCAACTGCGCAGATCATTTGACGCACGCGGGTGAAATGCCAGCACACAGCGAGCAAATGGGCAGCTGTAAGCAAAGCAGCACCTTTGCTTCTGTTCATGTTGGATGCCAATACTTGAAGGCTCCCGTCACAAAATGAAGCCTCTGCAACAGTTACCGTAATTTTTGGACTATGAGACGCACTTGACCTAAATTTAGAAGAGGAAAACAAGAACAAATGTGTTTTTTTGCCCCCGCATGCCCCATTTTTGGCCCTTTTTTTGGCCCTTTTCAAGACTTTTTTCAGCCCGTTTTTCAGGCTTTTTCCAAAAAGAACGGACCAAAAAAAGCCTCAAAAACAGGCTGAAAAAAGCCTCAAAAACAGGCTGAAAAAAGCCTCAAAAATGGGCTGAAAAAAGCCTTGAAAACTGACCAAAAAAGCTTTGAAAATGGGCCGAAAAAAGCCTCAAAAATGGGCTGGAAAAAACCCCCAAAACAGGCCAAAAAAAAAGGCCCAAAAACGGGGCATGTGGAGGCCAAAAAACGGCCGGCGGGTAGGCGGAGCTTCAGTGATATTTGGTCTATAAGACGCACAGACATTTTCACCCCCTTTTGGGAGACAAAAAAGTGCGTCTTATAGTCTGAAAAATACGGTAAATGGTAGGTCACTTTTAAGGGAGTGTGTGAAGTGTGGCTGGTAGTTATTAAAATAAACCGGTGATTCCAGATGTGCTCAGAGGAGAGAAAAATGTATTTTGAGTGTTAGTTTTGGATGTGTTCTGGAGCAAAATAGAAAGAGGTGTATTTTGTCTCGTGGAGCCTCTATTCCTATGACAACTACAAACACCCAACTTGTAAATTTCTTGTAAGAACCTGCTTACAGCATAGAGTAAAAGACGTGTCTTTTGTCTGTGTCTCTAGCCACAGTCGTCCTAGCTCAGGGGTATCAAATTCAAGGCCTGGGGGCCGGATCCAGCCCGCGGGGTATTTAGATCTGGCCCGCAAGGCCACCCTGGAAACAGCGGACTGGCCCGTGGTGCTTCTTCCAGCAAAAACGGAGCTCGTGAGGGTTGCGCGAGTCCCTCCTTAGCTCAATTTTCGCTGGCAGAAGATTGCAGGAGGTCATGGCAGCCGAAAACGGAGCTCGGGAATCTGTTTTCGCTGGCGGAATGCTCAGGCCGCCAACGGTGCCCTGATATGAGTGACGTCGAGCTGGCCACGCCCATTCCGGCCACACCCACCCAAGGCCCCAGAAGTCAAACACAACCGTGACGCAGCCCTCAATACAATTGAGTTTGACACCCCTGCCCTAGCTTATTGGAAGTGAGAATAACGTTGGGTTTAATGCACATTAGTTTTGTCAGATTGCAGGAAGAAACAAAAACAATTTGAGACGGTGGCATATTTGAAGACTCAAGCCACCAGCCCGAGGCAACGAGAATCCTGCGATACTGGCTATTTTGCCCCCAAAAGGTATCTGTTGCAAGAAATCTATATCATTCTAAATTAAATTATTTTAAGGTCAACACCCCACCCCACCCCCAATAATTAATCCAATTATACATTCCCCACGCTCGTGCAAACATCGTGGCTCGTTGGACTTCAGGGTGAGTGAGTCATCGGGAAAACGAGTGATTTATTCCAAGTAGAATCAACTGTGCAAACTTCACACGCGGGTCTCCCTTCTTAATATCCTTCCACAGATAAATCCAGCATTGTAGACAGGGCCAAAAAAAAAACCACCCAAAAAAACAAAAAACCACCAGATCCAGTCTCCAGTTTAATTCACAGATGAGACCTATTTTTAACATCCCATAACCAGGGCAGGAATTCACTTCAGGGGAAGAACCGGAAACAAATTAAGGAGGAGCAGGGAGTCAAAGGACCATCCAGCATTTTGAGATGGAAACAGGGCTAACGTTCAAAAGAAGAGGAGGAAGAAAGCGACGAAGAAGAATATGGCACAAGAGCAAAATTTGAAAAAGCGTGAGCAAAAAAGAAAATAGAAAATGGACACGGTTGGTCTTGAAACAAAGCAAACTGTAGGCCGTTTCTTGACGCACCGAAAGTGGCTCCCCTGAACAGATCCCAAGGAAACGGCCCGTGGTTGGCCTTGTGGAAGGAAGCCAAGGGCTTCCTAATCGCTTTCAAAATACGGCGACAGGAATTCAAACTTTCCCTTCCATCCTTCCTTCCTTTCTCTGTCCTTCCTTTTGTCTCCCACGACCAGCAAAACCCCCGGGGTGTGCCAACCCCTTGTGCAACATTATCTCCGACTGTAAACTGAACATAATCCATGATTAGAGCAAGAAGCAACCTTTCCGGCTTGCTTCCTGTTATCGTATCGCGTCCAAGTAACGCACTTCCGCGTACAAAGTGTTGAGGAGAATAGCCAGCAGGTGAGTCCCGTCGTGTAAGCAATGGTGAGAGTCTCTGATGAACTGGGAGGCTTGCAGGATCTGTCCTTGGTATTCCACGTATTGTTTGTTCGACGCCAGGGAGTCCAGAGCGTTGAGAGCCTATAAGGAAAGACACGAAACATGTCAAGTGGGTGGATTAACGGAACAAGTTGTTACCGCTACGAGTTGCAATACGGATTTTTCAAGTTACCATCCCTTATTTCCAACTGACAATCCGCCATTTGATATTTTTATTAGTTTTACTGTTTTTTAAAATGTGGTTTTTATATTCTGTAAACCGCCGCGAGTCGCCATGGGACAATAGGCGGCAATATAAATTTAATAAATAAATTAAATAAATAAATAAAAACCAAGGAAGTCCAGCTGCAAAGAATACCAATGACCAGCTGTGTTCAATTCCCCACCATCCAGTCATAGCTGAAGAAGCTTCTTGGAGGAGAAGCGAAACGACTTCCAAGACAGGGGTCTCCAACCTTGGTCCCTTTAAGACTTGTGGACTTCAACTCCCAGAGTCCCTCAGCCAGCAAAGCTGGCTGAGGAACTCTGGGAGTTGAAGTCCACAAGTCTTAAAGGGACCAAGGTTGGAGACCCCTGTTCCAAGAAAAACAAGAAAATCCATTTGCCTCTTGAAAAAGCACCTTTGGGACAACCATAACCTGGATGACGGAGAATCTCCTAGGCCTGTGATGGCAAACCTATGGCACACAGAGCCCTCTCTGCTGGCACGCGCATCGCCGCCCCAGGTCAGATCTCTGTGGCGTTTCTTTCGTGAGCTTCTGTTTCCCTGCAAACGACGAAACAGAAGCTCATGAAAGAAAAAGATCTTATCACTTGCTGCGCTGCCGGTGTTGGGATGCGCTGCCTCCTGCCAGCCAGCTGGTCTTTGGGTCTCCGTTGCGCATATGTCCAGGCATGTGGACATTCACGCATGTCCTGGCATGTGCATGTCCATGCGTGCACGTGTTTGCATGTAGCTTTCAGTTTGGGCATACGTGTGTGCAAATTTTGGGCACTCGGTATCTAAAAGTCTGTTATTAACAGCAGCTGCTTGCAATTACTGCAGGTTCAAGTCCCACCAGGCCCAAGGTTGACTCAGCCTTCCATCCTTTATAAGGTAGGTAAAATGAGGACCCAGATTGTTGGGGGCAATAAAAGTTGACTTTGTATATAATATACAAATGGATGAAGACTATTGCTTGACACAGTGTAAGCCGCCCTGAGTCTTCGGAGAAGGGCGGGATATAAATGCAAATAAAATAAAAATAAAATAAAATAAAAGGTTTGCCCATCACTGTCCTAGGCGCTCATCCTTATCACTTTCTTACACACACTGACATGGTTTCTTATGAGCGTTTACAAGTGTTCAGAGTTAGAGCAACCCCTCTCCCTGAAAACACCAAGAACCCAACGGACCTGTTGAGCTTTGGAAGACAATTGCAATTCCCGGCCGGATCTCAGCCGAATTTGATTCTCTACCGGAACCTGCACTAGCAGGAAAGTGGACATGCTCCGGGCAAGGACGCGGAACCTGCCGAGAAAAAAAGCCAGATAGGAGAGTTAAGAAATGGTGTAGGGTCTCCTGCTTGGTCGGAAGGGTTGGACTAGATGACCTACAAGGTCCCTTCCAACTCTGCTAATCTGTAAATTGAGTCCCTGGGGGTAAGGCTCTATACATGCTAATTCTCACACACACAAATACCACGTTTTGCTCACAATTTCCCCCCACTACCACCACAACCGTGTAATTAAACACAACATAGTAACTATGTTGTTAGGCGGCCCCCGGGCAGCCCCCAGGGGAAGGACCTTCTCTGTGGGGGCTCCCACCCTCTGGAATGAACTTCCCCCAGGACTCTGTCAACTGCCTGACCTTCGGACCTTTCGCCGCGAGTTGAAGACATATCTATTTATTCATGCAGGACTGGCGTAGAATTTTTAGTAGTTTTTAATATTTGGATTTAAATTTTATTGGGTTTTATGGTTTTAAATGGATTTTAATTTGGCCTTATATTTAATAAGTTTTTTAATTACTGTTTTTATTGTGCACTTTTTACTGTTTTTGTTTGGCTGTGATTTCCCTGAGTCCTTCGGGAGAAGGGCGGTATAAAAATTTAATAAATAAAATAAATAAATAAATAAAAACTATACAGGTAGTCCTCGACTTATAACAATTCAGTTAGGGACTGCTCAAGTTTACAACGGCACGGAAAGAAGTGATTTAGGACCATTTTCCACACTTATGACCATGGCAGCATCCCTATGGTCACGTGATTCAAAGTCAGCCATTTGGTAACTGATTCACAGTTATGACGGGTGATAGCATCCCACAGTTACATGATCACTTTTTGTGACCTTCTGTTGTGTCTTGTCCGCTCTCACCGCAGCCGGGGTCTGCTTATCTGCTCCCGAACACGGAGGAATGTATGCCTCCCGGCCCCAGTTCTGGCTCCATGCCCAGACAAGCTGCAGAGGAGGGGACACCTCCCGGCCCCAGCCCTGGCTCCATGCCCAAGCAGGCTGCAGAGGAGGGAGCATCCCCCGGCCCCAGCCCTGGCTCCATGCCCAGGCAAACGGAGCAGCTAGACCCCTCCCCCTCCTCCACAGCATGTGAGCCTGAGGAGGGTTTATTACCAACAGCTGATTGGAGTGATCCTCGCATCAGAAGACTTGATAGGCGGAGGCAACAGAAGGAAGGGAGGGGCAGGCCTGGATAAGTGCTGAGTCATGGAGCCACACCCCATGGCCTATATAAAGGATCTGCTTTCTGGCAGTCTCTGAGTCAGGCAAAAGTCGAACTTATCTTGCTGAAGTCACTTACTGGTCTCCTGCCTGCTCTGAGGACTTTGCTAGGACTTTGGGCAGAGCTGCAGAGGCACGCCTGATTCGGATTTCCCTGACCCGGCCGTCAGCGGAGGAGTGGGACACGACACCTTCTGACACATGGAGAAGCCGGATTCGCTTAACGACCATGTGAGTAAGGTTAACAATGGGAGTGATTCACTTAACAACGGTGGCAAGAAAGGTCGTAAAAGGAAGCAAAATTCGCTTAACAAAGGTTTCACTTAGGAACAGAAATGCATTGTGGTCGTAAGTCGAGGACTACCTGTATATGACTTAACATGAGGTCAATAACTATCCTACTCAGCTGGGAAATCACTAAATGAATGAAATGGATCTTAGTTCTGCTGTGGAGGAAGGGAAAGACAAATAGCTACAGACACATACACAGATGGCCTCTGGTGGCTCAGACTGCTAAGACAGTCTGTTATTAACACAGCTGCTTGCAATTACTGCAGGTTCAAGTCCCACCAGGCCCAAGGTTGACTCAGCCTTCCATCCTTTATAAGGTAGGTAAAATGAGGACCCAGATTGTTAGGGGCAATAAGTTGACTTTGTATATAATATACAAATGGAAGAAGACTATTGCTTGACATAGTGTAAGCTGCCCTGAGTCTTCGGAGAAGGGCGGGATATAAATACAAATTAAATATATATATATATATTTATATATATATATATATGGCCAAAATTGTGGAAAGCTTTTGGGAAGAGTGTATTTTCTAACTACCTTTTTTTTGCAGTACCATAAAATTATATATCAATGAAAAGATAAGTTAATCAAGAATGTAATGCAATGATTTTTATGAAGATTTGCTATTAGAATAGCAGTTACAGTATAAAGAAGAAAAGTGAAACACGTAGAAAAAACGAGATATGCAAAAATTTATCACCACAGAAAAAACGAGATACACAAAAATGATCCCCATGTCAGTTAATACTTAGTTGGGTAACCATTAGCAATGAATGACGGCCTTACAACGTCTTCCCATGGAGTGAACCAAGTCTTTTTGTTCTTGTTGTGTCTTGCCCGCTCTCACAGCAGCCGGGGCCTTCTTATCTGCTCACGAACATGGAGGAATGTATGCCTCCCGGCCCCAGTCCTGGCTCCATGCCCAGACAAGCTGAAGAGGAGGGGGCACCTCCCGGTCCCAGCCCTGGCTCCATGCCCAAGCAGGCTGCAGAGGAGGGAGCACCCCCCGGCCCCAGCCCTGGCTCCATGCCCAGGCAAATGGAGCAGCTAGACCCCTCCCCCTCCTCCACAGCATGTGAGCCTGAGGAAAGTTTACTTCCAACAGCTGACTGGAGTGACCCTCGCATCAGAAGACTGGATAGGCGGAGGCAACAGAAGGAAGGGAGGGGCAGGCCTTAATGAGTGCTGAGTCATGGAGCCACACCCCATGGCCTATATAAAGGATCTGCTTTCTGGCAGTCTCTGAGTCAGGCAAAGTCGAACTTATCTTGCTGAAGTCACTTACTGGTCTCCTGCCTGCTCTGAGGACTTTGCTAGGACTTTGGGCAGAGCTGCAGAGGCACGCCTGATTCAGATTTCCCTGACCCGGCCGTCAGCGGAGGAGTGGGACACGACAGTTCTGCAGCTGTTATCATGTGAAACCAGGATTGAAGGATTGCTTCTATTAACTGGATTTTATTGCTGGGTCGATTCTGATTGACAAGTTTCTTGAGTCGGCTGCATAGATTTTTCAATTGGGTGAAGGTCTGGGCTATTCCCAGGCCATTCCAGCAGTGGGATAGGATTACCTTGAAACTCCCCACCACCAAAAAATGTGGTGTTATTAGCCATCAAACCTCAAAAATACACTTTTCCCAAAAGGTTTCCACAATTTTGGCCACTACTGTATACAAACCACATCCAAAGACTTGAAGTCCACAATAATGATAAGAATTTAATACAGGAAGTCTTTGACGTACAAGCACTCATTTAGTGACTACAGGTAGTCCTCGACTTACGATCGGAATTGAGCCCAAAATTTCTGTTGTTTAAGTGAGACATTTGTTAAGAGGGATTTTTGCCTCATTTTACGGCCTTTCTTGCCAAAGTGGTTTAGCTGAATCATTGCAGTTGTTGCATTAGCAACATGGTTGTTAAGTGAATCCGGCTTCTCCCATTGGCTTTGCTCGTCAGAAGGTCGTAAGAGGGGATCACTTGACTCCAGGGCACTGCCACCGTCATAAGTGTGAGCCAGTTGACAAGTGGCCTGATTTTGATCACGTGACCATGGGAATATCGCAAAGGTCATAAGTGTGAAAAACGGTCATAAGTCATTCCTTTCAATGCCGTTGTATGATCACTAAATGAACCGTCGTAAGTCGAGGACTACCTGTACTTGAAGTTACACCGACACTGAAAAGAATGACTTACGACCCTTTTTCACACTTGCGACCTTTGCAACATCCCCGTGGTCACATGATCAAAGTTCGCAGTCTTGGCATCTGACTCACAGTTACGACCGTTGAAGTGTCCTGGGGTCCCATGATCCCCTTTTATGACCTTCTGAACAAGCCAGGGAAGCCAGATTCGCTTAACAACTGCCTTGCTAACTCAACGACGGCAGTGATTCACTTAACAACTGTGGCAAGCGAGGTCACAAAACAGGGCAAAACTCACTTCACGATGTCTCGCTTAGCAATGGTCGTAACTCGAGGACTTGTATTAGGGCAGTTCTGATATATTTTGGCCAGTCTGTCACAAAGCACATCCAAAAGCCCAGTTTTACCACAAGCATGGTTAAGCTATTCCACACACATACCGTATTTTTCGGAGTATAAGATGCACCTTTTTCCCCCAAAAAAGAGGGTGAAAATCTGGGTGCGTCTTATACTCCAAACGGATTTCAGAAAAAAAAGCCCCAAACGGAGCTTAGAAAAAAAGCCCCAAACGGAGCTTTAGAAAAAAAGCCCCAAACGGAGCTTCAGAAAAAAAGCCCCAAACGGAGCTTCAGGAAAAAAGCCCCAAACGGAGCTTAGAAAAAAAGCCCCAAATGGAGCTTCAGAAAAGCCCCAAACGGAGTTTAGAAAAAGCCCCAAACGGAGCTTCAGAAAAAGCCCCAAACGGACTTTGGAAAAAAGCCCCAAACGGATTTCAGAAAAAAAAGCCCCAAACGGAGCTAAGAAAAAAAGCCCCAAACGGAGCTTTAGAAAAAAAGCCCCAAACGGAGCTTCAGAAAAAAAGCCCCAAACGGAGCTTCAGGAAAAAAGCCCCAAACGGAGCTTCAGAAAAAAAGCCCCAAACGGACTTCAGAAAAAGCCCCAAACGGAGTTTAGAAAAAGCCCCAAACGGACTTTGGAAAAAAGCCCCAAACGGAGCTCAGAAAAAGCCCCAAACGGAGCTTCAGGAAAAAAGCCCCAAACGGACTTAGAAAAAAGCCCCAAACGGAGTTTCAGAAAAAGCCCCAAAAGGAGCTTCAGAAAAAGCCCCAAACGGACTTCAGAAAAAGCCCCAAACGGAGCTTCAGAAAAAAAGCCCCAAACGGAGCTTCAGAAAAAAAGCCCCAAACGGAGCTTCAGAAAAAAAGCCCCAAACGGAGCTTCAGAAAAAAAGCCCCAAACGGAGCTTTAGAAAAAAAGCCCCAAACGGAGCTTTAGGAAAAAAGCCCCAAACGGAGCTTTAGAAAAAAAGCTCCCAAATAGAACTTCAGAAAAAAAGCTTCCAAATAGAGCCTCAGAGGCTTTTTTTCACCTCTGGGAACAGCTGATTAGGGGTATTCCGGGAGGCCAATCCATTTACCAGCTTTTTTCTTATTTTCCTCCCCAAAAACTAAGGTGCATCTTATACTCCGGTGCGTCTTATACTCCAAATGGAGCTTCAGAAAAAAAACCCCAAACGGAGCTTAGAAAAAAAGCCCCAAACGAAGCTTCAGAAAAAAAGCCCCAAACGGAGCTTCAGAAAAAAAGCCCCAAACAGAACTTCAGGAAAAAAGCCCCAAACGGAACTTCAGAAAAAAAGCCCCAAACGGAGCTTCAGAAAAAAAAACCTAAACAGAGCTTCAGAGAAAAAGCCCCAAACGGAGCTTAGAAAAAAAAACCCAAATGGAGCTTCAGAGAAAAAGCCCCAAATGGAGCTTCAGAAAAAAAAGCCTCAAACGGAGCTTCAGAAAAAAAGCTCCAAACAGAGCTTTAGAAAAAATGCCCCAAACGGAGCTTCAGAAAAAATGCCCCAAATGGAGCTTCAGAAAAAAAGCCCCAAACGGAGCTTTAGAAAAAAAGCCCCAAATGGAGCTTCAGAAAAAAAAGCCTCAAACGGAGCTTAGAAAAAAAGCCCCAAACGGAGCTTAGAAAAAATGCCCCAAACGGAGCTTCAGAAAAAATGCCCCAAATGGAGCTTCAGAAAAAAAGCCCCAAACGGAACTTAGAAAAAAAGCTCCAAACAGAGCTTTAGAAAAAAAGCCCCAAATGGAGCTTAGAAAAAAAGCCCCAAATGGAGCTTCAGAAAAAAAGCCCCAAACGGAGCTTCAGAAAAAAAGCCCCAAACGGAGCTTAGAAAAAAAGCCCCAAATGGAGCTTCAGAAAAAAAGCCCCAAACGGAACTTAGAAAAAAAGCCCCAAACGGAGCTTTAGAAAAAAAGCCCCAAACGGAGCTTAGAAAAAAAGCCCCAAACGGAGCTTTTGAAAAAAAGCTCCCAAATAGAACTTCAGAAAAAAAGCTTCCAAATAGAGCCTCGGAGGCTTTTTTTCACCTCTGGGAACAGCTGATTAGGGGTATTCCGGGAGGCCAATCCACCTACCAGCTATTTTCTTATTTTCCTCCCCAAAAACTAAGGTGCATCTTATACTCCGGTGCGTCTTATACTCCGAAAAATACGGTAACCCATGATGTTTATTCTACCCAGTTTCCCTGAAAATAGGACCCGAGCAGAAAATAAGGCCTAGCATGAGTTTTCAGGTTGCTCGTAATATAAGCCCTAACCTCCAAAATAAGCCCCAGTTAAGATTGTCAGCCAGATGGATGCATTTAGTACCGTATTTCCCCCCAAAATAAGACCTAACCAGAAAATAAGCCTTTTGGAGCAGGGGTCTCCAAGCTTGGTCCCTTTAAGACTTGTGGACTTCAACTCCCAGAGTTCCTCAGTGTCGTGTCCCACTCCTCCGCTGATGACCGGGTCAGGAAATCCGAATCAGGCGTGCCTCTGCAGCTCTGCCAAAGTCCTAGCAAAGTTCTCAAGGCAGGCAGGAGACCAGAAAGTGATTTCAGCAAGATAAGGTAGACTTTGCCTGACTCAGAGAATGCCAGAAAGCAGATCCTTTATATAGGCCATGGGGTGTGGCTCCATGACTCAGCACTTATCCAGGCCTGCCCCTCCCTTCCTTCTGCTGATGCCGCCTATCAATTCTCCTGAAGCGAGGGTCACTCCAGTCTGCAGCTGTTGGTAATTGACCTTCCTCAGGCTCACATGCTGTGGGGGAGGGGTCGGGGTCTAGTTGCTCCGTTTTCCTGGGCATGGAGCCAGGGCTGGGGGCTGGAGGCGCTTCTTCTTCCTCAGCCTGTCTGGGCATGGAGCCAGGGCTGGGGCCGGGAGGCATGCTAGGACATTCCTCAGTGTTCGGAAGCAGATAAGAAGGCCCCGGCTGCGGGGAAAGCGGACGAGGCACAACACTCAGCCAGCTTTGCTGGCTGAGGGACTCTGGGAGTTGAAGTCCACAAGTCTTAAAGGGACCAAGCTTGGAGACCCCTGTTTTGGAGCAAAAATTAATATGATCCAGTCTTATTTTCAGGGAAACACGGTAGAAACCACTTTGCAAACTGACATACTGTTGCCAGAGTCACATCCACAAGAAGGTAGATGCAGTATACTGGCTCTCATTCAGGATAGACAAAATTAATTCTGAAAGGTGGCTTTCTGGTACCTTCACCCGTTTTAAACCCTCTACAAATGGAAAGGGCCAGAACAATGGCTTTTAAAAGCTATCTGTCACTTCCGCAGACATCTGTCTCCAAGTTCACACAATATAACATAGGAACTTTTATAGAAATTACGTAGAATGATCCTGACCTACGAACTGCAATAGCAATAAGACTTATATACCGCTTCATAGTGCTTTGCAGCCCTCTCTAAGCGGTTTGTAGAGACAGCATATTGTTCCCCAACAATCTGAGTCCTCGTTTTACCGATCTTGGAAGGATGGAAGGCTGAGACAACCTTAGCAGGTCAGGATCAAACTCCTGGAAGTGATCTATCTATCTATCTATCTATCTATCTATCTATCTATCTATCTATCTATCCATCCATCCATCCATCCATCCACTATCTATCCATCCATCCATCCTCTATCTATCCATCCATCCATCCATCCACCCACCCACCATCTATCCATCTATCTATCTATCATCTATCTATCTATCTATCTATCTATCTATCTATCTATCTATCTATCTATCTATTTATCTATCTCTCTATCCTTCCATCCATCCACTATCTACCTCTCCATCTACCTATCTATCCATCCACCATCCACTATCCATCCATCCATCCATCCATCCATCCATCCACTATCTATCCATCCACCCATCCATCCATCCATCCACCCATCTATCCACCCATCCATCCACCCATCCATCCACTATCTATCTATGTATATCTATCTATCCATCCATCTACCTACCTATCCATCCATCTATCCATCCATCTATCTATCATCTACCTACCTACTTAGCCATTCATCTATCCATCTATCTCTCTTACCATCTCTCTACCTATCTATCGCAATAGCAATAGACTTACATACAACTTCACAGTGCTTTACGGCCCTCTCTAAGCGGTTTACGGAGTCGGCCTATTGCCCTCACCAATCTGGGTCCTCATTTTACCAACCTCCGGAGGACGAAAGGCTAAGTCAACCTTGAACCTATCAGAATCTGAATTCTGGGAGTTGAAGTCCATACATCTTAAACTTGCCAAGGAAGTTCGCTTTCCTTTCGTCTAGGAAATTATCCTAGGTATTATCTGTACATCTGTCCAAATGTTTGTCTAAACATCGCTACACTTGATCGCGGGAGAATGAGCAGGTGGTGGGTTTTAAATGGGATCCAATGGAAAATCCCCCTCCGTTAATACGGTTTTGGCAAGCAAGGACAAGGACAAAATCAGTCACTGTGAGCAGTTTGTGTCACAAGAGAAACCACCGTTATTTTTATCCTGGGCAAACTGAAGACTATTTTAATATAAGATAGATTCTCACAGTGGTAGAATTGATTTTTTTTTACTACCGGTTCTGTGGGCGTGGCTTGGTGGGTGTGGTGTGGCTTGGTGGGCGTGGCAGGGGAAGGATACTGCAAAATCTCCATTTCCATCCCACTCCTGGGGGAAGGATATTGTAAAATCTCCATTCCCACCCCACTCCTGGGGGAAGGATACTGCAAAATCTCCATTCCCACCCCACTCCTGGGGGAAGGATACTGCAAAATCTCCATTCCCACCCCACTCCTGGGGGAAGGATACTGCAAAATCTCCATTCCCACCCCACTCCTGGGGGAAGGATACTGCAAAATCTCCATTCCCACCCCACTCCTGGGGGAAGGATACTGCAAAATCTCCATTCCCACCCCACTCCTGGGGGAAGGATACTGCAAAATCTCCATTCCCACCCACCCCTCCTGGGAGAAGGATACTGCAAAATCTCCATTCCCACCCCACTCCTGGGGGAAGGATACTGTAAAATCTCCATTCCCACCCCACTCCTGGGGGAAGGATACTGCAAAATCTCCATTCCCACCCCACTCCAGGGGAAGGATACTGCAAAATCTCCATTCCCACCCCACTCCTGGGGGAAGGATACTGCAAAATCTCCATTCCCACCCCACTCCTGGGGGAAGGATACTGCAAAATCTCCATTCCCACCCCACTCCTGGGGGAAGGATACTGCAAAATCTCCATTCCCACCTTTTTGTCCTCCATGTTTTTTACCTGTTTGATAAAGGAGACTTCCTGCCCAGCCCAATAGCGCCGAGGAGTCCAGAGGTGAGCCTCTCTTCGGCCAGCAGACTCTGGCGGCCTTGCAGAGCTGTCAAGACCCGGATGACCGATTCCATCAAGATGGGATCTTCCTGTTCGGCTTGGAGCAGGCAGAGCTGCAGGATTTTGTGCCACCAAAGGAACAGCTTGGCTTCATCCTTGGCAGAGCTGGGCAGGGAAGCAACCCAGAAAGACACGGTCCGGTTAGAAACCCCCACCAGCTCTCCGTTACCAGCTGCACGGCCTGCACGAGAAGTTAGTTGCAAAATCCAGGGAATGTGTTGGCTAGAAACTTAATTATTTTGCCACCTTTCTTTTGAAAGTTGGAAGGGACAAAGCAGTAAAAGGCATCAGCCTTAGGCATTGTAAGCTGACTGGGTGACTTTAGGCCAAGCACCAGGAGACAGTGAGTTCTAGTTCACCCTTAGACATGAAAGCCAGCTGGGTGACTTTCAGCCAATCACTGAAAGAATTGGAGTTACTGGTCCCGCCTTAGGCATGTAAGCCAACTGGGTGATTTTAGGCCAAGCACCGGGAGACAGTGAGTTCTAGTTCACCCTTAGACATGAAAGCCAGCTGGGTGGCTTTCAGCCAATCACTGAGAGAATTGGAGTTACTGATCCCGCCTTAGGCATGTAAACCAACTGGGTGATTTTAGGCCAAGCACCGGGAAACGGTGAGTTCTAGTTCACCCTTAGACATGAAAGCCAGCTGAGTAGCTTTCAGCCAATCTCTGAGAGAATGTGAGTTACTGGTCCTGCCTTAGGCATGTCCAGTAGTGGCCAAAATTGTGGAAAACATTTGGGGAAAGTGTATTTTTTAAAACTAGCTAATAACACCACTTTTTGGGGGGAGGAGTATCATAAAATTACATACCAGTGGGAAGATAATTTAATCAATAATGTAATATAATAACTTTTATGAAGAGTTTGCTATTAGAATAGCAGTTACAGGATGAAAAGTGAAAGCCGTAGAAAAAACGAGATATACAAAAATGATCCCCATGTCAGTTAATAGTTAGTTGGGTAACCTTTAGCATGAATGCCGGCCTTACAACGTCTTCCCACGGAGTGAACCAAGTATTTGAGTTTTGCAGCTGTTATTCATGGGAAACCAAGATTGAACGATTGCTTCTGTTAACTGGGTTTTATTGCCGGGTCGCTTCTGACTAACAAGTTTCTTTAGTCGGCTCCATAGATTTTCAATTGGGTGAAAGTCTGGGCTGTTCCCAAGCCATTCCAGCAGTGGAATATGAGTGTATCTTGAAACTCCCCCCCAAAAAAGTAGCATTAATAGCCATCAAACCTCAACAATACACTTTCCTCAAAAGGTTTCCACAATTTTGGCCACTACTGTAAGCTGACTGGGTGATTTTAGGCCAAGTACCAGGAGACGTTGAGTTCTAGTCTTGCCTTAGGCATGGAAGCCAGCTGGGTGACTTTGGGCCCGTCCCTTTCTCTCCATCCAACCCCCCTCACAAGATTGTTGTTAATAAGGAAACTAGGATGAGGAGGGAGTATTAAATATGTTTGCCACCTTGGTTTTTTTTATAAAAATAATAATAAAAGGTGGGATGCGAAATAAATACAGGTAGTCCTCGACATACGACCGCCATCGAGGCCCATAATTTATGTGGCTAAGTGAAACTCTTGTTAACGGAGTTTTGCCCCATTTTGCCACCTTTCTCGCCACCGTTGTTAAGCGAATCACTGCAGTTGCTAAGTTAGCAACCCGGTCGTTAAGTGAATCCGGCTTCCCCCTTGACTTTGCTTGTCTGAGGGTCGCAAAAGGGGATTCCACTGACCCCGGGATGCTTCGACCGTCATAAATAGGAAACCGGTTGCCAAGCGTCCGGATTTTTGATCACGTGACCACGGGGACGCTGCCACGGTCGTTAACGGTGAAAAAGCCACTTTTTTCCAGCGCCGTTGTAACTTTGAACGGTCACTAAACGAACTTTTGTAGTTGTAAGTCAAGGACTACTTGTTTGTTTGCCACCTTGGGGTTTTTTTTTTAAAAAAAAATAAAAATAAGAAAGGTGGGATGTAAACAAATCGTTCTGCAGCTGCCTGTAAGGAAATTCAGGGGAAGCAACGGAAACAGGAGAGAGGGAGGGAGGGAGAGGGAGGGGAGGGAGAGGGGAAAGGGGAGGAGGAGGAGGGAGGAAAGGAAGAGAAAGAGGGGGAGGAAGGAGAGAGAAAGAAGGAGAGGGAGAGGAGGAGGGAGGAGAGAGAGGGAGGAGGAGGAGGGGAGAGAGGGAGGGAGGGAGAGAGACGGGGGAAAAGGAAGACAGAGAAGAGAGAGGGGGAGGGGGAGGGAAGGAGAGAGAGGGGGGAGGAAGGAAGATAGAAAGAAGGAGAGGGAGAGAGAAAGAGGGAGAGAGAGGAGGGAAAGGAAGAGAGAGGAGAGGGAGAGGGATAGAGAGAGAGGGAGGGAGGGAGAGGGGAGAAAGGAAGACAGAGAAGAGAGAGAGGGAGAGGGAGAGAGAGGGAGGGGGAGAGGGAGGGAGGGGGAGGGGAAGAGGGAAGGAGGGGGAGAGAGGGAGAGAGAGAAAGAGAGAAAGAGGGAGAAAAAGAGAGGGAGGAGGAGGGAGAAGGGTATTTCGTTAGCATTTAGAACAGGGGTGTCAAACTCAATTTCATTGAGGGCTGCATCAGGGTTGCGTTTGACCTCCGGGGGGGGGGCAGGGGGGGCGTGGCCAGGGGGGGCGTGGCCAGCTCGACATCACTCGTCACCACTCGTGTCGGGAGGCACCTGTGCATCTGTCAGCGAAAGCACAGAGCGCTCTGTAGGCCCGAGCGCTCTGCAGGCAAAACGGGCTCCTGAGCTGCGCTTTCGCTGGCAGATGCGCCGCCGGGCCGGTCCTTCGCTGTTTCTAGGGCGGCCCCCGCAGGTCAGATCTAAGTACCCCACGGGCCGCATCCGGCCCCTGAGCCTTGACTTTGGCACCCTTGATTTAGTAGCTCAGTAGACAAGAATCCTGCCCGTTACGTGGAGCTTTAAGTCCTATACGGATCTACCTGGGATACACCTGTTCCAACCACTTGCTTAGAGTTAAGAGCACTCTCATTTCGTTGGTTAGTGTCCGCTCAACCTTCAGCTGCTGCAGGGTGTAAACATGCAGGGTTAGGTAGCCTCCCAACGAAAGGGACTCTTGAAGGAAGTCTTCGGCTGCGAGTTCTGGAACCTGCAAGGAGGCCACGATTGGTCCCCAGCCCAAATCTTGGTTGAGAGGAGGGTCTTCATCCCAAAAAAAGAGGCAGAAATGGTGTGGAGGGAGAGAAGAGGAGGATAAAAGAAAAGAAAAGCTGTTAGTGGAACTCATCCAGGCAATGGTGAATAGCATAGCAATCAATCAATCAATCAGAATAAAGCTGGAAGGGATCTCAAAAGCCATCTAGTCCAACCCCCTGCTGAAGCAGGAGACCCTATACCATTTCAGACCAATGGCTGCCTAGTCTCTTCTTAAAAATCTCCAGTGATAGGACTCCCACAATTTCTGGAGGCAAGCTGTTCCACTGGTTAATTGTTCTTGTTAGGAAGTTTCTCCTTAATTCCAGGTTGCTTGTTACCTCAACAGAATGAGTGAGCTGGAAGGGACCTTAAAGTTCCATTCAGTTGCCCGGACTCCACCCGACAAGGGATTTTGGGGTCATTAAAAGATGATGATGATTGTGGTCATAAATCGAGGACTACTGTATGCCGGGGGTGAAATCTAAACATTTTCCCTACCGGTTCTGTGGGTGTGGCTTAATTGGTGGGTGTGGCTTGGTAGTCAGGTGACTGAATGGGCATGGCCAATAATAATAAATAATAAAAATAATAAAAGTATACAAAACTTGGGAGTGCACCGGTCTACCTTCTTTAAAAATAGAGGCACCGGTCTACTAATTGCCTTTTTTTGGGAGGCACCGGTCTACCTTCTTTAAAAATAGAGGCTACTAGCCGCCTACAGGGCTGATCAGCTGTAGTGCGGCCCATTGAAGCACCTCAGCAGTCATTTAAGGCCGTTTGCAGCTATATCACCACCGAGAGCTTCGGGGACAGAGAAGAGGAACAGCAAGGTGTGGGGACAAGGATTTTTGCTGCTGGTTCTCCGAACTACCCGCCCCCATCGCTACCGGATCGCGCGATCCAGTCCGAACCAGGAGCATTTCACCCTTGCTGTATGCGAGCCAGCATCTCTCTTGGAGTAACCAGAGTTTGACAAGTGTATCAGAACTGATTGTCAACTTTAAGGATGATCATTAATATCAGGAAAAATAAGACTGGTTCCATAGAGGGGGGGAAAAAAGACAAGAGCGGCAACTCGGAAGTCCCAGCATGCGATCTGCGGGGAAGGAAGCCACATCTCTCACCTTCGTTAAAGTAGGCAGCGACACAGGCCTCCATCGTCATGGCCATGTGACGGACAGAGGCCAAACTCTGACAAGAGGCTCTTAAGAGGGGCATCACCCCTAAGCCACGCATTGTGCCATCAATCCAGCGGCACAGGCAAACCAGGAGAGATTCTGCCGAGGAGGCACTGGCGTTGTTGATCACCATCAGGGCTTCGGCAAAGAGGCTGGTTAAGGACACATTGCGAACCTGGACATCGGCGCCTGCAAAGCAAAGTTGAAAAACAGTTGAGAACTAAAGGAACTTTTATATATATATAAAATATATAGGGGCCTCTGTGGCTCAGACTGCTAAGACAGTCTGTTATTAACAGCAGCTGCTTGCAATTACTGCAAGTTCAAGTCCCAGCAGGCCCAAGTCCCAGCAGGCCCAACTTCCCCCCCGGTTTACGCCAATTGCCTGACCTTCGGACCTTCCGCCGGGAACTGAAAACTTATTTATTTATACAAGCGGGACTGGCCTGATTTTTAAATTTTAAATTTAAATTTTAAACTTTTAATGGTAATTTTATTGGGTATTTTTATGGTTAATCGACGGTTTTAATTTGGCCTTTTATTGAATAAGTTTTTTTAATTGTTATTTTAATATGTATATTAATTGTTTTAAATGAAGGCTGTACACCGCCCTGAGTCCTTCGGGAGAAGGGCGGTATAGAAGTTTGATAAATAAATAAATAAATAAATAAATAAAGGTTGACTCAGCCTTCCATCCTTTATAAGGTAGGTAAAATGAGGACCCAGATTGTTGGGGGCAATAAAAGTTGACTTTGTATATAATATGCAAATGGATGAAGACTATTGCTTGACATAATGTAAGCCGCCCTGAGTCTTCGGAGAAGGGCGGGATATAAATGCAAATAATATATATATTATATAAATACATACATATTATATAAATAAATACATATTATATAAATACATACATATTATATAAATAAATACATATATATGTATTTGTTTTCTGAGGTTTTCGCGGGTGTTTGTATGTAGGTCTTTGGTTATTCGGGTCTCAGCAGAATTGGAAGTGTCTTGGCAGCGTTTGCGAAGTCTCATTCGTCATCTTCAGGTTTCAGCTTCGTGGTTCTGGGAGCAATAAAGCACGAAGCTGAAGCCTGAAGATGACAAATGAGACTTCGTCGAAACGTTGCCAAGACACTTCCAATTTTACGCGGGAGAAAACCCGAATAACCAAAGACCTACATATATATGTATGTATGTATGTATGTATGTATGTATGTATGTATATGTATATATATATACATTTTTTTTAATGTACATAAGTATTTAACAGACGGTGTATTGTGTGGGTCGTTTTACATATATAATGACAACAACAACAACAAATCAAGAAATTGCAGTAACACCAGCGGAATCCTGCAATAACACCAGCAAAACTGCAAAAAAAAAAAATGCACTACTCGGAACATCCTATATTTTAAGAAGATACTTGGTTGAGGCAGCGCAGTGGTTAGAGTGCAGGACTGCAGGCTACTTCATCTGACTGCTAGCTGCAGTTCAGCAGATCAAATCTCATCAGGCTCAAGGTGGACTCAGCCTTCCATCCTTCCGAGGTGGGTAAAATGAGGACCCAGATTGTTGGGGGCCATAGGCTGACTCTGTAAACTGCTTAGAGAGGGCTGTAAAGCACTATGAAGCGGTATATAAGTGCTATTGCTATACCTAGGACGCTGGCAGCAACCTGTATCAACCATTAGCACCAGTCAATCGTATTTGTGACACAGTTTTAAATGTCCAGTTGACTGAGGTTCATGTTTAATGAATAAAAGAGATAATAATAGTAGTAACAGCGGAACTGCAAAAAACTGCGCTGCTCGGAACATGATATATTTTAAGAAGATACTTGATTGATACCTAGGACGCTGGCAGCGACCCGTATCAACCATTACCAACAGTCAATCGTATTTGTGACACAGTTTTAAACGTCCAGTTAACTGAGTTTCACGTTTAATGAATAAAAGAGATAATAATCATCTTTACTTGTATGTAATAATATTCTTCCAACTTCTAATTTCTATTTTTGTTATTTAACCATTGGTAAAACAGATCCCAAGTTAAAAAATATTCTGTGACTCCTTTATCTTTAATGTCAACCTATCCATTTCTGCACAATTTAATATTTTTTAAATTAGATTTTCACGGGAAGGAATTTCCTCATTATTCCAATGTTGTGCAAATACAGAACTAAGGGAACTTCTGAGTCGCGGGCTAAAGGTCTGGTTGAGAAAGAGGCTTCCTTTGGAATGGTTGGGAGATAACAGTCTGTAGAGATTCTCAGTCACCCAGGTTGTGGTTGTGCAAAAGGTGCTTTTTCAAGAGGCAACTGGACTTTCTGGTTTTTTCTTGGAAGATGTTTCGTTTCTGATCCAAGAAGCTTCTTCAGCTCTGACCGGATGGTGGGGAATGGAAGGATTTTATCCTCCTTGCAGACAGCTGGTCATCACGCCCAACTCTCCACCCCACTCAACTCAAGTGCAGTTTTCTCAGGACCCACCTGGGGGATTGAAGATGGCAATATCATCCAGCAGTTTTGAGAATTCCTGCTCCAGGGCTGCTGAAGAAATTGTCCCATTTTGTTCCAGAAGACCAAGGAAGCGGACAACTTGCCGAATGAAGGCTTGGCACTTGAGGCTGGCATCCTAAAGGGAGGAGAAAGACAATGAAGGGTACTCCCTCCCTCACTCCTCCAATGGAATCTGGAGGGGGGGGCAGGAAAGAAAGAAAGATTTTGCTGGGAGGGAGGGAGGGAGAGAGAGAGAGAGGAAGGGAGAAAGAGAGAAAGAAAGAAGGAAGGAAGGAAGGAAGGAGGGAGGGAGGGAGGGAGGGAGGGAGGGAGGGAGGAAGGAAGGGAGGAAGGGGGAGAGAGAAGAAAGAAAGAAAGAAAGAAAGAAAGAAAGAAAGAAAGAAAGAAAGGAAGGAAGGAAGGAAGGAAGGAAGGAAGGAATGACGGAAGGACCGAAGGGAGGGAGAGAAGAAAGAAAGAAGGAGGAAGGAAGGAACGAGGAAAGAGAAAGAAAGAGAGAAAGAGAGAGAGAAAGAAAGAAAGAAGAGAGAAAGAAAGAAAGAAGGAAGGAAAGAAAGAAAGAAGAAAGGAAGGCAGGCAGGAAGGAAGTGGGGAGAGAAGAAAGAAAGAAAGAAAGAAAGGAAAAGGAAGGAAGGAAGGAAAAGAAGAAAAAAAAAGGAAGGGAGGGAGGAAAGGGGAGAGAGAAGAAAGAAAGAGAGAGAGAGAGAGAGAAGAAGAAGGAAGGAAGGGGGAGAGAGGGAGAGAGAAAGAAAGAGAAAGAAAGAAAGAGGAAGGAGGGATGGGGAAGAGAGAAGAGAGAGAGAAAGAAAGAAGAAGAAGAAGGAAGGAAGGAAGGGGGAGAGAGAAGAAAGAGAGAGAAAGAAAGAGAGCCAGAGAAAGAGAGAGAGAGAGAGAGAGAGAGAGAGAGAGAAAGAAAGAAAGAAAGAAAGAAAGAACCAACCAACCAACCTACTTACAAGGTGCCCACTGCTGTCCAAAGAGGTGCTGAAGCCGGCAGACACCTTCAAGAGCTTCACCACCAGTTCAGCGGCCGGTTCCTTGGCCAGAAGGATGGCGGGGGGGTAGTGGCTGTTGAAGTAACCCAGGATGCTCCGATAGGACACGATGCTGATGTGCTGCCAGGGAAGGGAGCTGGTCTGGCCCAGGAGGTTGAGCAGCGGAGATTGCTGGAGGAGAAGAGAAGAGAAGAGAAGAGAAGAGAAGAGAAGAGAAGAGAAGAGAAGAGAAGAGAAGAGAAGAGAAGAGAAGAGAAGAGAAGAGAAGAAAAGAGAAGAGAAAACGGGTGTTTCATTCATGGCCCTTTCTCCTCACTCTTACAGGTAGCCTTCCTTCTTTCAACAACCACAACTGAAAGAATTTCAGTCGCAAATTTCAACTATAGCCCTGGTGGCGCAGTGGTTAGGATGCAGTATTGCAGGCTAATTCTGCCAACAGCCTGGAGATCGATCCTGACAGTGCTCAAGGTTGACTCAGCCTTCCATCCTAACTAAGTCGGTAAAATGAGGAGCCAGATAGTTGGGGCAGCACAAGGCTGACGTAAACTGCCCAGAGACTGCGGTAAAGCACTGTAGGGCCTTATTTATAAGCCTAAGTGCTAGTGCTAATTTCCATTCCAATTTTACAACTTCAATCCCCCAATTGGAACAGAGCTGGAAGGGACCTTGGAGGTCTTCTAGTCCAACCCCCTGCTCAAGCAGGAGACCCCAGACCAGTGGTGGAGAACCTTTTGGGCACCGAGTGCCCAAACCGGAACACGCGTCCATGTGCGTGCGCCAGAGCGCCGGAAACTCAAAAGACCAGCTGGATGGCACACGCATGCTGTTTTTTTGGGGCCTTTTTCGGGACATTTTCAGGCCGTTTTTGGGAGCCATATTTCAGACGTTTTCTGAGGCGTTTTCAGGCCGTTTTTCAGAAACCAGAAGAACAGCTGGCGATGGCGCGCACGCCCACAGAGAGGGCTCTGCGTGACACCTCTGGCACGCGTGCCATAGGTTCGCCATCACGACCCTAGACCAGGGGTCTCCAACCTTGGCCACCTTAAGCCTGGAGGACTTCAACTCCCAGAATGCCCCAGCCGCCAAGTTGAAGTCCTCCAGGCTTAAAGTGGCCAAGGTTGGAGACCCCTGCCCTAGACCATTTCAGACAAGTGACCGTCTACAGCAGTGATGGCTAACCTTTTTGCCATCGTGTGCCAAAAATGGGGGGGGCACATGGGGGGGGGGGGGCGTGCATGCGCGTGCCCATAATTCAATGGGCCCACCCCCCACACATGCGCACGCAAGCCCCCCACACTAGGCCCATTTTTCACCCTCCCCAGGCTCCAGAGGCTTTCTTGGAGCCTGGGGAGGGCAAAAACAGCCTTCTCCACTCCCACTGGAAGCCCTCCAGAGGCTGGAAATGGCCCATTTCTCAACTTCCAGGGGGATTGGAAGCCCCGTTTTTTGCTCTCCCCAGGCTCCCGAGGCTTTCTAGGAGCCCGGGGAGGGGTGAAAATGGCCTCGTCCCGAGAAACCCCTTTTATTTAATTTACAGTGAATTCCTCTCCAGCAAAGTCTTTCCTCTCCCACAGTCTTTCAAGATAGTTCACAGTTACCGACCTTTATCAGGCTTGGAGAGTGGCCAGGCTGATATATTTCAGCTGCTGCAATACTTGGCAAGAATGCCGTAATGAACTAATTATGTCCTGCAAACTGCACTCCCCTATCACTCCTCTTTTACTTCCTCTTGGAGGGGCCGTTCATCATCCACCTGTGGCCTTACTCCCAAGTCGACCCTTGTTCTTTAGCTGTTCCCTTCGTCTGGCAACTCGGCGCATGCGCACACCGGGAACAGGCTCCAGCTGTTCGTCTGCCTCACTGATGTCTGACTTCAATGGCAGCTGATAACTGGCATACGGCCCTGGCCCCCTCTCTGCCTCTAACGCAGAGCCCTCATCAGAGCCTTCCCAAGACTCCAGGACTGGCCCATGTTCCTCCCCAAACTCTTCACTGTCCAAATCTGCTGCCAGATCTGCTGGCGGGCCACAACACATGGGGCGATGGCGCATGTGCCAGCAGAGAGGTTCGCCATCATGGGCTTAAGAGAGTTCACGGAAGACTCTATTCAGGATAAAGAGTTAACAGGTAGAGAGCCAAGGAGGGTGTGGAAAACAGTTGAGTGACACAAGAGCTTTTTCTAGATCGAGATTCCTTACGGAAACGTAGGATGAGAGTGCACAAAAATGTCAATTACAGGAAAATCCTCACTGCGGGGATGTTGGGAGAGGCATCCCGGGGTTTCCTTCTTTTCCGTGAATACAAACTCCGGCAGCTTAAATCCTCACCGCTTTTCTTCTAGCTTTTAAGTGTCTTTAAGAAGGCATGAAACAAATCCAGGGGACATTACGCTATTGTCTAGCTACGTGCGATTAGAGACAGAATCCTTCTAAGCCGTTGAGAATCGTCAGCAGGAAAGCCCTCTCGTCTTCTGCCTTACTTGGAAACTTCCCCAAGAGCTAAATCTGTTTGAGTAGTGAAGCAAGGAAGCTTCCGGGCAAGGTCTGAGTTCGGTCCAACACAACTTCAAGGAGAGAAGCAACCTAGAACTAAGGAGAAATTTCCTGATAGTGAGAACAATGAATCAGTGGGAAAACTTGCCTCCAGAAGTTGTGAATGCTCCAACACTGGAAGTTTTTAAGACGATGCTGGATAACCATTTGTCTGAAGTGATGCCTAAACAGGGGGTTGGACTAGAAGACCTCCAAGGTCCCTTCCATCTACTCTACTCTATGCTATTCCCACAATGGCGAACGTACGGCAGGCGTGCCAGAGGTAGCACACAGCGCCCTCTCGGATGGCACATGAGCCGTTGCATGCGTGCGTGCCTCCCGCCGGCCAGCTGGTCTTCAGGTCTCCTGCTGCACATGTGCGGGGGACAGGGTGCGTGTGGGAGGCGCGCATCTGCAGTGGGGGCAAGACGCATGGGGGGGTGGGGCACATATGCACAGGGAGCGTGCAGGGGTGGGGCGCATGCACGGGGGCCACACGTCCATTGCATTTTGGGGTTTTCAGCACACATGTGCGCATTTGCACGCATGCGCCTGCACTTGGGGCACTCGGTATAGAAACGGTTAGCCATCACTGCTCTATTCTCTCTTCTATTCTCTATTAGTTTCTATTTTCTATTATTTTCTGTTTTCTATTTTCTATTATTTCCTATTTTCTATTCCATTCCACTCCACTCCACTCTCCACTCCACTGCTATGTTGTGTTGTGCTGTGCTATGCTGTGCTGTGTGGTTCTGTTCTGTTCTGTTCTGTTCGATTCTATCTTTGTGAGTTCTTCAAAGCCCAGCTTGACCCCTTATCAGCTCCGGTCCTCCCAAATCCAAGAAGATCAATGCAAACTGATGGGTTTAACCAGATTCTGGGAATCTCCCAGTGATCTCAAGGGCTTCCCCTTCACTTGTCACGTTGGTTTGTTTTTCAAACTGGAAGAAAACCCGAAAAGAAGGTTCTGTACCCTCCCAAACATCTGCTTAAACCAGAAAGCTTAAACCAAGAGTTAAGACTCGAGCCCAGTTTATCTGACTGGCTTTGGGCATAAAGAGAAGACTTGGTGAGCTTCCCATTTAGACAGGTGATGGGGAGGTTTCAAGCCAAGGGCATTTATTTATTTATTTATTTATTTATTTATTTATTTATTTATTTATTTATTTATTTATTTATTCATTCATTCATTCATTCATTCATTCATTCATTCATTCATTCACATTTTTATACCGCCCTATCTCCCAAGGGACTCAAGGCGGTGTACAGCCTGGTAAAAAACATACATATAAATACAGAATAAAACATCAATTAAAAAACTTATTAAATAAGGCCGAATATTTAAAAATAGCAATAAAAATAATAAAACCCCGTTAAAACCAAATTCAAAATTTAAAATTCTAGTCCAATCCTGCGCAAATAAATAGATGTGTCTTAAGCTCGCGGCGAAAGGTTCAAAGGTCAGGAAGTTGGCGAAGTCCTGGGGGAAGTTCGTTCCAGAGGGTGGGAGCCCCCACCGAAAAGGCCCTTCCCCTGGGCGTCGCCAGTCAGCACTGCCTGGCCGACGGCACCCTGAGGAGTCCTTCCCTGTGAGAGCGCACGGGTCGGTGAGAGGCAATCGGTGGCAGCAGACGGTCCCGTAAGTAACCCGGCCCTATGCCATGGAGCGCTTTGAAGATAATTACCAGACTTTTCTTGAGTCTGTGTGAATAGGACCTTCCATCCAAAGGAGATAAACTCAAAAAGATCCAGAATAGATTCTAAATGTAATTGAATTTAATGTTTAATTAAAGCACCACGATCAAGATTGCCCTCCCCGTTGTTTAACCTGCTCTCTACCAGAAAAATTGGAACATAGGGAAGGGAAGGGACCTTGGAGGTCTTCTAGTCCAGCCCCTTGTTCAATGATTCCTTTATCAGAAGCACCAGCAGCCCCAGCAAAAAGTTTCTCTCTTACAGCAGGTTAATAGGTTTGCCCGGCCGGGATACGAATAGTTGTCTGCCACATCTATTCATCTCCGGCCGCTGCCTTTTATTTTTAAAGCTAAGGGTGGAGTTTTGTTAACAGTGATGATGTCAGCTTTGGAAGCCATATTAGGCCGGAAGCTTTTGTGGTGCCACTTCCTCCTGTGTGGGAAAGTAGGAGTGGGGGGGATTTAGAAGAGGGGTTGTCTTTAGACATAATAGCATAATCTTCCTGTCGGTCAAGGTCAGGCCGATCCTGCATCTGGAGGAGGAGCGGTCGGAGTGCTGTCTCGAGATGGGACGGATGGCGATTGGAGCATGTGATCGACTGAGGAGTCAGGGGATGGTTTTGGGGTTTTTTTGATTTACTCAGGGAAAACCCGGAAGTCTCAGATTCGGGTTTTCCCAGATGTGCCAGTTTACCTATCCTAGTAAATGGAACTTTGAAAGATGCTTGCTTCGGAGTTTTTACTTGGAGTTGCGGGTTTTTTTCTGGAACGCTGACAGGTGGCTCTTCCGTCCCGAGGACTAGCCCATAGATTTCCATTGCTCTCCTCTCCTCTGCCTTCCGCGCATCCGTTCCCTCTTCCCCTTCAGAGCTCTCAGGTGTCAGCTTTGGAAGCCATGCTAGGCCGGAGGCTTCCACGCTGCCACTGTGTGGGAAAGTAGGAGGGGGGGGATTTGGTAGAAGGGGCCATTAGACATAACAACATTCTTCCTGCCGGTCAAGGTCAGGCCGAGCCTACATCTGGAGAAGGAGTGGCCGGAGTGATGTCTCCAGATGGGATGGTTGGCGATTGGAGCATGTGATCGGCAGAGGGATCAAGGGGGGGGGGTGGTTTTGGGGTTTGTCTTACTGAGGAAAAACCCGGATCCCCAGATTCGGAGCTTCCCCAGTTTACTTATGCTAATAAAAGAATTTTGAAAGATGTTGGCTTTGGAGTCTTTTCTGCAGGAGGGAGGTTTTCTGGAACGCTGACATCAGGGTTGCCTTGATACTGACCCTGACTCCCATGCCACCCCCTCCTCCTCCTCCTCTGATTCACCTGCTGGAGGGGCTGGCATCTGACAGGCCACAACACCCTTGTTCAAGGCAGGATACTGCTAAACAAATAATTCCCTCAACACTGTCAAACTATTCACTAAATCTGCACTACTATTAATCTTCTCATCGTTCCCATCACCAATCTCTTTCCACTTATGACTGTAACTCTGTTGCTGGCAATCCTTATGATTTATATTGATATATTGACCATCATTTGTTTTGTAAATGTTGTACCTTGATGAAGGTATCTTTTCTTTTATGTACACTGAGAGCATATGCACCAAGACAAATTCCTTGTGTGTCCAATCACACTTGGCCAATAAAAAATTCTATTCTATTCTATGAGCCCAAAAGCTTGATAGAATAAACTTTTGATCCTGATAACCGATTCAGAGCGCATCCTGCAACACTGTCCTGGGACAGATGTATCTCGCTTCTGTCAAAATACATACAGAGGAAGACGTCTCTGCTATCGAGAAGATTCGATGGATGTGTCCCAGAAGCCACCAGGAGTCGAGCGCGCATATAGTGGGGGATATTGCTTACCTCTTTGGTGATCAGTTCTTCCTCTTTGGCCAGCAGGATCACCATATAGAGTAGGCACACGATCAGGCTGTGGGTGTCCGGGGGTGGGGTGGGATCCCAGGCGTCGGCCAAGACACTGACCCAGTTGATCTCACACAGCACGGAGCCCAGGAACAGGAAACAACTCTTGGGGCTGCCTCTTTCTACCTAGGACCAAAAGAAAAAAAAAGGAAAAAGGGAGGGAAAGGGGCAAGGAGAAAGGAAGGAAAATAGGGAGGGAGAAAGGAAGAAAGAAAGGAAAAGAAAGGAAAGGAAAGAAAAGAAAGGAAGGAAGAGAAAGGAAAATAGGGAGGGGGAGGGAGGGAGGGAGGAAGAAGAGAGGAGGAGGAAAGTAAATAGGAGGAAGGAAAAAGGAAAGGAGGAAAAAGGGAGGGAGGAAAGGAGGGAGGAAGGGAGGAAGGAAAAGAGGGAGGAAGGAGGAAGGAAAAGAGGGAGGGGGAGGAAGGAAGGAAAATAGGAAGGAAGAAAAAAGGGAGGTGGGAGGGAGGAAGGGAAGGAAGGAAAAGAGGGAGGAAGGAAGGAAGAAAGGAGGAAAAGGAGGGAGGAGGGAGGAAGGAAAAGGGAGGAGGAGGAAGGAAGGAAGGAAGGAAGGAAGGAAGGAAGGAAGGAAGGAAGGAAGGAAATAAGGAGGGAGAGGGAGGGAGGGAGGGAGGTAAAGAGGGAGGGAAGGAAGGAAGGAAGGAAGAAAAGAAAGGAAGGAAGGAAGGAAAAGAAGGAAGAAAGGAAAGCCTTCAGTAAAACCACGATCCCTCCCATCCCTCTGTTTTTTCTATTTGGCTCCTCCTTCCAAACAACCTTTTCCACAAACCACCAAGCCGATTGTCCTTGCTGTACTGTTTTTTTTTTTCCCCCTGTTCAATGAACTCCTGCCCTCCATCTTCTGGCCTTGATGGGTCCCACACAAAAGAGATTTTTTTAAAAGCCTCGGATGATTTGAAGGCGTGAGGAGGAAGGTCGGACTTTAAGCGAGGCATCCTTTCCTTCCTCCCAGCGTTCCTTCTCTGCCTGCGTTGTGCTCCCCAGCCGTAAGCAATTACCTGGAAGAATTTCTCCATGAGGAGCTGATCCGGATAAACTTCCTTCCACGGCAGGCGGCCCAATTCCGTGTGGAATAGGTGAAGGATGTGCTCCGGCATTTTGGGTGCTGTGTACGACTCACAATAATGCATCACCAGAAGCCAAAGGATTCCGGGGTCGCTTGGCAGCACCTTATCTACGACAACAACAACAACAACAAAATATTGTTGGAATATTGGATTCAGTTTTGGTCGCCAAAATGTAAAAAAGATGTGGAGACTCTTGAAAGAGTGCATAGAACAGCAACCAAGATGATGAGGGGACTGGAGGATAAAACATATGAAGAACGGTTGCTGGAATTGGATATGTCTCGTTTAATGAACAGAAGGACTAGGGGAGACTTGATAGCAGTGTTCCAATATCTCAGGGGCTGCCCCAAAGAAGAGGGAGTCAAGCTATTCTCCAAAGCACCTGAGGCCAGGACAAGAAGCAATGGGTGGAAACTGATCAAGGAGAGAAGCAACTTAGAACTAAGGAGAAATTTCCTGATAGTTAAAACAATGAATCAGTGGAACTACTTGCCTGCAGAAGTTTTGAATGCTCCAACACTGGAAATATTTAAGAAAAGGTTGGATAACCATTTGTCTGAAAAGGTGTAGGGTTTCCTGCCTGGGCAGGGGGTTGGACTAGAAGACCTCCAAGGTCCCTTCCAATTCTTGTTATTATTATTATTAAAAAAAGACAATGAATAGAAACAGCCCAGCCTTCAAGAAATCTAAAGGCAACAACCAAAATCACAAGAAATTTCCTTTTCTTTCTCAACACCGATATATTGTGGAAGGGATTGTAGGAATAAGGGAAACTTTCGCCAGAACAATAGTACTTTCTCGAAAGACTTCACCAGTCGGGAGTGTTGGGAGTTGTAGTCAGGGGTGAAATGCTCCCGGTTCAGACCGGATCGTCCGATCTGGTAGCAATGGTGGCAGGTGGTTCGGAGAATCGGTAGCAAAAATCCCTGCCCACCCCCCCATGCCCAGCTGAGCCGCGCGATCATCAGAGGTTATTTTTTTTAACTTTTAAAAGCATTTTTTCTTCGGGCGAAAAAATGCTTTTAAAAGTTTTTTTTAAAAGCCTCTGACAATTGCACAGCTCAGCTGGGATCATCAGAGGCTTTTAAAAGGAATTTTTCTACAACCTCTTCCACCGAAGAGGTTCTAGAAAAAATGCTTTTAAAAATAAATACATAAATAAAATTGGCCATGCCCACATTACCCCACCACTATCAAGCCACGCCCACAGAACCGATAGTAACACATTTTACATTTCACCACTGGTTGTAGTCCTATTACTTAACAGAATAACGAAATAACAGAGCTGGAAGGGACCTTAGAGGTCTTCTAGTCCAACCCCCGTTTAGGAAAGAAACCCTATGTAATTTCAGACAAATGGTTGTCCAATCTCTTCTTAAAAACTTCCAGTGTTGGAGCATTTACAACATCTGGAGGCAAGTTGCTCCACTGATTAATTGTTCTCACTGTCAGGAAATTCTTCCTTAGTTCTAGGTTGTTTCTCTCCTTGATTAGTTTCCACCCATTGCTTCTTGTCCTGCCTTCAGGTGCTTTGGAAAATAGTTTGACTCCCTCTTCTTTGTGGCAGCCCCTGAGATATTGTAACGCTGCTATCAGAATGTCCCTGCACGGGTTATTGAGGGAGCGGTTCGGAGCTCCCACGTAACACCTATCCTGCCCAGACTGCACTGGCTACCTGTTGTTTTCCTGGTGCGCTTCAAGGTATTGGTTACCACCTTTAAAGTGCTCCATGGCTTAGGACCAGGCTACTTACGGGACCGTCTACTGCCGGCCTCTATCTCCCAGCGTCCGGTGCGTTCCCACAGAGAGGGACTCCTCAGGGTGCTGTCAGCCAAACAGTGTCGACTGGCGGCCCCCAGGGGAAGGGCCTTCTCTGTGGGGGCTCCTACCCTGTGGAACAAGCTTCCCCTCGGGCTTCGACAACTACCTGACCTTAGGACCTTTCGCCGCGAACTTAAAACCTATTTATTTCGTATGGCTGGACTGGCCTGATTTTAAATTCTAAATTTTAAATTTTAATTGAATTTTGATGGGTTTTAAATTTCTGTAATTTTATGGGGTGTAATGTTATTTTAAATTTTCTGGCAAATTTGAATCAGTTTTTTAAGGGTTGTTTTAATTATGGTGTATGTTTCTGTTTGTATTTTATTTGCCTGTTCACCGCCCTGAGTCCTTCGGGAGAAGGGCGGTATACAAATTAAAACATTATTATTATTATTATTATTATTATTATTATTATTATTATTATTATTATTATCATCATCATCATCATCATCATCATCATCATCATCATTATCATGTCTCCCCTAGTCCTTCTTTTCATCAGACTAGACATACCCAGTTCCTGCAACCGTTCTTCATATGTTTTAGCCTCCAGTTCCCTAATCATCTTTGTTGCTCTTCTCTGCACTCTTTCTAGAGTCTCCGCATCTTTTTTACATCGTGGTGACCAAAACTGAATGCAGTGTAGTCTTACCAAGGCATCATAAAGCGGTACTAGCACTTCACGTGACCTTGATTATATCCGTCTATTAAGGCAGCCTAGGACTGTGTTGGCTATTTTTGGTGCCAGCTTCCAGTTTGAGAAGGCTAAATTACAGGCGAGAACTGATAGAAAAGAATATTTGTAGCTCAGGTTGAAATGAGGGGTTGCTTGGTGCTCTCTGAGCTTGGTTGCTTTCTTGCACACGTTTCATCACCAAACTAGGCAGCACCATCAGAGCTAACACTCACTAGCACTGATGGTGTTACCTAGTTTGGTACTGAAAAGTCTGTAAAAAAACAACCAAGCTCAGAGAGTACCAAGGACCCGGTACAGGCGATAATAATTTTTTTAAAGGCGGAATTAGTCCAGATCTGTGACATAAGGAGCTACCTTATAAGTGTCTCACCCATGAAGCCACCGAGATCCCAGCGCTCAATCTTCTTACCTTTAAAACCTGTGTGTAAAACGGCTACGCTGGATGCAAACAATTCCACCATCGTTGATGCAATGGAGGAGTCACTTTCCAGCCATGGATAGCAGCGCTGTTTGCTAGAGAGAGAAAAGAGAGGAGGGGAGAGAGGAGAGAGAGGGGAGGAAAGAAGGGAAGGGAAAAGAGGAGAGGGGAGAGGGCAGGAGAGGGGAGAGGGGAGAGAGAGAATAGAGGGGAGAGGGAAGGAGAGGAGAGGTGACAGGAGAGAGAAGAGGAAAGAAGGAAGGGAAGGGAAAAGAAGAGAGAGAAGAGGAGAGAGGAGAGGGAGGAGAGAAGAGAGGGAGGGAGAGAAGAGAGAGGAAGGAGGGGAGAGAGAGAGAGGAGAGGTGACAGGACAGAGAGAGAAGAGGAAAGAAGGAAGGGAAAAGAAGAGAGGGAGAGGAGAGGAGAGGAGAGGAGAGGGAGGAAAGAAGGAAGGGAAAAGAGGAGAGGGAGAGGCAGGAGAGGGGAGAGGGGAGAGAGAGAATAGAGGGGAGAGGGAAGGAGAGGAGAGGTGACAGGAGAGAGAGAGAAGAGGAAGGAAGGGAAGGGAAAAGAAGAGAGGGAAGAGGAGAGTAAAGGGGAGGAGAGAGGAGAGGGAGAGAGAGAGAGGGAGGGAGAGAGAGAGAGGAAGGAGGGGAGAGAGGAGAGGTGACAGGACAGAGAGAGAAGAGGAAAGAAGGAAGGGAAAAGAAGAGAGGGAGAGGAGAGAGAGAGAGGAGAGGGAGAGAAGAGGAGAGAGAGAAGAGAGGGAGAGAGAGAGGAGAGGTGACAGGCAAGAGAGACGAGAGGAGAGAGGAGGAGAGGAGAGAGGAGAGGTGACAGGCAAGAGAGACGAGAGGAGAGAAGGGCAGGAGAGGGAGGGAGAGAGAGAGAAGAGAGAGGAGAGAGGACAGGAGAGAGGGAGGGAGGGAGAGGGAAGGGAGGGAGAGGGAAGGGAGAAGAGGAGAGGAGAGAGAGAAGAGAGGAGAGGAGAGAGGGGAGGGGAGAGGAGAGAGAAGGGAAGGGAAGGGAAAAGAGGAGAGAGAGAGAGAAGAAGAGAGGAGGGGAGGGGAGGGGAGGGAAGGAGAGGAGAACCAAAAACACGTGCTTAAAATTTCCAAGGTGTCCACCATCCCCCAAATAGGTGGAGAGCCCAGGTCAATTCTCTTTTTGTTAACCTCCTAAAACAGCTTCCCACTTACCTCGTGTCTTCCTCCTCTAAAACCTCAAGCCATGGCTTGAAGAGTTGAATGGTAGTTAAAAACAGAGAATGCAAAGCTGAAAAGGAGAGAGAGAGAGAGAGACTTCTAGTGAATTGCTTCCAATTTACACATCTCCAACTTTTTTAAGGAATTCCAAAGTGGCAGCGCAAGAAGATGGAAATTGTCCTTAGCTTTCTGTGTTTCCCACTCAGCCAAAATAAATGTGCCTTCCTTTCACGAGAGTAAACGTGAGTTGAGACAAGACAAATTCCTTGTGTGTCCAATCACACTTGGCCAATAAAATTCTATTCTATTCTATTCTATTCTATTCTATTCTATTCTATTCTATTGCAGTGGTGGTATTCAGCCAGTTTGATCCAGTTTGGGCGAACCGGCAGCGGCAGCTGCGGAAGGCTCTGCCCAGGATGACCGACAGGGCAAGCAGTGGAAATGAGGAGAGACAGAGTTCAGGTGATGAACAAGGACCGTCCCCTCCTGATCCCCGAGCACGGAGAGTGGAGAGAAGGCGGGAACAGCGCAGGCCAACCTGACGACTCAGGAGGAAAGCACCCCGGCCTTCTTCATAAGGCACAGCTGGGGACTGAGATTTAAGGAGATGCTGTGAGGAGGAGCATTTGTCGGGAACAATGCTGAATTTGTAGAGTTCTGTGTGCCGCTGCAGACATCTGGAGTTTGCAGGACTGCATTGCTTCTTCCTTGCTTCATGGACTCAGCGCCTTGTTCCTGACTTCATGGACTCCTTGTTTGTTCCTTGCTTTGTGGACTCATTTCCCTGTTCCTTTGCTTTGCTGGACTGGTGTGTGTGTGCGCGCGCGCTTTGCTCTGGGACTTGCCAAGAACGTGGGACCGTTTGGGGGGAAATTTGGGAGCATTAAGGGGGAGTTTGAACCCTCAGCTGGCTGTGTGGCTTTCATGCCTTATCCCGGCCCTGCCCATCCTCACCAAGCCCTGCCCATCCTCACCAAGCGAGATGGGCAGCATATAAATTTAATAAACAGACAAACAAAAAGAAACAGACACACAATAAATCTGGAACCCTAAGTTTTGGCAGGTTCTTGGCCAGGTTCACTTGGTATGAGATTCAATAAAGTGTGACAAAAATGATCATCACCAAACTTCGTTACCTTCAAATACCCTGTTGCTGCCTACGGGCTCCCGCGATAAACTCTCCATTCTCGAGTCAATTAGACGGTGGATCAGATACTGCATGAGACGTCGGACATGAGCGATGTAAGGGGCCCACTTGGAAAATAATCCAAAGCTTTGATAGTCTTCAGAGGACAACCGGAGTTTGAGGAAGTAGTCGGAAAGCCACTCTATGGTTTCCGTGACCTGCGAAGAAAATAATGTGTCAGATCTCTAAAGTGATACTGCCATACAATTCAGGGGTGGGGGGAAAGACCCCTGAATGTATCCTCTTCCTATTTCTCAGGACTGCCATTACAACATCATCTTCGAACCTGTGGATTGGCTGACTCCACATCTGACCAGGGGAGGAGTTGCTAATGCCTTATTTCTAACTGTATTGCCTGAGGGGATTTAGAGTCTGCTTTGCCTTTGTTGTGCTATCACTTTCTACTCAATAAAAGAATCTTTTTGAAAAGCGCTGTTTCAAGAGTTCCACTTTCTTGAGCGGGAAGGAGAGGCAGGGCCTTACAGAAGGAACATTCAGGAAGAAATTAGCTGTAGGTTACGGCTCCAAATCCGTTCCCAACTCATTGGCGACTGACTGACATGGCTTATACAGGTAGTTTGCAACGTACAACAGTTCACTTAGTGACTTTTCAAAGTTATATTGTAAAATATATTGGTTCATGAAAATAAAGTAAATGTTCTAATATGTCAATATCTAGGCCAGTGGTCACCACTGGTGGTCTACAAGAAAATTTTGGTGGTCCGCAGAAACATTATTTGCATTTTTAATATTGCACTAAATACTATTTATCTTTAAAAAAAATTCATATTAGTGGTCCTCGGGATTTAAAATTATGAATTTAGTGGTCCCTGAGGTCCGAGAGGTTGGAGACTCCTGATCTAGGCCATTTATCCAATTAAGGGAGGTATTTGTTAATGGGAGAAAATATGTTTTTCCTCCTGTGTAAACCCTCAAATGTTAGCTAATTATTAGAGGTAGTCCTTAACTTACAGCTGTCCGTTTAGTGACTTTCAAAGTTACAACCGCACTGAAAAAGTGACCTCTGGCCATGTTTCACAGTTACGACCTTTCCAGCATACTCATGATCATGTGATCAAAATTCAGATGCTTGTCAATTGGTCCATATTTATGACAGTTGCTCTGTCCCAAGGTCATGTGATCCCCTTTTGTGACCTTCTGACAAGCAATGGGGAAGCTAGATTCATTTAAAAACCGTGTTACTAATTTTAGAACTGAAATGATTCACTTAACAACTGAGGCATGAAAGATCGTAAAATGGGGCAAAACTCACTTAACAAATGTCTCACTTAACAACAGAAATGCTGGGCTCAATTGTGGTCGTAACTCGAGGACTACCTATAAAGCAACGATGGGTAATTCTTTTGCAGTAAGCGCCAAAACCTTTTTAAAAACAGGTTTTTCGATACAGGTAATCCTTGACTTACAACCACAATTGACCCCAACGTTTCTGTTGCTAAGCGAGACAATTGTTAAGTGAGCTTTGCCCCATTTTACGACCTTTCTTGCCACAGTTGTTAAGTGAATCACTGCAGTTTTTAAGTAAGTCGCATGGTTGTTAAGTGAATCCGGCTTCCTCGTTAACTTTGCTTGTAAGAAGGTCGCAAAAGGGGATCGATCACATGACCCAAAGACACTGCGACCGTCATAAATATGAGTCAGCGCCCAAGCATCAGAATTTTGATCATGTGACCATAGGGAGGCTGCAATGCTCGTGTGAAAAACGGCCATAAGGGCCTTCTCTGTGGGGGCTCCCACCCTCTGGAACGAACTTCCCCCAGGTCTTCGCCAACTTCCTGACCTTCGAACCTTTCGCCGCAAGCTTAAGACACATCTGTTCATTTGCGCAGGACTGGACTAGAATTTTTAAATTTTAAATTTGGTTTTAATCAGGTTTCATTATTTTATTGGGGTTTTAACATTTGGCCGTATTTAATAAGTATTTTAAATTGTGGTTTTAACTTGTATTTATCTATGTGTATATTTTACTTGGCTGTAAACCATCCTGAGTCCCTCGGGAGATAGGGCGGTATAAAAATACGATAAATAAATAAAATAAATAAGTGCCGTTGTAACTTTGAACGGTCACTAAACAAACTCTTGTAAGTCGAGGAGTATCTGTAGTTGACTTATCATCTATTTTATAACTCCTGGCTGGAACTTTTACAACTTTATTTTTCCTGCTCTTTCCCTGTTTACTAATAAATTCCAGACAGTCTAAAGGGGGTGGGGTGTCAAATTCAAGGCACGCAGGCTGGGGTACTTAGATCTGGTCTGTGGGGCTGCTGTTCTGTCCTCCCTCGCCTCCGTCCGAGCGATGGCTTAATCAGCCGTCACTATCAGCTCTGGCAGCAGAAGAGCCAGGATCTGCCAAGAGCCTCCGTTATCTTCCACGATGCTGGTGAGTCACCTAGAAACAAACTTCAGCTCTTAATCAGTGGATTTGCCTGTTACAAAGAGACACAGCAGCTCTGGCTGCCTTTTATATCCTGCGGGGTGTGGCTCCATGACTCAGCACTTCCTAGGCTTGCCCCACCCTTGCTTCTGTTGTTCCCGCCTCTCCTGCCGACGAAACCTAGGGTCCAGCCAGGCCTGATTGCCATCAGCTGGATCTGCAGGCCTGGCCTGGGGGGGGGGAAGAGTCAGGGGACGGAGGCCTCGTTATCTCTTCCACCTGGCCCGTTTCTGGCTCCTGGAGCTGAGCCAGGCAAGCCGGTGCTCCCGAGGTAAGTCTTGATGGCCCTTCCCCCTCACTGTCCAAGTCACTTTCTGGCAGCAGGCCCGGCTCGGGGAGGTGCAGACACAACAGCCGCCCTGGAAACAGCAAAGGACCAACCCGCAGTCTTCCCAAGCTCCATTTTTGCTGGCAGAGCACTCAGGACCACAGGCAACCCCGACACAAGTGACATTGAGCTGGCCACATCCACTCTCGGCACACCCAGCCCTCCCCCCCCCCAAAGGGAAACACAACCCTGATGCGGCCATCAATGAAATCGAGTTTGACACTCCTGGTCTAAGGTGGTTCTTTAAAAGCATTATAACAGAACCAGTGCCCACGGATTGCTCACCTGTTCAGGCGATAAAATTGGCTCCACTGACGGCTGCATTGGGATGTTTGAGTTAGCCATCGATTTCTTACTGTTTTCTTTTGCTGCGGTGGATGTAGGGCAGCCCAGAGCTTTTAGAGATGCTTTCCAACAGTCAGGGCTCAGGAGCCGATCTGAAGAACCTGGGCAGAAAATTCAAACCAAAATTAAAGTTTTGCATGGATATTGAATTCAGTTCAATATACGGTAGTGGCCAAAATTGTGGAAACCGTTTGGGGAAAGTGTATTTTCTAAAACTAGCTAACAACACTTTTGTAAGTCAAGGACAGTGAACAGTCAGCTGCAACCACAGCTGACTGTTGGGGGCGAGTCATTGGCCCCAAGGGAAAGGGTGCGCAACTTGGGTGTTCTCCTGGATGGACGGCTGTCGTTTGAAGATCACTTGACGGCCGTCTACAGGAGAGCTTTTCACCAGGTTCGCCTGGTTCGCCAGTTGCGCCCCTTCCTTGACCGGGATGCCTTATGCACTGTCACTCATGCTCTTGTCACCTCTCGCTTGGATTATTGCAATGCTCTCTACATGGGGCTCCCCTTGAAGTGCACTCGGAGGCTTCAGTTAGTTCAGAATGCAGCTGCGCGGGTGATAGAGGGAGCCGCACGCGGCTCCCATGTAACACCACTCCTGCGCAGGCTGCACTGGCTGCCTGTGGTCTTTCGGGTGCACTTTAAGGTTTTGGTCACTACCTTTAAAGCGCTCCATGGCTTAGGGCCTGGGTACTTATGGGACCGCCTACTGTTACCTCATGCCTCCCACCGACCCGTACGCTCACACAGAGAGGGACTTCTCAGGGTGCCTTCCGCCAAGCAATGTCGGCTGGCGGCCCCCAGGGGAAGATCCTTCTCTGTGGGGGCTCCTACCCTCTGGAACGAATTTCCCCCTAGCCTGCGTCAATTGCCTGACCTTCGGACCTTCCGCCGCGAGCTGAAAATGTATTTATTTTTTCGAGCGGGACTGGCTTAAATCTTTAAATTTTTAAATTTTAAATATCAATTTTAACTGGGGTTGAATTAATTTATATGAATTTTAAGGGTTTTTAGGTTTAAACGTTTTAAATTTTGGCCAATTATATAATAAATTTTTTAATCTTTGTTTTAATTGTACACTGTTATTGTTTTATATTGGCTGTAAACCACCCTGAGTCCTTCGGGAGAAGGGCGGTATAAAAATCTAATATATAAATAAATAAATAAAACAGTGTTTCTCAACCTGTACAACTTTTAAGATGTATGGACTTCGATTCCCAGAATTCCCCAGCCACCCATGTGGGGACTTCGATTCCCAGAATTCCCCAGCCACCCATATGGGGACTTCAACTCCCAGAATTCCCCAGCCAGCCATGTGTGGACTTCAACTCCCAGAATTCCCCAGCCAGCCATGTGAGGACTTCGATTCCCAGAATTCCCCAGCCAGCCATGTGGGGACTTCGACTCCCAGAATTCCCCAGCCAGCCAAGTGGGGACTTCAACTCCCAGAATTCCCCAGTCAGCCATGTGGGGACTTCAATTCTCAGAATTCCCCAGCCAGCCATGTGTGGACTTCAACTCCCAGAATTCCCCAGCCAGCCATGTGGGGACTTCGATTCCCAGAATTCCCCAGCCAGCCATGTGGGGACTTCGACTCCCAGAATTCTCGAGCCAGCCATGTGGGGACTTCAACTCCCAGAATTCCCCAGCCAGCCATGTGTGGACTTCAATTCCCAGAATTCCCCAGCCAGCCCTAAAAGTTGAGGTGGTACTTACTTTGAAGAAGGAGCCTCAAAAAACTACTGTAGTGGTCAGGAAACTGATACTGGAGGAGGCAAACCCCGTGTTTGCAGAAGATGGAAAAAGGCATTAAGACATCCTTCTCAGGCTCAAAGCCACAGGTCTTGAGTCCCATGTGGATGGACTCCAAGAGCTGTCCACGTTCCGAAAGGCTGGGTTTTGAACTCTGCAACCATTCCAGGAGGTCAAACTGGTTTTTTTTTTAAAAAAAGAGGGTTGAGGTTGGGGCATAAATGGAGAGAGATGGGAGGGATGGGGAGAAAGAAGGGGGGCTGATTAATTCCAAAAGAAAGATGGCCAGTTACCGTGTTCCCCCGAAAATAAGACCCTGTCTTATATTTTTTTGACCCCCGAAATAAGTGTTTGGCCTTATTTTCGGGGAGGTCTTATTATTTTGGGACCCGTGGAGCAAGATGGGGCTCCTTTTACCGTCTTACCTGATTTCCAGCTCTGCATTTAAATATTTTTGGGGGAGGGCTTATTTTTTTGGGGGGGGGAGGCTTGTTTTAGTGCATGTGCTCAAAAGCCCTATTGGGCTTATTATCAGGGGAGGTCTTATTTTTGGGGAAACGGGGTAGAAATGGTCCACTTTGGGTCACAGAAATGATTATGGTCATGATAATTTGCCACAATTTTTATGAGGAACAGGTCATCCATTGACTGAATGGGCGGATAGACAGACAGATACAGACAGTAGATGGACAGATGGATAATAGATAAGACAAATGGATGGATAGTAAGGAAGATGGATGGATGGATGGATGGATGGATGGATGGATGGATGGATGGATGGATGGATGGATGGAAGATGGATGGATAGTAAGATAGAGAGAAAGAGATATCTGGATGGAGACAAACATAGATGGAAAGATGGATGATAGAGAAGACAAATGGATGGATAGTAAGATAGATGGATGGATGGATGGATGGATGGATGGATGGATGGATAGAAGATGGATGGATGGATGGATAGTAAGAGAGAGAGAAAGAGATGACTGGATGGAGACAGACAGACATAGATGGACAGATGGATGATAGATAAAGACGGATGGATGGATACACAGGCAGGCAGACAGGCAGACAGATGACGGAGAGAGAGAGAGAGATACATAAAAGGATGGATGGATGGATGGAGAGATAGACATATATCATCCATCCATCCATCCATCCTTTTATGTATCTCTCTCTCCATCCATCCATGCATCCTATATCTGTCTATCTCTCCTTCCATCCATCCTTTTATGTATCTCTCTTTCTCTCTCTCTCCATCCATCATCTGCCTGCCTGCCTGCAATTGTGGATGGATGGACGGAGAGATAGATATATAGGATGGATGGCAAGATGGATGGCTGTAGACAGACAGATATGAACAGAATGATGGATGAACAGACAGACAGATATGAAGATGAGCCATTAGAAATTAGCAACAGAGAGCCTAATAATGCTACAACAAAGGATCACTCCGCTGAGATATTGTTATGAAACCCACTCCATGAAAGCCTTGAGGCATAGCTGATAGTCACACAATTTGGGTTGTGGTTGGGTTGTTGGGTCGGGGGTTGGGGGTTTGGGTTGGGTTGGGTTGGGTTATGGTTGGGTTGTCGGGGTGGGGATTTGGGGTTTGGGTTTGGGTTGGGTTGTGGTTGTGGTTGGATTGTTGGGGTGGGGGGTTGGGGTTGGGGTTTGGGGTTGAGGGTTGGGGTTGGGTTGGGTTGGCTTTTGTGTGGACACTTCCATCCAGAGGGATTTGCTTCTGCCTGAACCCTGCTTGGCTCCCACAACTGAAGCAGAGTGTGAGCCTAGCTTTCTAAACATTACTGTTTGCTGCTTTCTGATCTGTTTGACAATTCTGATTTTTGAACCAAATATTGCATCGGTTCCGTTGACCTTTTTAATAATAAGATGAAGGGAAACTGCTTTGAGTCCATTTGAGAGAAAAGGCAAATTATTACCCTCACAGATGGGATTCAAAAATTTTAGCAACCGGTTCTCTGCCTTGTTGCTGGGTGGGCGTGGCCATGGTGGGCGTGGCCTACTCAGCTCCTGCACCACAGCAGGGGGGGGGCGTTTTTGCCCTCCACAAGCTCCAGAAGCTTTCCAAGCTTTTTTCGAGCCTCCGGGAGGGCAAAAATGGCCTCCTCCAAGCTCTGGAGACCCTCCGGAGGCCCGTTTCCAGACTTCTTAAAACTTCTGGGAGGCCTCTGTTTCGCTCTCCCAGAGCCTCCGCACGGGCGCTGCACTTACCTGGCATCCAAAACGGGCTGCAGGGAGACTCCTGGGAGGGGTGGGGTGGGCGGGGCCAGCCAGTCCTTGCAACTACCGGTTCGGCAAACCAGATATAAAATTAGCATCTGGTTCACCCGAATCGGTCCGAACCGGCTGAATCCTGACCCCTGATTACCTTCCTGGGAAGCACGAAACCCTTAAAATCCAGGCATTGCTTTCAAGGAGTGGGGGTGGGGGGTGAGACTCCCAGATCAATTGTTCAGACATCAAAGCCACATGGCAAACCCGCCCCCCTCTTGCCTTCGTCAGAAGCATGAAAATGACATCGCTGTTGTCGTCACCCAGGAAAGCCACAACTTTCGAGTACAAGTTGACAAATTCCTCCGGAGAGGCCACAGGAGTGAAATAAGGGGAGAGTAGTGTGCAAAGTCTCCGGTTCTTCAGAATGGTTTGTAGAACCCGCTGACATTCAGACTTGGTCCCGGCAATAAACACCTGGAACGAGAGGCTTCGTTCACACAACATTCAACGCTGCCGGGTCTCTGCAGGATGCCGAGTCCCTCAAAAGTGTGCCAGAAGCAGCAACACAGATGATAAAAGGATCTGAAGGCCATACCTCAATTTATGACCACAATGTTTGCCGTTTAATGACCCCGTAATCCCTTGCAGGGTGGAGTCTAGGCAGCTGAATGGAGCTGTGTGTTTACTGGCCAGATGCCCTTCCTGTCACCAATGCAGAGTTATATTCAGCAGATATATTCTCATCGTGCCCAGAGAGAGAAATATCTGCCTCTACCTAGGATCGAACTCACAGCCTCCTGATTGTGAGGCGAGAGCTCCACCTCTAGGCCACCGCACTACTCAATTTATGACCACAATGGAACCCCAAAATTTCTGTTGCTAAGCAAGACAGTTATTCAGTGAAATTTGCCACATGTTACGACCTTTCTTGCCACAGTTGTTAAGTGAATCACTGCAGTTGCTAACTTAATCACACGGTTATTAAGTGAATCCCGCTTCCCCGTGGACTTTGCTTGCCTGGAGGTCACAAAAGGGGATCATGTGACCCTGTGACACTGCGACCGTCGTAAATATGAGTCAGTTGCCAAGAGTCTGAATTTTGATTGTGTGACTATGGGATGCTGCAAACGGACATAAGAGTGAAAAATGGCCATAGGTCAGTTTTTTCAGTGCCGCTTTAACGTCGAATGGTTGCTAAATGAATTGTTGTAAGTCAAGTTAAAATGCAGTATTGCAGGCTCAGTCTGCCCATAGCCAGAGTTCGATCCTGACAGGACTCAAGATTGACTCAACGCAGTAGAAGAAGGTAGAAGAGGGAAGAGTGTTAAAAAGGGGGGTGGTGACTGGACAAGCCCGACTAATTGTATATAAGTGTACATTGGATGAGCTGTTTGACATGATTGTAAAAATAAAACCTTTTTTATGAAAAAAAAAAAGATTGACTCAGCCTTCTAGCCTTCCGAGGTCAGTAAAATGGGGACCCAGATTGCCGGGGGCAAATAGGCTGACTCCGTAAACCGCTTAGAGAGGGCTGTAAAAGCACTACAGAGCAACATATACGTCTAACTACTATTGCTATCCTTCCTTTCTTCCTTTTTTCCTTCCTTCCTCCCTCCCTCCCTCCCTTCCTGGAGGCACAGCGGTTAAAATGCAGCATTGCAGGCTAACTCACTGCTCACTATCAGGAGTTCGATCTTGATGGGCTCAAGGTTGACTCAGCCTTCCATCCTTCTGAGGTCAGTAAAATGAGGACCCAGATTAGTGGAGGCAATAGGCTGACTCTGTATACTGCTTAGAGAGGACTGTAAAAGCACTGTGAAGCGATATATAAATCTAAGTACTATTGCTATTATTCCTCCCTCCCTCCCGCCCTCCCTCTTTCAATTTTACCAATAAGGCAACTTTAAAAATTATCTACATAGCTTATTTATTTAGTATCAAACATATCTTATTTCCCATTGTTAGAAAATAAACAATGAAAATGAATGGTTTCATTGTTGAAACCCACCCCTCCTAGTAAAATGAAATATTTTAGGATATACTAAAGGCATACTGAATACTAAAGGCAGAATATTTTCCCCTAAAAGAGAGGCAGAAATTTATCCCTACTACCACCTTTGTCAATGGGCCATTAAGGCTTCAGCATCCCATTTGCAACACAAAGGACCCAACTAGCAACAAAAACTCCCCACATGGCACCTGGGGAGATTACATCAGCCAGCAAGACTAGCTATGACCTCTGACAGCAACCAATCAGGATACTCTTCCTGTGCCCCAGAAAGTTCAAAGCCAGAGAGGGTATAAAACCCAGGGACTCTCAGCATCTCGACCCTTATTCTGCTCAGGAATTCAAACCGTGTGATCCTGTCCACCATTAAACCATCTTTCCTAGCAGTCTCCATGTTGCCAGTGTCTTTTTCCCCCACTTGGAACTGAACCCAGAAGGATATTTCTTCCAACACCACCTATCTGTAACAAGCTCTCCATGGCCTATTAAAATATTGTATTTTTTGGAGTATAAGACACACTTTTTTTCCCCCAAAAAAGGTGAAAATCTGGGTGCATCTAATACTCCAAATGTAGCCCCGCCCAGCTTCTCAAACGGAGGTTTCAGAGGCTGAAAAAAGCATCAGAAATGAAGCTTAGAAAAAAATCCCCAAATGGAGCTTCAGAAAAAAAGCCCCAAACGGAGCTTCAGAGGCTTATTTTCTGAAGTTCTGTTTTGGAGGCTTTCAGAGGCAGAAAAAAAAAAGCAAAATAAAGCAAGGCACAGAGCTTACAACCAAGGAACCTGTTGCTAAAATTCACCTCTGGGAACAGCTGATTGGGGGTATTCCGGGAGGCCGATCCACCTGCCAATCAGTTTTTTGCTTATTTTCCTCCCCAAAAACTAAGGAGCGTCTTATACTCCGGTACGTCTTATACTTCGAAAAATGTGGTAATTCATCACAGAATTCTAAATGGGCGTCAACAGATAACTCGGTTTTATCGGTGTGAGAGAATCCTACCTCAGATGACTCACCTGGCCAAGGACCTCGATACAGGAAGTGAAGAACTGTCTGGATGGGGGATGACGCTGTGTTTCATCGCACACGTATTCCACCACTGCAAAGAACAGGCTAATGCCAATTCGTTGAATCCTTGGTGTCGGCTGAAGCTTATAGATATTTATTAAATCTCTGGTGGCAGGGAGAAAAATCGAGATTTAAAAAACACGTAAGCAAAGGATGGAGAACCGTAATATTATTCAGGGTTTGGACTAGCACCATAAATAAAATTATGCCGTCAAGTTGTTGAGACTCTAGAAAGAGTGCAGAGAAGAGCAACAAAGATGATTAGGGGACTGGAGGCTAAAACATATGAAGAACGGTTGCAGGAACTGGGCATGGCTAGTTTAATTAAAAGAAGGACTAGGGGAGACATGATAGCAATCTTCCAATATCTCAGGGGCTGCCACAAAGAAGAGGGAGTCAAACTATTCTCCAAAGCACCTGAGGGAAGAACAAGAAGCAATGGGTGGAAACTAATCAAGGAGAGAAGAAACCTAGAACTAAGGAGAAATTTCCTGACAGTCAGAATAATTAATGAGTGGAACAACTTGCCTGCAAAAGTTGTGAATGCTCCAACACTGGAAGTTTTTAAGAAGATGTTGGATAACCATTTGTTTGAAGTGGTGTAAGGTTTCCTGCCTAGGCAGGGGGTTGGACTAGAAGACCCCCAAGGTCCCTTCCAACTCTGTTATTATTATTATTATTATTAAGTGGTAAGATTTAGCATCTACTTCAGATTTACGATACAACCGGCCTCCTAGCAAACCAGGAGTTCACTTAACGACCGCTGTGTTTGCTTAACATACCACAGCAGCCACCTTACCACAAAAAAAGGTTGCAAACTCAGATGAATCACATGGGCACCCATGATGGATAAGCTCCCTTACAGTCATAAATTGAGGACTGCCTGCAAATTATTGCCATAATCAAAACCCTGAGAGCTTGAATGGGCTTTCACAAAATGAATGGATAATGAAGTTCAGCTAAGGAGAATTTTCTTGACCGGTAGAACAATGAATCGATGGAACATGTTGCCTCCAGAAGTTGTGGTTGCTCCGTCGCTGGAGGTTTTTAAGAAGAGATTGGACAACCATTTGTCTCAAATGGTATAGGTTTCCTGCTTGAAAAATGGTGTCTTGTGGTTGGACTAGAGCAGGGGTGTCCAAACTTGGTCCCTTTAAGACTTTTGGACTTCAACTCCCAGAGTCCCTCAGCCAGCAAAGCTGGCTGAGGAACTCTGGGAGTTGAAGTCCAAAAGTCTTAAAGGGACCAAGTTTGGACACCCCTGGACTAGAGGATGCACAAGACACCATATTAAATATTGGATGTTTCTGAGAAATTGGGACCGAACTTTTGCAAACTCTGGTTTCCATTGTCTATGGAGACTCTCAGTCATCCAGGTCATGGTTGTCCCAAAGCTATTTTTTTCAAGAGGCAGCCGGACTTCTTGGTTTTTCTTTCAAGGTGTTTCACTTCTCATCCAAGAAGCTTCTTCAGCTCTGACTGGATGGTGGGGAATGGAAGGATTTATACTCCTTGCGGACAGCTGGTCATTTGCATCCTTTTAGAGAGTCGTTGAGGCCACTTGGGAGTTTACCTGTGTCCTCGGCGTCACCCGAATAGCACAAATGGTTGTGGAACCTTCTTGGAACTGCTGAAAGGAATATGTTGTAGCCTGGAGATAAATGATGTTGCATCTCACTCTCTTCTCTGTTGACCCTAACCCTAACCCTAATCTCCAAGTGGCCTCAACGACCCTTTAAAAGAATGCAAATGACCAGCTGTCTGCAAGGAATATAAATCCTTCCATTGCCCACCAAGAGATAAAGAAGCTTCTTGGATGAGAAGTGAATTGTTTTCAAAGGAAAAAACAAGAAAGTCCAGTTGCCTCTTTTTTTTTTTTTAATTCAAAAAGTTTTACAAAATTTTCCCCCCTTCCCCCCCTCTCCCCCTCCCTTCACAACCCCCTCCCCCCCCCGACTTCCCAGAATGAGCACAAGGTATAGTTAAAAATAAAACAAACATATGCTAAAAAATTTTCATCCCAACTTAATTATACCCCTACAATCATCAATTCCTAACTTCCCCCGAAAACAATCAAAAATAATACATCATAATCATTCAAAAACAGTCTGATAACTCTTAGTCTGATATCTACGTTGAATATAGTCAATCCATTTTTTCCATTCCTTTAAGTATCTTTCTTGCGTATTGTCTTTCAAAAAGGCTGATCTCTTCGCCATCTCAGCCAAATTGGCAACCTTCAATATCCATTCTTCTATTGTAGGTACTTCTTTTTTCTTCCAGTATTGTCCTATTAGTAATCTTGCTGCTGTTATTAGATTTAAAATCAATTTAGTCTCAATTACTGTACAATCCGTAATAATTCCCAACAAAAAAAATTGCGGCAGGAACTTTATCTTCTTTTTCAAAACATTTTGTACAGTTGCCTCTTGAAAAAAGCACTTTGGGCACCTGGTTTCTAAGAGCCGAGGTGGCGCAGTGCTTAGAGTGCAGGACTGCAGGGAATTCCTGGCTGTGGGAAGACTTAGCCTGCAATACTGCATTCTAAACACTGTGCCACCATGGCACATGATCTTGATACTATCCCTCTATTGATGCAGCCTAGAATTGCTTTTTTGGCAGCTGCAGCACAATGCTGGCTCATACTTAAGTGATTGTCCACTAGGACTCCAAGATCCCTCTCGCAGTTACTGCTGTTGAGGCCAAGTATCATCTGTTATGTTCATTACATTTCTTTCCTCCTTGTTGCCAAGCGTAGGAAGTTCCTCCCCCTCTTCCCAGATTAAAATATTATTTATTCTTACGAGCCACGGTGGTACAGTGGTTAGAGTGCAGTACTGCAGGCTACTTCTGCTGACTGCTGGATGCCTGCAATTTGGCAGTTCGAATCTCACCAGGCTCAAGGTTGAACTCAGCCTTCCATCCTTCCAAGGTGGGTGAAATGAGGACCCAGATTGTTGGGGGCAACAGGCTGACTCTGTAAACCGCTTAGAGAGGGTTGTAAAAGCACTGCGAAGCGGTATATAATAATAATAATAACAACAGAGTTGGAAAGGACCTTGGAGGTCTTCTAGTCCAACCCCCTGCCCAGGCAGGAAACCCTACACCATTTCAGACAAATAGTTATCCAACATTTTCTTTAAAACTCCCAGTGTTGGAGCATTCACAACTTCTGGAGGTAAGTTGTTCCACTGATTAATTGTTCTAACTGTCAGGAAATTTCTCCTTCGTCCTAGGTTGCTTCTCTCCTTGATTAGTTTCCATCCATTGCTTCTTGTTCTACCCTCAGGTGCTTTGGAGAATAGATTGACTTAGATATAAGCCTAAGTGGTATAGCTGTTCCTCAGGATCAGAAACACACGCAAGACAAGGTTTTGGGGGCAGAGAGGAAACCACACAACTCACGTTATGAAGTTCTCCACGTAGACCGCGGCTCCTACGACAGTCAGCGGAGGCATCTGAGCAGCTTCTGCCTGCAGGTGCTTCGTTTCTTTCTCCAAAATGTGCAGTTGCTGGCTGACGGCTTCATTTTTGTGTTTGCCCTCGAACTAAAAATGGAGAGAATACGTTGTTTGCACTCGACTAATAAATTAACTCAGTATTAGAACACTCCAATAAATCAACTGCAGTTATGATGTTAGATTTGCAACAGCTACCCCGCCAACATTCATTTCTGATTGTAGAGGCAAAAAAGGGAATTAGAACAGAATTTCCTTTGGGAAGTGAGGAATTACAGGGAGTCCGACTTACAACAGTTTGTTTAGTGAGCGTTCAAAGTTACAACGGTGCTGAAAAATGTGACTTAAGACCGTTTTTCAGAGTTACAACCATTGCAGGCATCCCCCGTGGTCACATGATCAAAATTCAGATGCTTGGCAACTGACTCATCTTTATGATGGTTTCAGATCATATGAACACCCTGTATGACCTTCTGTCAAACAATGTAAACGGGGAAGCCAGATTGTTGCGTTTGCGCCCCCCGAGCCGGGCCTCCTGCCAGAAAGTGACTCGGAGCCGGCCCTGCTGCCAGAAAGTGACTTGGAGGGGAAAGGGCCGTCAGGACTTACCTCGGGAGCACCGGCTTCCCTGGCTCAGCTCCAGGAGCCAGAAGCAGGCCAGGTGAAAGAGATAACGAGGCCTCCATCCCCTGACTCTTTTCCCCCCCAGGCCACGCCTCCAGACCCAGCTGATGGCAATCAGGCCTGGCTGGACCCTAGTTTCGTAGGCAGGAGAGGAGGGAACAACAGAAGTAAGGGTGGAGCAGGCCTAGGAAGTGCTGAGTCATGGAGCCACACCCCACAGGATATAAAAGGCAGCGAGAGCTGGTGTGTCTCTTTGTAACAGGCAAATCCACTGATTTACTAGAGCTGAAGTTTGTGACTCACCAGCGTCATGGAAAATAACGAGGGCTCTTGGCAGACGCTGACTCTTTTGTCGCCAGAGCTGATAGTGCCGGCTAATTAAGCCATCATTCAGACAGGGGCGGAGGAGGACAGAACACAGATTCACTTAACAATCGTGTTGCTAACTTAACAATGCGGTGCTTCACATAACAACTGGGGCAAGCAAGGTGGTAAAATGGGACAAACGTCACGCAACGAACACTTAGTAACAGACATTTTAAGCTCAGCGATGATCCCAAGTAAAAGACTACCTGTATAAGTCAGGAAGCACAGTCCTTTCCATCACCAACCCTCTAGCCCATTTTGGCGAATCTTTTCGGCAAACAGGAGGGGGTGCGCGCCCTTCCAGTTTCCGGCTCGCAAAGACCCTGGCCAGTTGGGTCTTTGCGTGCGCATGCATGCTAGAAACTGGAAGACCAGGTGGCCGGTGCGTATACATGCGCCAGAAATCAGAAGATCATCTTCCCAGCGCGTACATGCACACTGGGCGGCTGATCTTCTGATTTCCAGTGCTCTCACGTGTGTGAAGACCAGCTGGCCAGCGCGGTGGAACCCGGAAGAGAAACAGGCGCCGGCTAACACGCCCAGAGAGATGGCTCTGCATGACATTTCCAACACATGTGCTGTAGGTTCACCATCACGGCTCTAGCCCAATGGTTGTAGAAACTCCAGGACCCCCTCCTCCCCATGCGAAAAAACCCAAAACCCTGTGAATAGGGTTTTGTGTGCCAGAATAGGCACACATTAGAGGGAGGGCAGGTTGATACCCTCAAAGAGAAAGAGGCGGGGACTTCTGTTCTAACCTGGATTGTGACATGAGCCGCTCCGTGGCAACTTTTACCAGATCCACCCCGACATTCCAGGTGAAGAGTAACCTGTTCTTCTCGGTTGGTATAAAGTTTTGGCAGAGTGTCCAGGATTTCGCTACTGAAAGCCACTTGCTGGGATTCCCGAAGTGCCGCCAGTCTAAAAGTTAACAACAACAACCATCCATGTAGTTGGAGAGACAAGGGCCCCATCATGGAAAATATTAGACCAGGTAAATGAAGGAGACGGAAGCAGGAGGTCTCTCTTTGAGAAATGTGGGATCGACAGTCTTTGGAACCATTGTATCTCCATTTGGATTTTGAAACCTGTGCTTGCGATCTGATTCAGTGGTGGGAACCTCCCAGTTTAACAACTGGTTTGGTGATAGTGCATGTGCTCAGTTTGAGGAAATCTTCACTTCCCCGTTTCTTCGGAGAAGAAACACAGCCGAAGCACAGCAATCTGCTCTGCCGCGCGAATCAGCTGAGAAGATAAAGATAGGAAAATAGCACGGGTGGGCCCATCTGATTGTTGCGGCAAACCGGTTTTCTCCCAGCTGATCGTCAGAGCTACCAATTTGTCCAAACCGGTTTGAACCAGCAGAATCCCACTCTGATCTGATTCAAAAGTGGCGCTTCAGAGATTGCCGCAGGGGTAAAATCTTACCGGTTCGGACTGGTTCAGGCGAACCGCTAGGAATTATGGGCATCAGTTCGCCGAACCGGTAGTAATTACCCCTCCTTGGCCCCACCCACGCCCAGCCGGTCGCCGGTCACCTCTTCCGGCCACTCGATATTCTACAGAATTCAATGTTAAATGTAGCAGAGGGAATGCTAACTTCCCCTCCCCATTTTCCTGCCATTCGTGTGAAGAAGTGGCTGGGATGGGAGGGGACGGTGAGGAGCCCCTCGATGTGAGTGATGTTGAGTTGGCCATGCCCACTCAGTCACATGACCTCCCCCCAACAAGCCACGCCCACAGAACCGGTAGGGGAATTTTTTTAATTTCACCTCTGGATTGCAGGCGTGTTGAATGCAGTTCCTGTCTAGATCTCATTAAATGCAGCCCTTTCTTTTTCTAGGATGATATGGCTGCCATCAAAAGCTTCTCACTGTAACATGGGCTCTATGATAAGGTAAAGGTAAAGGTTCCCCTCGCACTTACATGCTAGTCATTGCTGACTCTACGGGGTGGTGCTCATCTCCGTTTCAAAGCCGAAGAGCCAGCGCTGTCCGAAGACGTCTCCGTGGTCATGTGGCCGGCATGACTCAACGCCAAAGGCGCACGGAACGCTGTTACCTTCCCACCAAAGGTGGTCCCTATTTTTTCTACTTGCATTTTTATGTGCTTTTGAAACTGCTAGGTTGGCAGAAGCTGGGACAAGTAACGGGAGCTCACCCCATTACACAGCAGCACTAGGGATTTGAACTGCTGAGCTGCCGACCTTTCGATCGACAAGCTCAGCGTCTTAGCCCCTGAGCCATCGCATCTGTCTAATCATAAAACCTTTGCTGTCCAGTGGACTTCTCCGAGTCTGGCCTAGGGCAGTTCTAAAATTAAATCATTGCTGCGAGCCCCCATTTTTTTAATAAATACGGTTCTTGCCAAACATGGATTTTTGTTTCTTTATAAGGGATGTTTCTTCTTTTCAAAAGGGCCTCTGGTGGCTCAACAGACAAATGCAGTCTGTTACTAACAGCAGCTGCTTGCAATTACTGCAGGTTCAAGTCCCACCAGGCCCAAGGTTGACTCAGCCTTCCATCCTTTATAAGGTAGGTAAAATGAAGACCCAGATTGTTGGGGGCAATAAAAGTTGACTTTGTATATAATATACAAATGGATGAAGACTATTGCTTGACATAGTGTAAGCCGCCCTGAGTCTTCGGAGAAGGGCGGGATATAAATGCAAAAAAAAAAAAAAAAAGAGAGAGACATTTTTTTAAGAAGTGAGGTAGGGGAAGGAATTCCTGAGCGCTTCACAGAGTCTCACTTTATCTAAACTTGGTCAAAAGGTGAAGACAATGTCACATAGTAACAGGGGTAACAGTGTTACAGAGATGGAAGGGACCTTTTTTTTTTTTTTTTTTTTACATTTATATCCCGCCCTTCTCCGAAGACTCAGGGCGGCTTACAGTGTATAAGGCAATAGTCTCATTCTATTTGTATATTTTTACAAAGTCAACTTATTGCCCCCCCAACAATCTGGGTCCTCATTTTACCTACCTTATAAAGGATGGAAGACATCAACCTGCTAGCTCGAACCTGCAGTAATTGCAGGCTATTGTGTTCTTAATAACAGGCTTTACCAGCGTGAGCTAAACCGGCCCAAGGAGACCTCCTCCTCACCTTGGAGGTCTTCTAGTCCAGACCTTCCACCATTCCAGACAAGTGGCTGTCCGGTCTCTTCTGAAAAACCTCCACAGTTGGAGCACCCACAACCTCTAGAGCAGTGGTGAAATCCAATTTTTTTTTTACTACCGGTTCTGTGGGCGTGGCTTGGCTTGGTGGGCGTGGCAGGGGAAGGATACTACAAAATCCCCATTCCCTCCCCACTCCTGAGGGAAGGATTATTACAAAATCTCCATTCCCACCCCACTCTGGGGCCAGTCAGAGGTGGTATTTGCCAGTTCTCCGAACTACTCAAAATTTCCGCTACCGGTTCTCCAGAACCTGTCAGAACCTGCTGGATTTCACCCCTGCTCTAGAGGCAAAAGAACAATTAATCAGTGGGATAACTTGCCTCCAGAGGTTGTGGGTGCTCCATCACTGGACGTTTTTAAGAAGATATCGGACAACCATTTGTCTGGAATAGTATAGGAGGGGAAGATTGGACTAGAAGACCTCCAAGGTCTCTTTCAGCCGTATTATAATGTTATTCTGTTAATCCAGTCCACTGATTAATTGTTCTTACTGTCAGGATATTTCTCCTTATAGGTTGACTCTCTTTTTAATTTCATCCATTAGTTCTTCTCCTAGAGGAGAAGACTAGGTCGACACCCACCCACCCCCAATTGGTCAGGAATCTTCTGGGTGATGAAGTAAACAAAACAAGTATTTTTCAGGGTATAAGATGCACTTTTTCCCCACCTAAAAGGGGGTGAAAATTTAGGTGCATCTTATACACTGAATGTAGCCCTGCCCACCCACTGGCCCCCACCCTTTGGCCTCTGCCTCCCAGCAATTTACCTCCTTGAAGCAAGCAGCAAGAAGAAACAGCCCATTTCAGCTTCAGCACAGCCTAATTAACACAAATTGATTGTCCCTTGGATCTGCCTCCAGATTCTCAGCTGTTTCAGGCTGCAGGGATTGCCAATGCCTATTGCGGCCTCTGCTGCTTGCTGCAAGGAGGTAAATTGCTGGGATTTTTTTTTTCTTGAGCTGATCAAGCTATGCTGAAAACCAAAATGAAAGTAAAGCAGGCGGTTTGCTGCAACGAGGCAAGGTTTAATGAAAAGAAGGACTAGGGGAGACATGATAGCAGTGTTCCAATATCTCAGGGACTGTCACAAAGGAGGGAGTCAAACGATTCTCCAAAGCACCTGAGGGTAGAACAAGAAACAATGGCTGGAAACTAATCAAGGAGAGAAGCAAACTAGAACTAAGGAGAAATTTCCTGACAGTTAGAACAATTAATCAGTGGAACAACTTGCCTCCAGAAGTTGTGAATGCACCAACACTGGACATTTTTAAGAAAGTGTTGGATAACCATTGGTCTGAAATGTTGTAGGGTTTCTTGCCTGGGCAGGGGGTTGGACTAGAAGGCCTCCAAGGTCCCTTCCAACTCTGTTGTTGTTGTTGTTGTTGTTGTTGTTGTTGTTGTTATTATTATTATTATTATTATAAGATTGCTGGGAGGCAGAGTCAGAGGCAGATTTCTTTTTCTTGTTTTCCTCACCAAAAAAGGTAGGTGCGTCTTATAATCCGGAGCGTCTTATACTCCGAAAAATACAGTAAATATGAGCATGAAAGTGTGTCCAGGGCTCCCTCTGATTTTGAGGGCCCCCGTCTTTATTCAGCTGAATAAACGCATATAGCTTATCGAGGCAAATACCGGGACTCTATTTCTATCTGAGCCACACCAAAGACCGCCAAAACACTCCTCCTTCTTTTGTGACAACCCCTCAAATATTGGAAGATTGCTGTCAAATCACCCTTCATCCGGTTGGATGTACTTAAAGGACACCATAGCTAAACACAGTTCAGAAGAGAGAAAACCAAACGCCGCAAAAGAGAAAAAGAGAAGTTCTTACTTAGCATGCTGTTGAAAGACCCTGAGGTTAGTGCAAGTCAATTCTTTGGCTTCGTGCTGGTTTACCAAGCTAGCAGGAGAAATGACAGGCACAGGAGCTTTCATTGGCTGAAGAGACAGAAGGGGCTGGGGCGCATCGTACTTCTTCAAGCTGCTGATAATCCTCTCCTTAGCTGGGAAAAAAAAAAGGAAAAGATGCAAAGCATTAACCACCAATTCTTGCTTTCCAGATGACAGATATATTTGTGAAGCGTTTGTGTTCTGTCCCCTCCACCTCACCCAAGAAAACACACGTGTTGAAGAACGTCTGCCAGTAATTTATTTACAAGTTGGCCTGGTTTCCTATGGCAGAGGAAAGTCCTGGCAGCGATTCCCCACGTGCCTGCCAAGTTCTTATCAAGAGCCAGTGTGTTGCTCCCGGAGCAACCGGGAGACTAAAGATTGGTCAGAGTTACTCACGAAAATCCAAGCCTTAAATCCAAAAACTTGTCTGAAGCTCACACAATGCAATTTTTGTCCATCACAGGGGCTATGGAGGAACTCCACCTGCTTTTATCCCCTGTGGGCCTGCCACACCTCTTCCTCTGCTGCACATGCCTCTCTTGCCAACAGTGCCTAGGGTCTATCCAGGCTTGATCCTCCTTGTCCTCTATCTGTGGAGGTTCTGACACGCCTTCTTCCTGGCCTTCTGCCGGCACTTGAGGCGTTGCCAGGAAGGAGGGACCTGGAGAGGGAGGCCTTGTCGGCTCCTCTCCCTCTTCCTCACTCTCCAAGTCTGAGTCCTCCATGAGGACAGGCTCGGGAGCGGGAGTCACAACAGTTTGTCTTTCAGGTGGCCGAGCATCTTAATAACCTGCAACCAACAATAATCTGGAATGTCTATGGAGATTCTCAGTTATTGAGGTCAGGGTTGAGTCCACATTCAACCATGTTCACATTCTGGATAGAGAGGACCACTGGTTTGAAAGAAGGGTCAAAGAGGCCCTCTACATTAACTACACTACTTACCAGAGCATGCAAAACATTTGCTAAACCAATTCTCGAATACAGCTCGTCTCTCTGGAACCCGCACTGCATATTGGACATTAATACAATTGAACGTGTCCAGAAATATTTCACAAGAAGAGTCCTCCGCTCACAACAAGATACCTTATGCCACCAGACTTGAAATTTTGGGCTTAGAAAATTTAGAACACCGCCACCTTCGATATGACCTTCGTGTAGCTCATAAAATCATCTGCTACAATGCCCTACCTGTCAATGACTACTTCAGTTCAACCAAAACAATACAAGAGCACGCAATAGATAAAAACTTAAAGTGAATAGCTCCAAACTCGATTGCAGAAAATACGACTTCAGCAACAGAGAGGTCAATGCCTGGAATGCACTACCTGACTCTGTGGTTTCTTCCCCAAACCCCCAAAACTTCGCCAAAAGTGAGTTGGGCAGCCAAATAAATTTTATGGATGGATGGATGGATGAAAGAAATACCTAACAAAGGATCCGTGAAGTCTGTCTGCACTGGAGAAGCACTGGAGGCAGGAAGGGGTCCCACTCTGACTCGGAACCAGAGGTCTAAGGCTTCCTGGAATTCACGCTGAATCTGCTGAACGTTGACAAATTCCATCCAGAGATCCTTCAAACCAGAGGCAGGGAAGACACAGCAAGAAACAGCAGTAAGGAAGACCAGAAATTTTTACTGCCAGTAAGATCGATTAAAGCACTCACCTTTCATTTAACACACACACACACACACACACACACACACACACACACACACACACACATTGGGGTGGCTGCCAAGGAGCATGGTTGCCAAGTGCAATGGAAGCTTTGTGTTGTGCCTCGTCCTCCCTCCTCTCCTCAGCAGGGCCCCTCCCGTCTCCACCCGGGCCTGTTATCAGACTCCGAGTCTGATAATGAAGATAAACGGCCTGTCATGCCTCCAGCCCTGGACCCATGCCCGGAGAGAAGGTCAGGAGTGAACAGATAACCCCGATAAACGTCACTCCTACAGTGTGTGAGCAGGAAGCCAGCCACGTGCTGGAATTACTGACAGCAGATCCAGCTGAAGAGAATTCAAAGTGAGAGGATCCTCGCTTCCGGAGATCCGAGAGGCGATGCCAGCAGAAAGAAGGGAGGGGCAGGCCTGGATAAATGCTGAGTCATGGAGCCACACCCCACAGCCTATATAAAGGACCTGCTTTTGGCATTCCAACCTTGAGTCAAGCAAAGTCTCATCTAGTTTGCTGATATCGGACTCTATCGCTGAAATCACAACTTGGACTCCTGCCTGCCCTGATAAACCTCGAAGGAATTTGGCAAGCTGCAGAAGCTTCGTTGCCACGTTTGATACGGACTTTCTTGACCCGGTCGTCGGAGGGGGAGGGGGACACGACACTTTGAGACACCACCACCCACCTCTTGAACAAGTGCAATCGCACTTCTGTGTCATTCAAAACGATTTTGTCAAATCCACAGTGAAATCAGGAACTGAGCAACCGCTGGCACCTGTTACAGGTAGTCCTCGAATTACAGCTATTCATTCTGGGACCGTTTGAACTTACAACAACACTGAATGAAGTGATTTATGACTGTTTTTCCGCACATCACTTCTCTGGGATCTAGCTCCCTCAAATGCTCATCATACAATTTAGCCTACAGGTCCTAATTATCTTTGTTGCTCTTCTCTGTTCGCTTTCTAGGGCAGTGATGGTGAAACCTTTTTGGTGCTGAGTGCCCAAAGCTCGCGCCAACCCCCAAAATGCAATGCGAGCGCCCCCCCATCCCCCATGGCCCATTTTGGCTTCCAGATTGGCGCAGGCGGTTTTCCAGGCCCAAAACGGGGCGAGGAGGGGGCTCGCATGGCGCTCCCACACCCCGTCTTGGCTTCCAGATTGGTGCAGGGGGCCTTGCGCGGTGCCCCCGCATCCCATTTTAGCTTCCAGGTTGGTGCAGGCCAAAAACGGGGTGCTAGGGGGCCTTGTGCCCTGTTTTGGCTTCCAGGTTGGTGCAGGAGGCCTTCCAGGCCCAAAATGAGGGGGGGGCACATGCGAACCCCCAAAATGCAATGCAAGTGCCTCGCGCATACGTCCCCCGCATGTGCCCTGCCCTCCGCACATGCACGGCAGAGACCCGAAGACCAACGGGCCAGCAGGAGACACGTGTGCATGCGTGGTAGGGCTGGACTGGGACGACGGCTAGTATGCCCGCAGGGAGGGCTCTGCGTGCCACCTGTGGCGTGCGTGCCATAGGTTCGCCATCACAGTTCTAGGGTCTCGGTATCTTTTTTGTATAATTGTGACCAGAACTGTATGCAGTAGTCCAAGTGTGGTATTCCAAGGAGGTTTCAGAAGGTGCCGCAAAGAGGTGTGAAATACAACATTTACAACACTGTTCTGTCCCCCCTCGCCTCCGTCCGAGTGATGGCTTAATTAGCCGGCACTATCAGCTCTGGCAGCAAACTAGCGAGCATTTGCCAAGTGTCTCCCTTGATGCCAATAAGTCACCGAGGAACAAACAGTACTTCAGCTCTTGGTTAATCAGTTGATTTGCCAGCTACGAAGAGGCACAGCAGTGCGCATTGCCTTTATATCCTGTGGGGTGTAGCTCCATGACTCAGCGCTTCCTAGGCCTGCCCCACCCCTGCTTCTGTTGTTTCCGCCTCTCCTGCCTACAAAACCTCAGGTCCAGCCAGGCCTGATTGCCATCAGCCGGGTCTGGAGGCGTGGCCTGGGGGGGACAGAGTCAGGAGATGGAGGCCTTGTTATCTCTTCCACCTGACCTGCCTCTGGCTCCTGGAGCTGAGCCAGGGAAGCCGGTGCTCCCGAGGTAAGTCCTGACGGCCCTTCCCCCCTCACTTTCCAAGTCACTTTCTGGCAGGGGGCCCGGCTTGGGGGGCGCAGACACAACAAACACTTTGTTTAGTGACTGTTCGAAGTTACGACGACACTGGGGAACAAGTGACTTATGACCCTTCCTCAGCCTTATGACCGTTGCGGCATCCCCATGGTCACGTGATCAAAATGCAGACGGCTTGGCAACTGAGCCGTATTAATGACGCTTGGACTGTCCCGAGGTCACGTGATCCCCTTTTGTGACCTTCTGACAAGCAAAGTCAATGGGGAAGCCGGATTCATTTAACAACCGTGTTACTAACTTAACAACTGCAGTGATTCACTTAACAATTATGGCAAGAAAGGTCGTAAAACGGGGCAAAAACTCAACAAATGTTCCGCTCAGCCACAGAACTGTTAGGTTCAATTGTGGCTGTCGGTCTACAGGACTGCCTGTACTGAGTCATCCTTTCACAACCTAAACCCAACTAATCCATACATTTTTACCTGCTGGTTCTGCATGATCTTGGCGAGCCGATGTCCATCGTATTGCTTGGGCAAAGAGGGAATATACATGTCCCCTTTCTGAAACCGTTCCTCTTCCAGCCACAGAACAAATGTGGAAAAAAGCCTGAAAACGTATCCGAAACAGAAGGTTTGATGCAAGAGCTCACTCTTTGGTTGTTATGTAAGGGCCTCTGGTGGCTCAGCAGACTAAATCTGTCTGTTATTAACAGCAGCTGCTTGCAATTACTGCAGGTTCAAGTCCCACCAAGGCCCAAGGTTGACTCAGCCTTCCATCCTTTATAAGGTAGGTAAAATGAGGACCCAGATTGTTGGGGGCAATAAAGTTGACTTTGTATATAATATACAATGGATGAAGACTATTGCTTGACATAGTGTAAGCCGCCCTGAGTCTTCGGAGAAGGGCGGGATATAAATGCAAATAAAAAAAAATTTTTAAAAAAACAAACGCACACAAGGATCTTCAGACTCTAGGCGGCTCAAAATAAACAAAAAGGACCAGGCTAAATCCCAATTGCTTTCCAAAGTATGATATCACCGGTTTCATAAATTATCTGAGCAATCAATCATGAAGCCAAGAAGGTAGGGTGGATAAAAACTGATGATTAAAAAAAAAAAATTCAAGATTTTTTAAAATTTAAATCGGATGTTTTTTTATTTAAATCAGATTGTTTTTATTTTTATCAAGTCTATTTTAATAAAATGCTTTTGGAGTAAAAAATCTACCTAAAGATAGTTTTCTATTTAAGATACATTAATAATTTAGTTTATTCAGCATGAAATGGAGCTGTTATGTAGCAGGAGGCTGTAGATTTATATTGATATTGTTTCCTGATTGCTTATTTGTACTCTATGGCTATGATTAAGTATTGTACCTTATGATTCCTGATGAAGGTATCTTTTCTTTTATGTACACTGAGAGCGTACGCACCAAAGACAAATTCCTTGTGCATCCAATCACACTTGGCCAATAAAAAAAAAATCTAATCTGATCTGTTCTGTTCTGTTCTGTTCTGTTCTGTTCTGTTCTGTTCTGTTCTGTTCTATTCTATTCTATTCTATTCTATTCTATTTCTATTCTACTCTACTCTACTCTACTCTACTCTACTCTACTCCATTCCATTTCTTTCTATTCCATTCCATTCCATTCCATTCCATTCCATTCCATTCCATTCCATTCCATTCCATTCCATTCTATTCTATTCTATTCTATTCTATTCTATTCTATTCTATTCTATTCTATTCTATTCTATTCTATTCCATTCCATTCCATTCCATTCCATTCCATTTATTCTATTCCACATTTTCTATTCTATTCTATTCTACTCTACTCTACTCTACTCTACTCTACTCTATTCTATTCTACTCTAGATTCTGCAATATTTACATTTTGGGTCAACTCATTCAATGAATCCAAGCTCTGCAAGCTAAATAGGAAACCTTCATTTTGTTTGCCAATAACAACATTAAAGCTTCTAACTAGCGGCAAGAATAAGTCCTTACATTTAAAGAGCGCCTGTCACTTCAGATCCATCATGGCAGCGCCTGTTGGCGGGCATCCACTCACCTGCTGCCCACCACATCCCTCCCCTTGTTGTGTCACTGCCGCATCACCAGCCGTCCCATTAAAGTGACTGGGACGGTTGGTGAGTCAGCAGCGGGTCAGAGGAGGAGCTGCTGTGGGACAGAGAAGACAGCTGCTCTTTAAAAATTATGATTTAAGCCTTTTTACTAGTGATTTAAGTCGTGCTTTAAATCAACTTGATTTAAATCAAATCCACCCTGCAAGAAGGTCGTCAGAAGCCTGATAGGGGTTCCTCAAAGAAGCATGTTGGGTGTGTCCACAATGGACTCACTTCATCCTCAAGGCTACATTGGCTCGGGACAATTCAGGACAGATCTTGGCGGATCTCCACCCAACCTCCATGGATCTTGGACTCCCATGTTAGCAGAGATCCTTGGGAAAACATACAGGACAGATCTTAGGGGATCTCCACCCAACCTCCATGGATCTTGGACTCCCGTGTTAGCAGAGATCCTTGTGGAAACATTCAGGACAGATAGTGAGGGATCTCCACCCAGCCTCCATGCATCCATGGATCTTAACCTCACATGTTAGCAGAGATCCTTGGGGAAACATACAGGACAGATCTTGGGGGATCTCCACCCAACCTCCATGGATCTTGGACTCCCATGTTAGCAAAGATCCTTGGGAAAACGTTCAAGACAGATAGTGGGGGATCTCCATCCAACCTCCATGCATCCATGGATCATGGCCTCCCATGTTAGCAAAGATCCTTGGGGAAACATTCAAGACAGATAGTGGGGGATCTCCACCCAACCTCCATGCATCCATGGATCTTGGACTCCCATGTTAGCAGAGATCCTTGGGGAAACATTCAGGACAGATAGTGGAGGATCTCCACCCAACCTCCATGCATCCATGGATCTTGACCTCCCATGTTAGCAGAGATCCTTGGGGAAACATTCAGGACAGATAGTGGGGGATCTCCACCCAGCTTCCATGCATCCATGGATCTTGGACTCCCTTGTTAGCAGAGATCCTTGGGGAAACATTCAGGACAGATAGTGGGGGATCTACACCCAGCCTCCATGCATCCATGGATCTTGGCCTCCCATGTTAGCAGAGATCCTTGGGGAAACATTCAGGACAGATCTTAGGGGATCTCCACCCAACCTCCATGCATCCATGGATCTTTGACTCCCATGTTAGCAGAGACTCTTGGGGAAACATTCAGGACAGATAGTGGGGGATCTCCACCCAGCCTCCATGCATCCATGGATCTTGGCCTCCCATGTTAGCAGAGATCCTTCGGGAAACATTCAGGACAGATCTTAGGGGATCTCCACCCAACCTCCATGCATCCATGGATCTTTGACTCCCATGTTAGCAGAGATCCTTGGGGAAACACTAGCCTGAAGGCCATTTGAAGTTACCTGACCAGGTTGTTGTGAAGCTCTAGAAAAGTCAAATAATTGGTCTTGTTGAACCCTTTTGCTGTTGGTTTTTCGCTTCCACCTGCTGGGCTGTCCAACTGGAGCATTTTGCTAGCTGAATGGTGGAAGTCAGTGGCCTCAATCAGATGCTGCTTCAGGTCGTTTAACAGGCTGAGGTGAGCAGGACTCTGGAAAAACCTCTTCCCGATGCAGCCGTCTTTGGGTAGCCTTAAAAGCAGAAATCCTGTCGTTTATAACCAACACAAACCAACCGATTTTAGTGTTCCGTGTAATTAACGGTAGGCTTCTGTGGCTTTTCTTCCCCATTCTTACACACATTTTTTTTTAAAAAACAACAACACAACTATACATATTTTAAAGGCCGCCTTTGAAATATATGTATTTTCACCACAGTTGGGTGGGGCTCTCTAGGACATATGGGCATACAGTGGTGGCCAAAATTGTGGAAAACCTTTTGGGAAAAGTGTATTTTTGAGGTTTGATGGCTAATAACACCACTTTTGGGGGGGAATTTCAAGGTAATCCTATTCCACTGCTGGAATAACCTGGGAATAGCCCGGACCTTCACCCAATTGAAAATCTATGGAGCCGACTAAAGAAACTGGTTAGTCAGAAGCGACCCGGCAATAAAACCCAGTTAATAGAAGCCATCGTTCAATCTTGGTTTCACATGATAACAGCTGCAGCACTAAAAGACTTGTTTCACTCCATGGGAAGACGTTGTAAGGCCATAATTCATGCTAAAGTTTACCCAACAAAGTATTAAGTGACATAGGGATAATTTTTGTTGTATCTCGTTTTTTCTACGTCTTTCACTTTTCTTCTTTATACTGTAACTACTATTCTAATAGCAAATCCTTCATAAAAGTTATTGCATTACATTCTTGGTTAAATTATCTTTCCATTAATATATAATTTTATGGTACTACTCCAGAAAAAAAGTGGTGTTATTAGCTAGTTTTAGAAAATACACTTTTCCCAAAAGGTTGTCACAATTTTGGCCACTACTGTATGTGGAGACCTTCCCATTTATTTTATTTAGTTTCATTTAGATTTCTGTATCCTGCCTTTGTTGTTTTGATAAATAACTGAAGGCAGCAAACATATCTAATGCATCTTCCCCGTTTTCCCCCACAACAACCTTATCATGTGAGTTGGGCTGAGAGAAAGGGACTAGTCCAAAATCACCCAGCAGGCATTCATGGCTAAGGCGGGACTAGAACTCACAGTCTCCTGGTGACTGGCCCAAAGTCACCTAAGTGGATTTTGTGCCTAAGGCAGGACTAGAACTCCCATCTCCTGGTGACGGACCCTAATTCATACAGCCAGCTTGGATGCCTAAGCTGGAACTAGAACTCAGAGTCTCCTGGTGACTGGCCCAAAGTCACCTAGGTGGATTTTGTGCCTAAGGCAGGACTAGAACTCCCATCTCCTGGTGACTAGCCCAGTCACCTAGGTGGATTTTGTACCTAAGGCAGGACTAGAACTCACAGTCTCCTGATGATTGGCCTAAAGTCATACAGCTGGATTTTGTGCCTACGGCAGGACTAGAACTCCCATCTCCTGGTGACTGACCCAAAGTCATACAGCCAGCTTTGATGCCTTTGCTGAAACTAGAACTCCCAGTCTCCTGGTGACTGACCCAAAGTTACACAGCTAGCTTTGATAGCTAAGGGAGGACTAGAACTTCCAGCCTCCTGGTTTCTATCCCGGTGCTTTAACTATTAGATCAAACCGGCTCATATAGTCTGCATTCTCCTGAAACTAGAACAGAGGTCTCCAACCTTGGCAACTTTAAGCCTGGAGGACTTCAACTCCCAGAATCCCCCAGCCAGCAAAGCTGGCTGGGGAATTCTGGGAGTTGAAGTCCACCAGGCTTAAAGTTGCCAAGGTTGGGGACCCCTGAACTAAAAGAGTAGCCCATTTGACCAGGGGGCTTTCGGCATTCAAAACAACTCATACAACTCAACAAAGTCTCCCATTGTTAACCAACGATGACTCACCCATCCTGCAATCCCGGGCGCTGCAAATAGAGGAGGAAGAATTTCTGGCAAATGAGGGGAAGGAGAGGGTGATCCACTGGAGTGCTTAGAGCTTGGTGAGCCCATCGGTAAATCAGCAGCCGCTGGAGAGAAGGCACGATCGGCAGCTTCAGGTGGCCCTGAGCTTTCTGTGGGTGGGACGGAGGGAAGGAAAAAAGAAGGAAGGTGGGAAGGAGGGTGGGAGAGAGAGGAAGGAAGGAAGGGAGAGGGAGAGGGAAGAAAGAGAAAGAAAGAAAGAAAGAAAGAAAGAAAGAAAGAAAGAAAGAGAAGGAAGGAAGGAAAGAGAGAAGGCAGGAAGGAAGGACAAGAGGGAGGAGGGCGGGAAGGAAGGAATTGAGAGGGAGGAAGAAATGAGGGATGGACGGAGGGAGGGAGAAAGGAAGGAAGGAATTGAGGAGGGACAATAGGGAGGGTGGGAGAGAGGAAGGAAGGAAGGAAGGAAGGAAGGAAGGAAGGAAGGACGGACAAGGGGGGAAGGGAAGGAAGGAATTGAGGGAGGGAGAAAGGAAGGACAATAGGGAGGGGGGGAGAGAGAGGAAGGAAGGAAGGAATTGAGGGAAGGAGGGACAATAGGGAGGTGGGAGAGAGGAGGGAGGGAGGGAGGCGGAAGAAATGAGGAGGGAGGAACAATAGGGAGGGTGGGAGAAAGAGGAAGGAAGGAAGGAAGGACGGACGAAGGAAGGAAGGAAGGAATTGAGGAGGGCAGAAGAAATGAGGAGGGAGGGACAATAGGGAGGGTGGGAGAGCGGAAGGAAGGAAGGAAGGAAGGAAGGAAGGAAGGAAGGAAGGAAGGAAGGAAGGAAGGAAGGAATTGAGGGAGGGAGGGGAGAAGAAATGAGGGAGGGAGGGAGGGACAATAGGGAAGGAAGGAAGGAAGGAAGGAAGGAAGGAAGGAAGGAAGGAAGGAAGGAAGGAAGGAAGGAAGGAAGGAAGGAAGGAAGGAAGGGTCAGATGGTCTCCAGTAATTGATTCATTCATTTTTATATAACATTTGATTCCCACAGCTTCATTGTTCTGAAGCCTTGCCAAAACAGACATATAGTACAATTATTTAAAAATATTTACATATTTGGTGGAAATCTAAGTTCTGCCAAAAAGTATTGGGATCAGATATGTTTGTTTGTGTCAGAAAATGTATTAAAAATGAATGTAAAGTTGAAACCAGAAGCTTTTCTTTTATGTAACATGGATAAGCAGATTGTAAGAAAAGATAGGATTTGATTTCCAGGCGTGACACTGACCTAGCGAAACTTTTATACCTGCATAGGTGGAAAGGAACGCAAATTCCCACAACTGAAGAATGGATTTTGAAATTAACGGAATTGGCAGAGAAGTCAAAACTCACTACTTTGGTGGAAGACAAAAGACTACCCCTAGTTTTGTTTTCATTTGGAGACCACGTTTGGACTTCTTGCTTGAGAAAGATTTTAAAAAGCAGTTTTGATTTGAGGATTTGACAATTAGATTTGTTTTGATCATGGAAATATTGTGTGTTTTGACTCTTACGCTTACTATACAGCCTGTCTTACTATATTTCTATGCTTGTGTTTAACCTCAGAGCAAGAAATTTCTTGTGTTTTGTTAATGTCATTTGGATTGTTTAATCTGTGTACAATGTCTTTTAAGTTTCCTTTTTAACTCAGGATAATTTTAGTGCAAGATTGGAAAATGTGGAGAAACCTGGCCGATAGAATCACCAAGAATAAAACTCAAATGAATAGATAACAACATCAAAAGTTTAATATCCGATTTATTTGTACCTGTTCTGAAGAAAGTAGGTAGTCAATCCCTTCTTTTTTTGTGACTTATATTCCTTTTTTGATCTCTCCCCCCCTCAAAGTTTTCTCTTTTTGTTATTTTGCATTTTTTTAAAAAAAATAAAGTTGATTTAAAATGCTTAAATAAAAGTTAGCTTATGCATATGGAGCATATGGAGCATATGCACCAAGACAAATTCCTTGTGTGTCCAATCACACTTGACCAATAAAAATTCTATTCTATTCTATTAAAAAAAAAGGAATTACTGAATAAAATCTCTGAGAACTTATATTACGATTCTAGTCCCCACAAATGTAAATAATGCAAATTATACAGAGCAGCATCAGCTAATCAAAGGCATCCTGACCTTAAATGAATTTAACAAGGTTTGGTACCTTGGCTATCAAAACTATGGCACAGGGTCTCTGTGGCTCAGACTGGTAAGACAGTCTGTTATTAACAGCAGCTGCTTGCAATTACTGCAGGTTCAAGTCCCACCAGGCCCAAGGTTGACTCAGCCTTCCATCCTTTATAAGGTGGGTAAAATGAGGACCCAGATTGTTGGGGGCAATAAGTTGACTTTGTATATAATATACAAATGGATGAAGACTATTGCTTGACATAGTGTAAGCCGCCCTGAGTCTTCGGAGAAGGGCGGGATATAAATGCAAAAAAAATAATAATCTCACATTCTTGGTGCTCTCTGAGCTTGATTGTTTTCTTGCAGACGTTTCATTACCCAAACTAGGTAGCATCATCAGTACTAGAAAAGAATAGATTTTGCAGAGCTCTGCAAAGCCCATTCCTTACTAGCGTTGATGTTGTTATCTAGTTGGGTTATGAAACGCATGCAAGAAAACAACCAAGCTCATTTCAACGCTGAGCTAGAAATATTCTCTTTTATCAATATCTCACATTCTTCAGGGGGTGCGCCAGGGAAGCCACCGTTCGGAGAAATGTTACTACATAAATAAAGAATAATTTTCTGATTTACCTTCAGCGCCTGGTCTGGTGAAACGGAATTGGTAACCAACTCCCTCACTACAACTCTACGGAGCTGGGAATCTTCTTCAAATATGGACTCCATATTCAGAACACTCCAGGCAAACCAAACCTGTAAATTATACAAAGCAACACTTGTCTCTTTTCTTTATTTTAAAAATAATTTATACTGCTGCCCAACTCATCCTTAATGGCTTCGGGCAGCTTACAAGGAAGAAAGCCCAATATAAACAACAAAAAAGCAATGAACTCCCACACACTCATCTCCGGTGACAACAATCAGAGGAGCCCCTTGATGGGCTCCATCCCATTCTGAGGTCCCCAGGCCAGTTGGCAAAACCAGATCTTCAGTGCCTTGCAAAAAAAAGGTGTCCCCGAGTGGGAGCTGATCTTACCTCCCCTGGGATGGTGGTCCAGAGGGGAGCAGCCACCATGATGAAGGGCTTTCTTCCTGGACCCGTTAGATGGATCTCCTTAGGACAGAGGGCCCCAACCTTTCTGGGCTGGAGGCCCAGAAGGGGGATAGGGGCAGGCACTTGACGTGCCCATGTGCACCAGGGGTCGTATTCACTGACCTTCGCTACCCATTCGCAAATGTGAGTTCGAACTCGCCACCTCCACGCATGCACAGAGCCTTCCGCGCATGTGCAGAGCGTCAAAAACGGGACGTGATGACGTCCGGGCGGGTGGGTGGAGCCTCCCCCGAACTGAATAGAACCGGCTGAACGGCACCACTAATGTGCACGCACGGATGGGGCCTCCTGCACACACACACACCCCAACCCTGCTGCAATTGGAGAAGCAGCGCCAGCTTTGTCGTTCGCCTGCTCGCCTCCCCCCGCCCCCAGCCCTTCCCTGCAATGCTGGAAGCTGCACCAGCCTTTCGCCTCCTTCCCCCTCTTCCGTTGGAACTGTTGTGTCTGCGCCCCCCGAACCGGCCCTGCTGCCAGAAAGTGACTTGGAGCCGGGCCTGCTGCCAGAAAGTGACTCGGAAAGTGAGGGGGAAGGGCCATCAGGACTCACCTCGTGAGCACCGGCTTCCCTGGCTCAGCTCCAGGAGCCAGAAACAGGCCAGGTGGAAGAGATAACAAGGCCTCCGTCTCCTGACTCTTCCCCCCCTAGGCCATGCCTCCAGACCCGGCTGATGGCAATCAGGCCTGGCTGGACCCTAGGTTTCGTAGGCAGGAGAGGAGGGAACAACAGAAGCAAGGGTGGGGCAGGCCTAGGAAGTGCTGAGTCATGGAGCCACACCCCTCAGGATATAAAAGGCAGCGAGAGCTGCTGTTTCTCTTTGTAACAGGCAAATCCACTGATTAAGAGCTGAAGTTTGTTTCTGGGTGACTCACCAGCGTTGTGGAAGATAACGGAGGCTCTTGGCAGACGCTGGCTATTTTGCTGCCAGAGCTGATAGTGCCGGCTAATTAAGTCACCATTCGGACGGAGGCGAGGGAGGACAGAACAGGAACTGAATTGCAAGCCAAACTCTTTGTGAAGTCCCCTTGAGGCGCCCCTCCCTCCGTTCCTGGTGATCCCCAACACACTCTCGACTGTCTGCCTTCCCGCTCCTCCATAGTGGCCCCAGCGGCTGCTACTCCCCCTCCCTCTGCTTCTACTGATAGATCTGAAAGGCCCTAAAACGTGCGGAGCTGCCACCGTACTTTTTTTAAAAAAATAATAATAATCTTGCATCGCAGGCTGCCCCCCACAGCCCCAATGCTTCTGCCTGGTACCCGATTGGCTGAGGGGTATTTGTCCCGTGCAGCCAAAGGCCCAAGTCAAATGGTGTTTGGACGAATGGGCAGGGACGAAGGGCGAGGAGCAGAGTGCCATTGGCCCATTGGCTGTGGACAATGGCCAGGGGAGGGAGGACGAAAGCTGTCTGTTAATGGGCTGAGGCGAGGTGCTGAGGGCAAAGGGGGCGCGGCCAAGGGTCCATGTCTAAACGTCCTAAACCCGCCGTAGGAGACTTGTAGCATTCCCTGCCTCCCCATTCTAAGAGAAACAACGTCTCCTCTACGTGGTCCTGGAAGTCTACATAGGAAGATGGTTTTAATGCGAAGCTAAGAACGATTGGGCGCAACTAACCAGAAACAAGAGTTGCGTTCAAAGCACTAAAAATTTATCCCACGGTATCTATACACAAGAATCTGATCTACTAATGGTCCAGGCAAACTGGTGCCAGATAACGGTCAACGGAATTACAGTGGCAAGGACTTAGGTCTCTTATGGCAGAGGTCTCCAACCTTGGTAACTTGAAGACTTGTGGACTTAAACTCCCAGCGAAGCTGGCTGAGGAATTCTGGGAATTGAAGTCCACAAGTCTTCAAGTTGCCAAGGTTGGAGACCCCCCCATCTTATGTTGTGTAAAGATTCAAAACTGATGGCATGTTTGACTCCTCCTTCAGTCTCCATCTGGTCATTTCCTATCAGAACGGGCCATAAACCCCAAGCTAAACTTTAGCTCATCAACTCCCGGATGCTTTCTTACCTGCATGGAATTAGCATTTCCCTCAATGAAGGAAGGTGTGATGTTGCCTGCCACAATCCAGCTGACCAAGGAAGACAGCAACCCTTTGTCACTGTGATAGCCCAGAGCATTCTGGGAGATTTGAGGAAAAGAGAAGATATGTGCGTTAAGACAGAGCTGCCTTCTTACAGAGTCCTTCCATGACAAAGGAACCTTAAACATTTTTTTTTATTCTGGGACTGAAATGTCTAAAAATAGATGTCGATCCCTGATTAATACCTATCGAAAATCCACTTTATAAAGAATCACACAACTTGTTTGGATCTGACAGGGGTCCGTTCTGTAAACCCAACCATTGAAGTTCAAAAATACAGTTTTACGGCTTAAAAGTGTTGTGCCAATTCAGACAACTGTAGTTTAGCTAATGAGCAAATCGTGTGATGCTTCCAGGTTAAGATGCCACAAGGAGATTCATTTACACTCATCGTTCCAAAAAATATGGCTGTTTAATCTATAGGCTGTGTTTAATCCGCTCCCATTAACAGACTCATTCTTAGAGAAGGGTAATAATCCAATTTTGCTTTCTCCGTAAACAAGAAAATTGAATCCTGGCATCTCTTTTTATGTGCATGTGTGTGTGCCACTTTTTGTGTGTGTTCTAATCAAAAAGAGAGTTCTAATGCAAAAAAAAAATAGATAAATAAATTAAAAAGTGTCTCGATTTTTTTTAAAAAAATACTCATAGAAGCAAAATATATAAATATTTCTATCCAGGCTGTTAGATTTCGCTAGGTTTGCCTGTAGGAGCTGCCAGACCTATAACATCCTTAAATAATATCTTTTAATTAATCTTGCGGCGTTTCACTGATCCCGTTGTGTAAGATCTGTTGGGCGCAAAGGATGGGGACCATCTGCCAAGTTTCAACACGAAAGATTTATTCAAGAATCTAATCAACTAACGTTCAACACTTATTGGCCCCAGATGAGGGTCCAGGGAATTCAGGAAGGGTTGGTCTTAAAACCATTTGTGGCAATTTAAGGACTCCACGCTGATGGCGCACTTAACCCCGCCCTCAGTTCGGCCTACTCTTCTCCTACAATAGGGGTCCACAAACCCAGGTCCGTGTACCGGCACGGGGCCACGGCATGCCAGAAATCAGGCCATACAAACAAGTGAAGCCTCATCCGCGGGAGGCAGGCAGCACAGGAAACCACGCCCCCTTCGGGCTGCGGGAAAATCTGTCTCCATGGAAGTGGTGCCTGAAAGGTTCCGGGCCGCTGTCCTACAAGATCTCAATCCACTGGAGAAGTCTGTAGATTTGTTGTGGCCTATCAGCCACCGGCCCCTCCAGCAGCCAAATCAGAGGAGGAAGAGGTGCGGGAGTCAAGGTCAGCATCAAGGCAACCTGAGAGCTCCGAGGGGGAAGAGGAAATAGAGCTGGCAGAGAGAGAGAGAGAGAGACAGAGGACATCCGTCAGCCCTCAGATGGAGAGTCAACAGCCTCCAGATCTGGAGGTGGCTGATAAGGAAGAGGAGGAACAGCTGGGTCCAGTGCCTGATGCACGGATGTGCAAAAGGCAGAGGAGAGGAGAGCAGTGGAAATCTATGGGCCAATCCTTGGGACAGAAGAGCCACCGCTGCTAGCAAAGCCCCACCCTAGCTCTGGGGATAAAAGGCAGGGGGCAGAGTTGAATAGATGTGGCAGACAACTATTCATCTTCCAGACGGACAGACTTGTTAGCCTGCGGTGAGAGAGAAACTTGTTGCCGGGGCTTCTGGCGTTCCTAATAAAGGAATCATTGCTTCAACTACGGAGTGTTTGCCGTGTTTAGGGAGCTGGGTCAGAACACGACCCAATGGGTCAGAACTTCTCCCAATCCGTGGGAAAGTCGGGAAGGATGAGGACCCATACCTTGTGCTGCTGATAGAGCAACTTCTGCACGCAATCCTCTTGATTGAACTGAAACGCAGCTTGGCACAGACCATCCATCAGTTCAAGGACGGCTCTCTCCTTGTGCCAAAGCTGTTGGCTGATCAGGACCTGGACCCAGAACTCTATCACGGCAGCCGGGCCAATTCCGCTGGGGTGGCTGCTCATAAAAATGTGGCTCTGTCAAAATAAAGGAGTGAGTGATTATTGGGCTGACGGTAAAAAAGGGGGAAAAGATCCAACTCCTATATACGTAGTCCTCAACCTACGACCACAATTGAGGTCAAAATAACCACTGCTAAGCAAGGCGGTTGTTAAGTCGAGTCCTGCCTGTTGTGGCCTGAGGGGGTTGGGGAGGAACATGGGCCAGTCCTGGAGTCCAGGGAAAGCTCTGATGAGGGCTCTGCGTCGGAGGCAGAGAGGGGGGCCAGGGCCGTCTGATAGTTATCAGCTACCTTCGGAGTTGGAGATAAGTGGGGCTGAAGAACAGCTGGAGCCTGTTCCCGATGTGCACAAGCACAGAGATGCCAGGAGAAGGGAACAGTTAAGGAACAAGGGCTGACTCGGGAGTAAAGGCACAGGTGGATGGTGAATGGCCCCTCCCATAGGGAATAAAGAGGAGCGAAAAGGGAGGGAGGGAGGGAGGGAGGAAGGAGTTGTGGTGGCGCAGTGGTTAGAATGCAGCATTGCAGGCTAACTCTGCCCACATCCAGGAGTTCGATCCTGAACGGCTAAAGGTTGACTCAGCCTCCCATTCTTCCAAGGTTGGTAAAATGAGGACCCAGATTGTTGGGAGAAAGAGGCTGGCTCTGTCAACCGTTTAGAGGGGGCTGTAAAGAACTGTGAAGTAGTATATAAGTCTAAGCGCTATTGCTATTGCAACTTGCAATGGTCGTTAACGAATGGTGGTTAAGTTGAGGACTACTTATGCCCGGTTTTGTGTTTGATCACATTCCTCCTTATCTGATTGAAACCAGAATAAGGGCCTTCAGGGACCCTTCGAGGCGCTTCTATTTCCTGACCTGAATCATGGAGTTCAACAGCTTAATGTTTTTGCCGTAACTCGTGCCGGTCAAGTGTTGAGTCACCCGGTGGGTCATCTGCTGAGTCATCCCTTGAGGAACGCCACTGTCCAGCTGAAGGAACTGGTGGAAGAAGGAGAGAAACCTAGGAAAGCCACAAACAAATTGGCCATCTAATTATTCGATCACAGGCAGACATTTCTCCATTCATATCCCCCAACCGAAATCCTCCCTCCATCCAGTGGTGGTACTCAGCCGGTTATACCCGGTTCGGATGAACCGGTATCGGTGGCTGCAGGAAGCTCTGCCCACCTGCCCGGACATTATCATGTCTAATTTTTGATGCTCTGCGCATGCATGGAAGGCTTTGCACATGCATGCGCACACTCACATTTGTGAACCGGTAGCGAAGATAAGTAAATATCACCCCTGGCTATCAATATACAGGCAGTCCTCGACTTATGACCGTTCGTTCAGTGACCATTAAAAGTTACAACGGGCACTGAAAAATGTGACCTAGGACCGCTTTTCACACCTACGACCATTGCAGCATCCCCAGGGTCATGTGGTCAAAATTCATATTTATGACGGATGCGGTATCCCAGGATCATGTGATCCTCTTTTGCGACCTTCTGACAAGCCAAGTCATGAGGGAATATGGATTCACTTAACAACCATGTGACTAACTTAACCAAGGCAGTGATTCACTTAACAGCTCTGGCAAGAAAAGTCGTTAAAAAAAAAAAAAAGGAGCGAAATCACTACACGAATGTTTCACTTAGCAACACAACGTTTGGGCTCAATTGTGGTCGTAACTGGAGGACTACCCATTAAAGAGGTTGACAGTACAGGTAGTCCTCGATTTACAACCACACTTAGAGCCCAACATTTCTGTTGCTAAGTGAGGCAGTTGTGAAGTGAATTTTGGCCCATTTTATGACCTCTACAGCCCCGGATGTTAAGTGAATCTCTGCGGCTGCTAAGTTACCATGTTTCCCCGAAAATAAGACCCTGTCTTATTATTTTTTTTTGAACCCCCCGAAATAAGCACTTGGCCTATTTTCTTATTATTTTGGGGTACGTGTCATCCTACCTGATTTCCAGCTCTGTCTCCCTAACCCTAACCAGAGGAAATGTCGAGGACTGGCTGTGCATGTGTTTAAATATTTTCAGGGAGGGCTTATTTTTGGGGAGGGCTTATTTTTCCGTAGGGGATTATTTTAGCACATGCGCTCAAAAGCTCGATTGGGCTTATTATCAGGGGAGGTCTTATTTTGGGGGAAAACAGGGTAATAAGACGATTGTTAAGCGAATCTACCTTTTGTTGTGACACAGACCCAAGTAGGTAGCAACAAACTCAGACCGTGATAAAATAAACTTTATTCGAACGGCTGGGAATTACTTAATTCCCAGCGTCGTTCAACTCAAAGTAAAACAAATGCCTCCCAAACACAAATTCTTCAGTTATCACAAACCTGAGTCCAATTAGGCAAACTGACAAAGGCCCTTCCTGATAAATGTCTGGAAGTCACAAAAACACGAAGCGGAGGACGCAGCTACAACATTGTTTTTCGGCAACCTGAAACACCGGTGCTGGTCCGTTATTAAGCCTTATAGGAGGGGCCAATCATCTCTTGCCTTTTGGCAGCTCTTCTCATGTGTGCATTAGGAACAGGCTCCTCCTGTTCTTCTGCCTCACTACTATCAGTCTCTGGAGGCTCTGGAGTCCGCACCTCACTTCCCGATGGTCCTGGCCTCACCTCAGCCTCATCGCTGTCCGACTCGGTTGCCGGCACGGTAGACTGCTGATGGACCACAATACCTTTCCCCATTGACTTTGCTTGTCAGAAAGGTCGCAAAAGAGGAGCACGTGACACACACCCCGGGACACTGAAATCGTCATAAATACAAGTCAGTTGCCCCAGCATCCGAATTTTGATTAAGTGGGGAAGCTGCAATGGTCTGAAGTGTGAAAAATGATCGTAAGTCACTTCTTTTCAGTGCTGTTGTAACTTCAAATGGTCACTAAACGAATGTTGTAAGTCAAGAACTACCGGTATATTACTTCGAGGCCTTTTCAGAAAGGTGAGATACCAACTGTCAGGCCTGGAAACCATACTAGACTTTAGGGTTCCAGACGCTGCCACTTTTTTCCCCTGAGGGGAGGAGGGGGGGTTGAGGGGTATGGTAACATTCTTCAAGCGGTCAAGGTCGGATGGTGTTAATGTCTGCAGGAAGAGTGGCAAGAAGATATTCGAATGAACTGGGAGAACGTGGGACCATGTGACCATCAAAGGGGTCAGGGGGGTGGGACTCTTGGGGTTTGTATAACTGGGAAAAGAATCCAGAACTTCAGTTTTGGAATTGCACTCATCGTGTGCCAGTCTCCTCATGCTAGTAAAGAACTCTGGAAAAGAAATGTCTCTGAGTTTCTTTTACGCAGAAGAGGTATTTCTGGAACCTCGACACCAACGTCATTAAAAAAAAAAAAAAACCCAGCCAAACTACGATAAAAGTTCAAGGTAAATCGGAACTCACTTTTCATTCTTGAGAAGGTAATAATGGCACGGGTAGAACAGGAGCAACACTTTATCCAGGACGTGAACGACGGTTCTCAAATGTCGCGCTTGTACTAGAATGCCCAAATAAGGGATCCCTTCGGCACAGAACTTCTCGATGCTGTCAACATCAAGAAACAAAAATAAGATTTCGTTTTGCAGATTCATGGACGCTAAATCTGAGTTAGCTGTTCTGACCCAGCCTTAGCACAAGCAAGAAACAGATTTTTTTTGTCATGAAAACCTCCTCTTGATTTACCTCTTGTGAATTAATTGCATCCACCCTCCAAATAGTCCAGAAAATAGTGCAGTACAGACCTTATCACAGTAGTGGCTAACCTTTTTGTTATCGCGTGCCAGACATGGGGGTGGGGGTCGTGTGCGCGCGTGCCCACATCCATAATTTTGTATGCCCCACCCCCATGCATGCGTGTGCGGCCATCCCAGCTGTCCCCAGCCTACAGGGACTCCTAGAGAGGCTCTGGAGGCTGGGGACAACAAAAAATGTCACTCCTGTCCAACCCGAAGTTGGGAAATGGGTCATTTCTGGTCTCTGGAGGGCCCCCAGGGGTGGGAGACCATTTTTGTCCTCCCCAGACTCATAGAGAGGCTCTATGGAGCCAGGTGTGAGAGAGAAATGGGCCTTCCCCACCACCCACCAGGCCCTCCAGAGGCAGGAAACAGCCTGTTTCCCTGGTGAGCTGAGCTCGCGTGCCCACTGATATGGCTACACGTGCCACCTGTGGTTCAATTATGGCCTTATCAGTTCCTTGCCATAATTGCAAGGCCATGAGCTCCCAGTTGAAAGGCTGCAAATTAAGTTCTGGCAAGCAGTCTTTGTGGCACGAAACACAATGAGCAAAATCTTCAGAAATACGAACTGTTGTCCCCTACGACAACCACTCCCCTTTCCTTCTATTTATTCCTCAGCCAGGGAGGGGCCATTCAGTGTCCATGTGTGGTTTGCTTCCCGAGTCGACTCCTTGTCCTCCGTTGCTCTCCTCTCCTAACTGCTCTGCGCATACTTGCATCTGGAACAGGCCTCAGCTGTTCTTCCTCCTCACTTATCTCAGCCTCCAAAGGCAGCTGCTTTTCCGGTGGCTGGGAAATGTCGGACAGCCCTGGCTCCACCTCTCCGTCCAATGCAGAGCATCCATCAGAGCCTTCCCCAGACTCCAGAACTGGTCCAAGTTCCTCCCCAACCTCCTCATCATCCGTCTGTCGCCAGCTCCGCTGGCAGCTGGCAGGCCACAACACTAGCTCTCACAGATAAGAGGAAGGACTGAGGAATAACACTTAAAACTGGGCTTCCACTTTGGTTTTAAACCTGGTGTCAGGCTATCTCTGATTATATTTAGGAAAGAAGACACCTTGACTTCATTTGAAAATAAAGAAAAGTACTTTTACTAAATACATCTGGACTACAGTCGTGTAAAGTTGAATCCGAGACAAAATATGTCTAACATCCCATATCCCCTCGTTAGTCCCTCCTGCCCACAAAAGGTCAGGCAGGGCTGGTCCAATGCCAGCTCCTTCTCGCCCCCCCGTGGTAATCTTCTTCCGAAGGTCTCCGGCTGCTTATCATCTCAGGAATGCAGGGTTCGTTGAAAAGCCCGCGCGTCTGGCGTTCATGCTGATTTCAAACCTTTCCTCCCCCCTCCCTTCTTCTTTTATGTCAGATGACACTCTTAAAGGGCCCTCTTCTCTTAACCTGAATAGGATAGTAGTACATCTTAAGTCCATGAGCTATTTTACATTAAACATAATGACATTGCAATCTAACTACTGAATATAGATTGTACAAAAAGAAGTGAGGATTGGAGTGGAAGCTGACACCCGGTGTCAGCGTTCGAGTAACGCGGCCAAAGTAGTCAGAACACCAAGGCAGGAATATTCCTCAGAGAACATGTTTAATGGACACATTGTCATGTCCCACTCCTCCGCTGACGGCCGGGTCAGGGAAATCCGAATCAGGCTTGCCTCTGCAGCTCTGCCCAAAGTCCTAGCAAAGTCCTCAGAGCAGGCAGGAGACCGGTAAGTGACTTCAGCAAGATAAGTTCGACTTTGCCTGACTCAGAGACTGCCAGAAAGTAGATCCTTTATATAGGCCATGGGGTGTGGCTCCATGACTCAGCACTCATTAAGGCCTGCCCCTCCCTTCCTTCTGTTGCCTCCGCCTATCCAGTCTTCTGATGCGAGGGTCACTCCAATCAGCTGTTGGAAGTAAACTTTCCTCAGGCTCACATGCTGTGGAGGAGGGGGAGGGGTCTAGCTGCTCTGTTTGCCTGGGCATGGAGCCAGGGCTGGGGCCGGGGGATGCTCCCTCCTCTGCAGCCTGCTTGGGCATGGAGCCAGGGCTGGGACCGGGAGGTGCCCCCTCCTCTGCAGCTTGTCTGGGCATGGAGCCAGGACTGGGGCCGGGAGGCATACATTCCTCCGTGTTCGGGAGCAGATAAGCAGACCCCGGCTGCGGTGAGAGCGGACAAGACACAACACACATCCTATCGGCACAGCCAGTGAAAACCAACTCTAAAAAATCCCTACGGTTACCATGTAGCTGAAAAAGCAAAAGTTTCTTTCCTCAGGTGTCACAGGTCACACTGTCCAATCAACGCAGTGGGAGGGCACTCTCAACCACTTCTGTTCCTCCTCCTATGGCCGCCTGTTGGGTTGACCTTGGTTCAACCAGTTTAACAACCGGTTCTGTGAGCATTCACTTGACTATGCGCGCATGTGGACTACGCATGTGCGCACGTCTAATGCGCTTGCGTAGAAATACAGCGTTCAAAATACAGCAATTTGAAACTCGGCTGCTTACCTTCTAAGGCAGCCCCAGTAAGTAGAACAGCGGAGGCGCGAAAAGTAGCCAGAAAGAAGGAAATATAGGACAGGATAGGGCGGGGTCCAGCTGATCGTAGGAACTACCAGTTCGCGCAAACCGGTCCGAACCGGCAGCAGCCCACCACTTTCCCACTATGCACGCATGTGGACTAGACACATGCGCACATCTAACGCGCTTGCACGCAGCGTTCAAAATACATTAATTTGAAACTCAGCTGCTTACCTTTCTAAGGCAGCCCCAGTAAATAGAACAGCGGAGGCGCGAAAGTCAGCTCTGCTGCGCGAATCAGCTGAGCCAGAAAGAAGGAAATGCAGGACAGGATACAGCGGGGGCCAGCTGATTGTGGGAACTACCGGTTCGCGCAAACCGGTCCGAACCGGCAGCAGCCTACCACTTTCCCACGCGAAAGCTCTTTATTTTGCCTATGAGACAATTTTGCTTTCCCCCCCCTCATCCTCTCCCCCATAGTGTGCGGCAACTATGAAGCAATATAAGATGGCTTCAACCAGGTTCAATTCAGAGTTGACATCTGGTTTAAGTTAAGAGGACAGATACTTTCCAGCTCCTGATATCAAATTTCTTCCTTTTCAAGGTCCCCTTCTTTAAGCTAGATAGGAAAATGGATTCTTGGGTGTTCTATCCATCTATCCACCTGTTTGTAATTAATTAGTCCTACATTGGCTTAACTACCATGGTTTCCTATAAAGAGAACTTTGAGAATTGTAATTCTAAACAAAGAAATGGGAATATTTCAAGCATTCTTTACCAGCATGGAGGAAAACAAAACACCTGAGAGGGATCTTGGAGTCCTAGGGGACGACCATTTAGATATGAGCCAGCAGTGTGCAGCAGCTGCCAAAAAAGCCAGCACAGTTCTGGGATGCATAAACAGAGGGATAGAATCAAGATCACGTGAAGTGCTAGTACCACTTTATAATGCCTTGGTAAGGCCACACTTGGAATACTGCATTCAGTTTTGGTCGCCACAATGTAAAAAAGATGTTGAGACTCTAGAAAGAGTGCAGAGAAGAGCAACAAAGATGATTAGGGAACTGGAGGCTAAAACATATGAAGAACGGTTGCAGGAACTGGGTATGTCTAGTTTAATGAAAAGAAGGACTAGGGGAGACATGATAGCAATGTTCCAATATCTCAGGGGTTGCTACAAACAAGAGGGAGTTAAGCTATTCTCCAAAGCACCTGAGGGCAGGACAAGAAGCAATGGATGGAAACTAATCAAGGAGAGAAGCAACCTGGAACTAAGGAGAAATTTCCTGAAAGTGAGAACAATTAATCAGTGGGACAACTTGCCTCCAGAAGTTGTGAATGCTCCAACACTGGAGGTTTTTAAGAAGATGTTAGATAACCATTTGTCTGAAGTGGTGTAGTGTATCCTGCCTGGGCAGGGGGTTAGACTAGAAGACCTCCAAGGTCCCCTTCTTTAAGCTAGATAGGAAAATGGATTCTCGGGTGTTCTATCCATCTATCCACCTGTTTGTAATTAATTAGTCCTACATTGGCTTAACTACCATGGTTTCCTATAAAGAGAACTTTGAGAATTGTAATTCTAAACAAAGAAATGGGAATATTTCAAGCATTCTTTACCAGCATGGAGGAAAACAAAACACCTGAGAGGGATCTTGGAGTCCTAGTGGACGACCATTTAGATATTAGCCAGCAGTGTGCAGCAGCTGCCAAAAAAGCCAGCACAGTTCTGGACTGCATAAACAGAGGGATAGAATTAAGATCACGTGAAGTGCTAGTACCACTTTATAATGCCTTGGTAAGGCCACACTTGGAATACTGCATTCAGTTTTGGTCGCCACAATGTAAAAAAGATGTTGAGACTCTAGAAAGAGTGCAGAGAAGAGCAACAAAGATGATTAGGGAACTGGAGGCTAAAACATATGAAGAACGGTTGCAGGAACTCGGAATGTCTAGTTTAATGAAAATAAGGACTAGGGGAGACACGATAGCAGTCTTCCAATATCTCAGGGGTTGCTACAAACAAGAGGGAGTCAAGCTATTCTCCAAAGCACCTGAGAGCAGGACAAGAAGGATGGAAACTAATCAAGGAGAGAAGCAACCTGGAACTAAGGAGAAATTTCCTGACAGTGAGAACAATTAATCAGTGGGACAACTTGCCTCCAGAAGTTGTGAATGCTCCAACACTGGAGGTTTTTAAGAAGATGTTAGATAACCATTTGTCTGAAGTGGTGTAGTGTATCCTGCCTGGGCAGGGGGTTAGACTAGAAGACCTCCAAGGTCCCTTCCAAATCTGTTGTTGTTGTTGTTGTTCTTGTTCTTCTTATTATTATACCTCGTTCTGAACTCAATAAAATCAGCAACAAAGAAGCTCCAACTTGCTAATATTTGTTCTGATCGTATGAGACTTGATTGGCAGGTTTTGCAATGGGCAATGAGAAGAACTGTCGCTGGAATTGCGCTGTCTTGTGTTTTCAGCCGCAAATTTCCAACGCTGCTCTTTGCTACCCACAGTGAATGGCTCGTAAGCAGATGGCACATTAGAAAGTCACAATGATCCGTATTTCTAAAGCAGTCCCACAAAACCACAGATGATATGCTCAAACGCAGTCGGTTGAAAAAGCCACACAAAATTCCCAAAGGAAACCACTGTGACTAAAGCAGTATGATTTACAACTAGCTGATAACCCGGCGTTGACCTGGTATTTATTTATCCCAAATCCTGTATTAGACAGGAAAAGGACTGGCTCAACCACTTGTTGTGTCTTGCCCGCTCTCACCGCAGCCGGGGCCTTCTTATCTGCTTCCGAACGCTGAGGAATGTCCTAGTATGCCTCCCGGCCCCAGCCCTGGCTCCATGCCCAGACAGGAGGAAGCACCTCCCGGCCCCAGCCCTGGCTCCATGCCCAGGCAAACGGAGCAACTAGACCCCTCCCCCTCCCCCACAGCATGTGAGCCTGAGGGAGGTCAATTACCAACAGCTGCAGACTGGAGTGACCCTCGCATCAGAAGACTGAATAGGCGGAGGCAACAGAAGGAAGGGAGGGGCAGGCCTGGATAAGTGCTGAGTCATGGAGCCAAACCCCATGGGCTATATAAAGGACCTGCTTTCTGGCATTCTCTGAGTCAGGCAAAGTCTAAACATATCTTGCTGAAGTCACTTTCTGGTCTCCTGCCTGCCCTGAGGACTTTGCTAGGACTTTGGCAGAGCTGCAGAGGCACACCTGATTCGGATTTCCCTGACCCGGCCGTCAGCGGAGGAGTGGGACTCGACACCACTATGGTGAGGATTAGAGACCGAACTCTCCTGGTGATTATCTGCATTAGCAGGCACCTCCCCCGACAACTTGCCCTCTTTGCTTAAAGGGCCTAGGACAGTGATGGCTAACTTTTTTGCCATCGCATGCCAGAAGATGGAAGGGGGCGTCATGCACACACATGCCCACATCCACCCCCACACCTGCAAAACCCCCCCACACACACACTCCTGTCATGCGATGGCCCGGTAGGCCCGTTTTTCTCTCTCATCTGGCTCTAGAGCCTCTCTAGGAGTCTCTGGAGGCTGGGAACAGCAAAAAATGTCACTTCCTGTCCAACCGGAAGCTGGCAAATGGGCTGTTTTCGGCCTCCGGGGAGGTGGAAAAGGCCATTTTCGCCCTCCCCAGACTCCTAGAGAGGCTCTGGAGCCAGGTGAGAGAGAAAAGCAGGCTTTCCCCACCACCACCCAGGCCCTCTGGAAGCAGGAAACAGCCTGCTTCCTTACTTCTGGTGGGCCCAGAAGGCCCGAAAATCAGCTGGACGCCGTGTGCATGCGTGCCGGAACTGAGCTCGTGTGCCCACTGATATGGCTATGCATGCCACCTGTGGTACACATGCCATAGGTTCGGCATCACGGACCTAGGATGTTTGGTTGTTGTTGTTTTTTAAGAACCAATCCCCCTTACTAGAGGAAGCCCCCTTGTGGAGTACTGTGTAGCCGTTACCATGGCAACTCCACTGTGCTGTACAGTAGAAGCCATTTTAAGGCACAACAGGCTGTATCTTAACAGAACTTGAATCCAAACTCCACAGTATCACTGTCAAAAGTACTGTGATTTGACACTACCGATATAGTTCATTCCTTTTCATTTCAGCGGCCCAGGCATTCTAGAGTTATGCTGGAACACACACACACAGCCATTTTTATATATATAGATCCTGGCCATCCCTCACATCTAAACTTATACATAAGGTTATTGGCGCTTCAAAGAAGCTAGAAATGTATTTAGGAAACATTAGTTGCAAGGACAAAGAAAATGAATATTTACCTGTGGCCAACAGCGGACATAGCCAAGGCAAGGTAGCAGCCAATTGGGAGGCTAGATCTGACCGCCTTCAGCAGCGGGTGAAAGGTGGGCGAATCTGTCAAGTCAGGTATGGGTGCTGGAGCCCAGTGTCCCTGCACGCCGTAATCATTCATGTGCAGCTTTAATCTCAAAATCATCCCCCAGGCCCACTGATTAAAGGAGCTTTCTGCGGTCTCGCCATAACGGACAATGCTGGCCAGATAGGAGACCTGGTAAAGAGAAGCGACATAACAGAATAATAGAGTTGGAAGCGATCCTGGAGGTCTTCAACCAAATACTGGGCCAAATACTGATCGGCAGCCTATTTGAAACCGGGCTTCGTGAGTGGGCCGGATGGTGCGTGCGCATGTGCGCACAGCTCCACTCGCGCGAGCATCGTAAGGTCTCAGGGCCCCACATGTGTGAACGTCACAGGGGTTCAGGGACCCATTCATGTGAACGTCACGGGGCCTCACTTGTATGAGCATCGTGGGCGCTTGTGGGCTCACTCGTGCAAGCTCGGGGCCATGCTCAGACATGTGCACACTCATGCACCTGCCCCACCCACAAAACTATCCCAAATTTCTCTCACCACCACCACTCCAGGCCACCAATCCAGAAAGGCTGGGGAACTTTGTTCTAGTCCAACTCTCTGCTAAACCATGAAATCCTATACCCGTGATGGCGAACTTTTTCCGGACCGAGTGCCCAAAGCACACTCGAACCCCCAAAATGCAACGCGTGCAGGGCCCCCGCACACTCCTTGCCCCTCTGTGCAGGCGCACACACCCCTGCAGGTGTCCTGCCCACCAGGCATGTGTGTACGTGGCCCCCGCACACACCCCACGCCCCCTGCTCATGCACGGGCAAAGACCCAACAACCAGCTGGCCGGCGGGAGGCAAGCGTGCATGTGCAGTGGAGCTAAACTGGGGCAACAGCTATTTATTTATTTATTTATTTATTACATTTGTATACCGCCCTTCTCCCGAAGGACTCAGGGCGGTTCACAGCCAGTAAAAACCACAATACATATAATACAGGTTAAAAACAGTATAAAAAACTAATTCAACATATGGCCTAAAATTTTTTAAATACGATTAAAAAGCCCATTTTAAAAACCCCAGTGTAAAACCCCAATTTAAAACTATGTTCAAGCTAGTCCTGCACGTCGAAACAACAACGTCTTCAGCTCGTGGCGGAAGGTCCGGAGGTCGGGGAGTTGACGAAGCCCCGGAGGCAGCTCATTCCAGAGGGCGGGAGCCCCCACAGAGAAGGCCCTCCCCCTGGAGGTCGCCAGCCGACATTGTTTGGCTGATGGTATCCGAGGGAGGCCCTCTCTGTGAGAGTGCACTGGTCGGTGGGAGGCTATTGGTGGCAGTAGGCGGTCCCGTAGACACCCCGGTCCTAAGCCATGGAGCGCTTTGAAGGTGATAACAAGCACCTTGAATTGGACCCGGAAGACCACCGGGAGCCAGTGCAGACTGCACAGGAGAGGTGTCACATTGGAGCCACGAGGTGCTCCCTCTAGCACCCTGGACCAGTTGGAGCCTCCGGGTACTCTTCAAGGGGAGCCCCATGTAGAGAGCATTGCAGTACTCCAGGCGGGATGTAACAAGGGCATGAGTGACCACTCATTAAGCTCACGTGCCCACAGAGAAGGCGCTGCGTGGCACCTGTGGCCCACGTGCCATGGGTTCGCCATCATGGCCCCTATACCATTTCAGACAAATAGTTGTCGAATATTCCTCAGTTCATCTCAACAGAACAAAAGTTCTTTACCGGTCAAAGAACTGCCCGGTTGTCAGCCGAAAAGACTATAAGGAGCTACAGGTGGTCCTCAAGTTACGACCATAATCGAGCAGGAACCTTCTATGGCTAAGCGAGGCAGTTGTTAACTGAGTTTTGCTCCATTTTACGATCTTCCTTGCCGCAGTCGCTAAGGGAATCACCGCAGCTGTTAAGCAAAGATCACGGTTGTTAACTGAACCCTGGCTTCCCCATTGACGTTACCTGTCAGGAGGTCGCAAAAGGGGAACCAGGGACCACTGCGACCGTCATAAATGTGATCCAGTTGCCAAGTGTCTGAATTTTGATCACGTGACCAAGGGGGGGGGGCGGAGGCTGCAATGGTCGTTAAGTATGAAAAAGGGACATTTTAAGACATAACGTCTTAAACTAGTTCAGTTTCAATAGAAGAGAATATTTGTCATCCAGGGATGAATTGAGGACTTCTTGAGCTGAGCTTGGTAGTTTTCTTGTAGATGTTTCATTGCCCAACTAGGTAACATCATCAGTGCTAAGTGAGTGTGGGATTTTGCTCCCTTCTTATACAGAGTAACTTACACTGCATAAATAGGAAACAAATCTCATTCTCACCAGCATTGATGATGTTACCTAGCTGGGTAATGAAATGTCTACAAGAAAGAAATTAAAAAACAAGGTCACAGAGAACCAAGTCCATATCTCAGATCAGTTTTTTTTTTCTTTTTTAATTTATGCTCCAGGGTACTGGGAGAACCCATAAAATTGCTCTCTTTTTTTGGCAACTATTTTAAATGTGATTTATTATTCCAACCAGCAACTAGGAGAGATTCAAAAATTTCCTGACAGTTAGAACAATTAATCAGTGGAACTACTTGCCTCCAGAAGTTGTGAATGCTCCAACACTGGAAGTTTTTAAGAAGATGTTGGATAACCATTTGTCTGAAGTGGTGTAGGGTTCCCTGCCTGAGCAGGGGGTTGGACTGGAAGACCTCCAAGGACCCTACCAACTCTGTTTATTCTATTCTATTCTACTCTACTCTACTCTATTCTATTCCATTCCATTCCATTTCCATTCCATTTTTTCTTTATTCTATTCCATTCCATTCCATTTTTTCTTTATTCCATTCTATTCCATTTCCATTCCATTTTTTTATTCTATTCTATTCTATTCCATTCTATTTTTCTTTATTCTATTCCATTCCATTCCATTTTTCTTTATTCTATTCCATTCCATTCCATTTCCATTCCATTTTTTCTTTATTCTATTCCATTCCATTTCCATTTCCATTCTATTTTTCTATTCTATTCTATTCTATTCTATTCTATTCCATTTTTTCTTTATTCTATTCTATTCCATTCCATTCCATTCCATTTTTTTTATTCTATTCTATTCTATTCCATTCCATTCCATTCTATTCCATTCTATTCTTTTCTTTATTCTATTCTATTCTATTCCATTCCATTCCATTTTTTCTTTATTCCATTTCCATTCCATTTTTTTATTCTATTCTATTCTATTCTATTCTATTCCATTCCATTCCATTTTTTCTTTATTCTATTCCATTCCATTCCATTTTTTCTTTATTCTATTCTATTCTATTCTATTCTATTCTATTCTATTCTATTCTATTCTATTCTATTCTATTCTATTCCATTCCATTCCATTCCATTCCATTCCATTCCATTCCATTCCTTCTTTATTCTATTGTAAAAGCAATGAAAGGGAAGCACCTGTTTGAAGCTCTCTGAGAGGAGTCCACTGTACGGCTTCTGGGAGAGATACTTCTGATAAGCTTCCAAGATCATCAGCGCAACCTCCGCATGGACAGCTGGGCTGATGTGAAGGTGACCCTGTTCAAAAAAACCCACCATCCAGCTGATTTCCAAGGCAAGGAGACATTTTCTGTTCCGTGGGGCTACCTAACCATATGGTAGTTAGGTGGTTGCTCTTTCAATGTCTCATTTATTTATTTCGGCCACCAAAAAACATTCCAGAAATAGGAGACAGGAAGTCCCATGTAACAATTTATATGCTGGGTAGGTTTAAAAGAAACCAAAAAATCATTGATTAAGCCTTGTGTGTTTAAAAAAATCATTCTCGGCTACAGAGCTCAGCCAATCAGGATGCAGGATGATGCAGCACAGCCTTAAAGCAATATAATACCTTTCTTACTGCAAACATACATAGTTGGTTTATATATTGCCTGGCCAACTAGTTAGACAAATAACAATTTCCTAACAGGTATATTCTTTTCTGAAAGCAACCTTAGAAAGTAAGACTGTTGACTGGTAAATCCCATAGGACGGCACTATTCAAACACAGCACCTTTAGGATGCATGGAATTCATGGGGGGAGGGGGAGGAGAGGGGAGGGGACACAGCAATAGACTTATATACCATTCCATAGTGCTTTTACAGCAATTTACAGTGTCAGCATATTGCCCTCAACAATCTGGGGCCTCAGGGAGGTGGAGCTCAGAGGAGAAGGGACCTAGGGGAGGGGAAGGTGTGAAGAGGGAAGGGGAGGGGAGGGGAGGGAAGGAGAAGGAAGGTGACATAGGGGATGGGAGAAGAGTAGATGAAAGGGGACCTAGGGAGGAGAGGAAAGGACCTGGGGGAGGAGAGGGACCTAGAGGAGGGGAGGGAGAGGGACCTAGGGAGGGAGGGAGGGGAGGAGAGGAAAGGACCTGGGGGAGGGGAGGGGAGGGGAGGAGAGGGAGGGGAGGAGACCTAGGTTAGAGGAGACCTGGGGGAGAGAAGAGGAGACCTAGGAGAGAGGAGACCTAGGGGAGGGGAGGGGAGGGGAGAGGAGAGGAGACCTAGGAGAGGGAGGGGTGGGGAGAGGAGACCTAGGTTAGGGGAGACCGAGGGGAGAGAAGAGGAGAGAGGAGACCGAGGGGAGGGGAGGGGAGACCTAGATTAGGGGAGACCTAGGTTAGGGAAGACTAAGGGGAAAGGAGAGGAGAGGATAGACCAGCCCGAGGGGAGGGGAGACCTAGGGAGGGGAGGAGACCTAGGGAGGAGAGGAGAGGACCTAGGTTAGGGAGACCAAGGGAGAGGAGAGGAGAGGATAGGGGAGACTGAGGGGAGGGAGGGGAGGAAGGGAGGAGGGGAGGAGAGGAGGAGACCTAGGGAGGAAACCGAGAGGAGAGCAGAGGAGAGACCGAGGGAGGGAGGGGAGGAAAGGAAAGGAGAGAAATGCTGGGATTCTGGTGTTCACTCAGTCTGGTTTTCTTCCTGCAAACATTTCATTACCAAATTAGGGATAACGGTTGAAATGATTGGCAGGAAACCTTTTGCAAGGCAACTAAGCTCAGAGAATGCCAAGACCCCAACATTTCAACCTTTTAGCTGTTGCTAGAAGAAAAGCCACCTGCTTCACTAAAACTGAAGTTTATACACACGTGTTGGTCGCCGGGGCCCCAGTTCATCTCTTCCAGGATAATGCAAGCCAGTTTATTTTCGACTTCTGTCAGACTGTAATTCAGAAGCCAGTCGCGGATCAAGGCGACCTCGGAAGGGGACGGTTTCCAGAGAAGCATCGGCAGTTCTTTAAACAAATAAAGAGTAACCTGACGAGATAAAAAAAAACATGAAGACAAACGTGAGGACAGGATTGGGCGGAGTTAGGAAGGTGATCTTGAAAGGCACGGAGAAAAAAATCTCTGTTGGGTCGCTAAATGTCCGTAAGAAGCTAATGACGCACAATCAATTTATGGGTTGGCTAAAACTTCATTTAAGGCACTTTTCTTATTTTGTGATGCTTAGAAGGAAGACACCTACCTAACGTATCAGAGCCAGGAAGCAAAGATGAAATGTACAAGCTGCTCCGTTTTCCAAAGGATAGAAAAATGTTATCCTCCTACCTGGCAGGGGCCAGATTACTTGGAAGGGCGGCTTGCATCTACTCAACCCACCATAGTGGGGAGGCAAGGAATGTGACGTGTCTCCCTGTTCAAAAATGGTCCCCCTGGTGGGACCAAGGAGAAGAAGGGCCTTCCTCGTGGTGGCTCCCTTCCTGTGGACCATCAGCCCTGTGGAAATAATACTGGCCCCTGCTTTGATGCTCTCCAAAAGGCCCTGAAGACATGGTTTTGCCAGCCATGCTGGGGACCCCAGGGTGATACCGAGCCCATCGAGGGGTTGGTCTGATTGTTCCCACTGGTGGGTCATAGTTTATTTGGTTTTTGTAGAGAGGTTTTATTTGAAGGGAGGGAGGGAGGGAGGGAGGGAGGGAGGAGAGGGACTGAGGGAAGGAAGGTGAAAGAGAGGGAGGGAGGGAGGAAGTAAATGAAAAACAGATGGAGGGAAGGAGGGAAGGAAAATAAAAGAGGGAGGGATGGAGGAAAAAAGGAAGGAAGGAAGGAAGGAAGGAAGGAAGGAAGGGGGAGAGAGGGAAGGAAGATAAAAGAAAGAGGGAGGGAGGGAGGAGGGAGGAGGAGAAAAGAAAAACAGAGGGAGGGAGGAGGAAGGAAGGAAACTTAAAAAGAGGAAGGGAGGGAGGGAGGGGGAGAGGGGGATGGAAAGTAAAAGAAAGGGAAGGAGGGAGGGAGGGAGGGAAGGAAAGAAGGTAAAAGAGGGAGGGAGGAAGGGGGAGAGGGGGATGAAAAGTAGAAAGAGGATGGAGGGACGGAGGAAGGAAGGAAGGAGAAAGAGGAGGGAGGAAAGGAAGGAAAATAAAAGAAACAGGGAGGGAGGGAGGAGAAAAGAAAAACAGAGGGAGGGAGGAAGGGAGGGAGGAAAGGAAAGGAGAGGAGAGGAGAGAGGAGACCTGGGGGAGGGAGGAGACCTAGATTAGGGAGACCTAGGTTAGGGAAGACTAAGGGAAAGGAGAGGAGAGGAGAGAGGAGACCGAGGGAGGAGACCTAGGGAGGAGGGAGGGGGGGAGGGGAGGGGAGACCTAGGTTAGGGGAGACCAAGGGGAGAGGAGAGGAGAGGAGAGGGGAGACTGAGGGGAGGGGAGGGAGGGGAAGGGAGGAGGGGAGGGGAGAGGAGAGGAGACCTAGGGGAGGGGAAACCGAGAGGAGAGCAGAGGAGAGACCGAGGGGAGGGGAGGGGAGAGGAAAGGAAAGAAAAGGAGAGAAATGCTGGGATTCTGGTGTTCACTCAGTCTGGTTTTCTTCCTGCAAACATTTCATTACCAAATTAGGGATAACGGTTGAAATGATTGGCAGGAAACCTTTTGCAAGGCAACTAAGCTCAGAGAATGCCAAGACCCCAACATTTCAACCTTTTAGCTGTTGCTAAAAGAAAAGCCACCTGCTTCACTAAAACTGAAGTTTATACACACGTGTTGGTCGCCGGGGCCCCAGTTCATCTCTTCCAGGATAATGCAAGCCAGTTTATTTTCGACTTCTGTCAGACTGTAATTCAGAAGCCAGTCGCGGATCAAGGCGACCTCGGAAGGGGACGGTTTCCAGAGAAGCATCGGCAGTTCTTTAAACAAATAAAGAGTAACCTGACGAGATAAAAAAAAACATGAAGACAAACGTGAGGACAGGATTGGGCGGAGTTAGGAAGGTGATCTTGAAAGGCACGGAGAAAAAAATCTCTGTTGGGTCGCTAAATGTCCGTAAGAAGCTAATGACGCACAATCAATTTATGGGTTGGCTAAAACTTCATTTAAGGCACTTTTCTTATTTTGTGATGCTTAGAAGGAAGACACCTACCTAACGTATCAGAGCCAGGAAGCAAAGATGAAATGTACAAGCTGCTCCGTTTTCCAAAGGATAGAAAAATGTTATCCTCCTACCTGGCAGGGGCCAGATTACTTGGAAGGGCGGCTTGCATCTACTCAACCCACCATAGTGGGGAGGCAAGGAATGTGACGTGTCTCCCTGTTCAAAAATGGTCCCCCTGGTGGGACCAAGGAGAAGAAGGGCCTTCCTCGTGGTGGCTCCCTTCCTGTGGACCATCATCCCTGTGGAAATAATACTGCCCCCCCCCGCTTTGATGCTCTCCAAAAGGCCCTGAAGACATGGTTTTGCCAGCCATGCTGGGGACCCCAGGGTGATACCGAGCCCATCGAGGGGTTGGTCTGATTGTTCCCACTGGTGGGTCATAGTTTATTTGGTTTTGTAGAGAGATTTTATTTGAAGGGAGGGAGGGAAGGAGGGAGGGAGGAGAGGGACTGAGGGAAGGAAGGTGAAAGAGAGGGAGGGAGGGAGGAAGTAAATGAAAAACAGATGGAGGGAGGGAAGGAGGGAAGGAAAATAAAAGAGGGAGGGAGGGAGGAAAAAAGGAAGGAAGGAAGGAAGGAAGGGGGAGAGAGGGAAGGAAGATAAAAGAAAGAGGGAGGGTGGGAGGGAGGGAGGAGGAGAAAAGAAAAACAGAGGGAGGGAGGAGGAAGGAAGGAAACTTAAAAAGAGGAAGGAAGGAGAAAGAGGAGGAGGAGGGAGGAAAGGAAGGAAGGAAGGAAGGAGGGAGGGAGGGAGGAGGAAGGAAAGAAGGTAAAAGAGGGAGGGAGGAAGGGAGAGGGGATGAAAAGTAGAAAGAGGATGGAGGGACGGAGGAAGGAAGGAAGGAAGGAGAAAGAGGAGGGAGGAAAGGAAGGAAAATAAAAGAAACAGGGAGGGAGGGAGGAAAACAAAAAACAGGGATGGAGGAAGGGAAGGGAAGTAAAAGAAAGAGGAAGGGAGAAAGGGAGGAAGGAAGGAGGGAGGGAGGGAGGAAGGAAGGAAACGGGAAAGGAAAGTAAAAGAAAGAGGGAGGGAGGAAAGGAAGGAAGGTAAAAGAAGAAAAACAGCGATGGAGGGAGGGAAGGAAAGTAAAAGAAAGAGGGAGGAAAGGAAGGAAGGAAGGAAGGAAGGAAGGAAGGAAGGAAGGAAGGAAGGAAGGGTGAAAGGAAAGTAAAAGGGAGGGAGGGAGGGAGGGAGGGAAGGAAGAAAGAAGAAAGGAAGGAAGGAAGGAAGAGGGAGGGGGAGGAAGGGAGGAATTCTTGGTCGTGGCACAGAATTTTCCTTCAGTTGGGCGTTGAGTCCGTTCGTGGCTTCGCTCAAAGACTTGGGCCATTCTTACCATGCCGACACTTTCAATGGTCTCCCTGACTCGATCCAGCAGGACAGAAATCATATTTGTATGGATAGCAGTGATAGCAGCCAGGAGCTCTCGGCCAACTTTTGAAAAAGTTTCTCTGGTGGAAAGGCTGACGTAAGATACCTGAGGGGAGATTTATAAATAATTTTTAAAAAATAAAAAAAAAGAGTATTCCAGAAACGCACTCCTCCTCAAACTGTAACCAAGACTTAATGCCCTTCTCAACAGCTTCTACATCGACTCGCACACTGTGAACTAAGGATTCATAAGGTGGGAGTCTGCCTTTATTTCAGGCCTGGGGAAGCCGACCCAGTGGCCCTGACAAGTGACATGATGATTGACACTGTGGAGGACTGAGGAATTACGGTATTAAGGATAGAGTGGTTGAATCCCGCCTTAGCTATGAAACCTGTCTAGGACAGGGGTCTCCAACCTTGGTCCCTTTAAGACTTGTGGACTTCAACTCCCAGAGTTCCTCAGCCAGCTTTGCTGGCTGAGGGACTCTGGGTGTTGAAGTCCACAAGTCTTAAAGGGACCAAGGTTGGAGACCCCTGGTCTAGGAGACTTTGAGCCAATCGCCACAAGACTTCTTGTGAGTTCTATTTTATTTTATTTTTTATTTTATTTATTTTTGTCACACAGTATATATAAGCATAAGCATGAGTAATTATATAATATATAATTATAATATATAAGCATATATATAAGCATGAGTATGTAATAACTATATTAATTGGATATAATGAAAGGGAACATTGGGACAAGAATGGTAGGCACGCCCCTTACAGACCTCTTAGGAATGGGGTGAGGTCAATAGTAGACAATTTTTGGTTGAAGCTTTGAAGATTTTGGGAAGAGACCACAGAATCAGGTAGTTTGTTCCAGGCATTAACAACTCTGTTACAGAAGTCATATTTTCTGCAATCTAGTTTGGAGCGGTTAACATTAAGCTTAAATCTATTGTGTGCTCGTGTATTGTTGCAATTGAAGCTGAAGTAGTCTTCGACAGGAAGGACTTTGTAATAGATGATTCTATGAGTTAAGTTCAGGTCAATTCGAAGGCGACGTAGTTCTAAATTTTCTAATCCTAGGATTTCAAGTCTGGTGGCATAAGGTATTTTGTTGTTTCCAGTTCTAATCCCGCCTTAGCCATAAAAGCCGCTGGGTAACTTTGGGCCAATCAGCAGGAGACTCTGAGTTCTTGTCCCCACCTTAGGCCTGAAAACCGGCTGGGGGACTTTAAGCCAGTCCCTCTCTCTCAGCCTAACCCACCTCACAGGGTTGTTGTTAAGGGGAAAATAGGAGGAAGAAGTTGTGTTGAATATAGCAATAGCACTTAGATTTCTGTACTGCTTCACAGTGCTTTATAGCCTTCCCTAAGCTATTAACAGAGTACATTGCGCCCCCCCCCAATTATCTGGGTCCTCATTTTATTGACCTCCGAAGGATGGAAGGTTCACCATCTTGAGTTATTGGTAATCATAATAAAGGTAGGATAAGAATAAAAAATAAATAATAATAAAATAATAATAAAATAAAATAAAATAATGAAATGAAATGAAATGATATTAAATTAAATCATAAAATAAAATAATGAAATGAAATGAAATAAATTAAATTAAATTTAAAAAATAAAATTAAAATGATGAAATGAAATGAAATGACGAAATGAAATGAAATAAATAAAATGAAATAAATAAAATAAAATAAATAAAATAAATAAAATAAAATAAATAAATGAAATGAAATAATGAAATGAAATGAAATGAAATGAAATGAAATGAAATGAAATGAAATGAAATAAAATAAAATAAAATAATCATCTTTATTGCTTTAAGATCAGGGGACTGGCTGGCTGGGGAATTCTGGGAGCTGGAAGTCCACAGGTCTTAAAGTTGCCAAGGTTGGATACCCCTAAATTAGGACAACCTCGACCTAGGGAAATACCCAGTGGTGGGATTCAAATATTTTAACAGGCGGTTCTCTGCCCTAATGATTTCTTCCAACAACCAGTTCAGCAAACTGCTCAGAAAGTTAACAACCGGTTCTCCCGAAGTGGTGCGAACTGGCTGAATCCCACCACTGGAAATACCCCACCACATACCGCCTTGGTGTTGCAATTCCCTGCCCTGACAATGCTCTCAGGAAAGTACCCCACCCATCTCCCCACTGCCATTCCCTCCTCCACCTCCGCCTCCTTCTTGCTCACCTCATAGATCTCCAGCACCACCACTTTTACGAAGTCCTCGTCAACGTCCTCCCGTTTGGTCTGGGCCATCTGGGCGAAGGTGGTCAGCAGGCAGATCTCCTCGGAACTGTTCATTGATTGTAAGTAGCGCTCAAAAGTCTCCAGGTTGGCCGGATCTGTTGGCGGCACCAAAGCTAGGTTTTTATTTCTTTTCCTCGCAATTATGTCTAGTCCGTTTACACGGGAATCTATGGTTTTCAACTTTCTTTGGTATGGATATAAATAATAAATACATTCAACAATTACCCTAAACTTAATAATAGTGTTGTGCCTCGCCCGCCCCGCTCTCTGCAGCCGGGCCCCTCCCATCTCCTGTTATCTGCGCCAGAGACTGACAGTGAAGAAGAATGGCCTGGCATGCCTCCAACCCCCAGCCCTGGCACCATGCCCGGACAGAATGAGCAAATAAACCTCCCCCCCCCAGCGTGTGAGCAAGAAGCCAGCCACGAGCTAGAATTGCCGGCAGCTGAGCAGGAGGATGAAAAGACACAGTGGACAGATCCCCGCTTCCGGAGAATGGAGAGGCGACGTCAGCAAAAGGAAGGGAGGGGCAGGCCTGGATAAGTGCTGAGTCATGGAGCCACACCCCATGGCCTATATAAAGGATCTGCTTTTTGGCATTCCTTGAGTCAGGCAAAGTCTCATCTGGTTGCTGAAGTCACACCTTGGATTCCTGCCTGCCCTAAGAACTCTGACAGGAATTTGGCAAAGCTGCAGAGGCTTTGTGACCACGCTTGATACAGACTTCCCAGACCCGGCCGTCAGAGGAGGAGTGGGACACGACAAATAGTCTACATTAATTCTGAAATCCCATATAAGCCAGTTTGGATCCAGGGTTGAGGCACCAGGTTAGAAACAGGAGACAGTGAGTTCTAGTCCTGCTTTAACCATGAAAGCTGGTTGGGTGAGTCTGGACCAATCAGCAGGACACAGTGAGTTCTAGTCCCGCCTTAGGCATAAAAGCCAGTTGAATGACTTTTAGCCAATCATCAGGAGATGGTGAGTTCTAGTCCTGCCTTAGGCATGAAAGCCAGCTGGATGACTTTGGGCAAATCACCAGGAGACCATGAGCTCTAATCCTGCTTTAACCATGAAAGCTGGTTGGGTGACTTTGGGCCAACCACCAGAAGATGGTAAGTTCTAGTCCCGCCTTAGGCATGAATGCCAGCTCAGTGACTTTCAGCCAATCACCAGGAAAAGTGAGTTCTAGTCCCTCTTTAGCCATGTAAACCAGCTGGTTGATCTTGGACCAATTAAACTCTCAGCCCAACTAACCTCGTAGGGGTGTGGTTGCGGGGAAAAGAGGAAGAAGGTGCGTTGAATATGTTGTCACCTTGAGTTATTTGTGAAAAGAATAAAGGTGGAATATATATAAATAAACAAGCAAACAAATAAAATTGTAATCATCTCTAATACTTCTACCTCCTCCTATTTTTTCCACAACAATCCTGTGAGGTGGTTGGAGCTTAATGGCTATTATATACCAAGTGTTATGAACATTCACTGCCTATAGTGTAACAAAGGCAGGATAAAAAACTAATAAATAAAAACAACACATTCTGAGGCATGGATGAACAGCACAGACTGGAACAAAGAGCACTTATTCAAGAAACTTGCGTATGACTTTTTGTTTCGCTTTAGAAAAGACAGCAAAACGGATGAAAGAGAATAGCAAGCCAATATTGGAGAGGCCAACTGAAACCAACTTTATACAGGTAGTCTTTGACCGGTGACAAAATTGAGACCAAAATTTATGTTGCTAAACAAGACAACGGTTAAGTGAGTTTTGCCCCATTTTACGATCTTTCTTGCCACTGTTATTAAGTCAGTCACTGCAGTTGTTAAGTTAGTAACACTGCCGTTAAATGAATTTTGCTTGTCAGAAGTGGATCACATGACACAGCAACCGTCGTAAGTATGAAAAAGTTGCCAAGTGTCTGCATTTTGATCTCATGGCCATGGGGATGCTGCAACAGTTGGAAGTGTGAAAAACGGACATCAGTCACATTTTTAAGTGCCCTTCTACAGCTAGTCCTCAACTTATGACCACAACTGAGCCCAAAGTTTCTATCATTAAGGGAGATGTTCGTTCAGTGAGTTTTGCCCATTTTACGACCTTTCCTGCTGCAGATGTTAAGTGAACCACTCCAATCGATAAGTTAGCAACCGGTTGTTAAGTGAAACTAATTTCACTAATCAATTCCCTATTGATTTTGCCTTTGTCAAAAGGTTGCAAAAGGCGATAGAATAGAATAAATGTATTGTCACTTTGAATGTAAACTGATAGGCATAGATTAAAATGAAATTCCGTTGCATACAGCTCTCAAAGGGTCACCGCCTCCAATACACACAGCATAAACATGACAAAAATATAAATAAAATACAAACTCATGCATAAACCCACATATATTATATCAGGGGTCTCCAACCTTGGCCACTTTAAGCCTGGAGGACTTCAACTCCCAGAATTCCCCAGCCAGCTTTGCCACAACTGGAGACCCCTGTATTATATGACACAGAGAAACAACACAGTCTTCTTTGGATGTATAAATGTACTTGGCGAGAAAAATTAATCTTGCGAATTTACCAGACACATGACACAAGTCATAAGCAGGAATCAAATCGGCAAGCCTCTGAATTTTGATCACACGGTCATGGGGATGCTACCGAGGCCGTTAAGTGTGAAAAACGGTCAAAAGTCGGTTTATTGCCAGTGCCGTTGTTAACTTTGAACAGCCACTCAATGACCTGTTGAAAGTCAAGGGCTACCTGTCATTTCAAACAGCCGCTAAATGAACAGTTGTAATTTCAGGGACTGCCTATATTGACCGTGAACATCCACCAGTTCCCAAAAACATGCACTGTGAAAGCCCGTGGGCTCCAAATCTAGACATGGAAGAGAGGCCTGGCCCGGACGCTTCCACCCAAGAAGGATAAAGAAAGAAGAAAACCTTTGAGTTTCTGCTTGCATTCAGCCAGCTGGATGGCGGAACTGAACTTCTCCAGCTCTTGGCTTTCGTCGCAGTGCATGATGGAGAAGAGCTTCCAGAGCATGTCGCTGGACACTGTACCGTAAGGCATCTCAGACATGAACAGCCAGACTCCTAGTCTGCAGGGGGTTTGAAAGCCAACAAGGAAATGCTTGTTTATTACAATAACCTCTAATAAAGGCTGCATTAACAGAGCGATAGAATCAAGATCACGTGAAGTCTTAATACCACTTTATAATGCCTTGGTAAGGCCACATTTGGAAAACTGCATCCAGTTTCAGTTACCACGATGTAGCATACCGCTTATATACCGCTTCACGGTGCTTCACAGCCCTCTCTAAGCGGTTTACAGAGTCAGCCTATGGCCCCCAACAACCTGGGTCCTCATTTTACCAACCTCGGAAGGATGGAAAGCTGAGTCAACTTTGAGCCTGGTGGCATTTGAACTGCCAAATTGCAGGCAGCTGGCAGTCAGCAGAAGTAGCCTGCAGGACTGCTCTCTAACCACTGCACCACTGCGGCTCATCCATGTAAAAATGATGTTGAGACTCTAGAAAGAGTGCAGAGAAGAACAACCAAGATGATTAGGGGACTGCAGGCTAAAACATATGAAGAACGGGTGCAGGAATTGGGTAGGTCTAATTTAATGAAAAGAAGGACTAGTGGTGACATGATACCAGGGTTCCAATATTTGAAGGGCTGCCACAAAGAAGAGGGATATTCTTGGTGGCTTTCAAGCTATTCTCCAAAGCCCCTGAAGACAGGGCAAGAAGCAATGGGTGGAAACTTATCAAGAGAAGCAACCTGGAACTAAGGAGAAATTTCCTGACAGCGAGAACAATTAATCAGTGGAACAACTTGCCTCCAGAAGTTGTGAATGCTCCAACACTGGAAGTTTTTAAGACAATGTTGGAGAACCATTTGTCTGAAGTGGTGTAAGGTTTCCTGCCTAAGCTGGGGGCTGGACTAGAAGACCTCCAAGGTCCCTTCCAACTCTACTCTGCCATGCCATGCCATGCTATGCCATTCTATTTAAAAAAAAATAGGGTAACTGCTTATTGAAATTTCTCCAACAGGGTTGATTTCCTCCCATATAAACTCATAACATGCTGCCCCAGACTGGAATTAGCATTGTTCCACACAGTAAGAATCCACTTTTTGCCAACCTTTTTGCTTTCAGGACATGGAGTACAGCCCTCAGGAAAAACTCATCAAATTCCACTTGCAGCTTCTTCAAGGAATACGGCTGCATCATGGAGCCACTCTCCTTGGCCCGGCTGACAAACTGGGCCCAGTGATCACTCACGTAGCACAGGGTCATCCTGTAGGAACAATTGGGAGGCAGAGAAAAGAGAAGAAAGGTTCCAGACAGGAGAGAATATTTGTAGCTCAGGTTTGAACTGTGTGGGGTCCTTGATGCTCTCTCTGGACTTGGTGGGTTTTTTTGCAGATGTTTCATGACCCGACTAGGTAACTCCATCTGTGAGTTTGGGGTTTGTTTAAGGAACTAGAGAGCCAGTTTGGTCTAGTGTTTACGGCACCAGGCTAAAAGTCGCCGCCCGAAAACGCAAGGCGCTTGGAGGCTGAAAGTGGGACGTGTGGTGCCCAAAATGGCTACCCGGAACAGTTGTTGCCTTCTCTTACCCCTTCCACGCTTCGCCTGTTTTTTAGTGACTGGAGCTCCCTCCGACGATCAGCTGTGCTTTAGAACAGGGGTCTCCAACCTTGGTCCCTTTAAGACTTGTGGACTTCAACTCCCAGAGTCCCTCAGCCAGCAAAGCTGGCTGAGGAACTCTGGGAGTTGAAGTCCACAAGTCTTAAAGGGACCAAGGTTGGAGACCCCTGCTTTAGAAGCTGTTTTTTAGCCCCAACCCACCCCAACCTCAAAACTAATGCGCTGAAGATGATGAGGCTAAGGACGCTAGCCAGATGAATACCTAGTAGGCAGATTTTTTTTCCCCTATTTTCCTCCCCCAAAACTAAGGAGTGTCTTATACTCCGGTGAGACTTATACTCCAATAAATACAGTAATTCACTCTTATGCCCCCATTACCACCACTAACTCAGCTAGTGTTGTGCCTCGTCCTCCCTCCTCTCCTCAGCCGGGCCCCTCCTATCTCCTGCCGGGCCTGCCTTGTCCTCCATCCTCTCCTCAGCTGGGCCCCTCCCATCTCCTGCAGGGCCTGCTATCAGATTCAGAGTCTAATAATGAAGAGGAACGGCCTGGCATGCCTCCAGCCTCCAGCCCCCAGCCCTGGCCCCATGCCTGGAGGGGATGTCAGGAATGAACAAACAAACCTCACTCACACGCAGCCATCAGAGGCAGTCAGCCACGGATTGGAATTGCCCGGGCCTGCTCGTTCTGACCCCTCCCTTTCTCAAATAGCAGAAGACAACCTAAAGTGGGAGGATCCGCGCTTCCGGAGATCTGAGAGGCGACGTCAGCAGAAGGAAGGGAGGGGCAGGCCTGGATAAGTGCTGAGTCAGGGAGCCACACCCCATGGCCTATATATAAAGGATCTGCTTTTTGGCATTCCTTGAGTCAGGCAAAGTCTCATCTGGTTGCTGAAGTCACACCTTGGATTCCTGCCTGCCCTGAGAACTCTGAAAGGAATTTGGCAAAGCTGCAGAGGCTTCGTGGCCACGCTTGATACAGACTTCCCAGACCCGGTCGTCGGAGGGGGAGGGGGACACGACAGCTAGGGGTTTCATTTTGCTGTCCTAATTGTGGCTCCTTTACCTGGCTCTGCCCATGAGGGAAAGCGGACAGGAGCTTCTCACCTGATGAGATGGCCGATCCGTTTCACAAACTGCCTGTAACGGGCTCGGTTGAAGGTTTCCAGGCCCACAGCAAGGAGATCCACGACAGAATTGGCGAAGGTAAGGATCTTCATCATCTCTTGGGAAGTTGTTTTCTCAGAGACGTAGCTGCCTGCTCACAGGAAAGCATTTCAGAATGGAAACGGCAATTAGTGCACGGCTACAGCCAAGGCAGGCAGAAGAAAGGAAAAAAAAATTCTTATTTATTAAATTTACATGCCGCCCATTTCACTGTCAGGTGAAAAGGCAGCTTGTAACTTCATAAAATGCAAATGCAACTCTTTAAAACAGTGGTAGTCAACCTGGTCCCTACCGCCCACTAGTGGGCATTGCAGCTTTCATGGTGGGCGGTAGGGATTTTGTCCGATAATGAAGCACATTCCTTTTTTTTAATTTAATTGACTTTTTTAAAAAAAATTCATAGCATTATTTAAAAACATTTTCATTAGGTTTTCATAAAATTCCCTGTGACAATTTTAATTTCTGAGAATATACTATTTGTATCGCCCGCGCATAAGTTTAGTTCACGTTACGTAAGTGAAACTAAATGGCGCTATAGTGCGACCACAAACAAAAGATCCTCGTCCTAGAATAGCTCGCGCATCTCCCCCCGCACCACCCAGCTGTAACAGACAAGCAGAGCTGGTAGCTGGTGCCCCCATCCCCCCAAACCCAATCCAAGTGGTTGAAGTCCAACCTCCCCTGAATTGTGTTGAAATTTTGCTAACTCCAATTCAGGTGTGAACAGTTAGTTGAGAAGATTCCGATGCATAGGCATGATGACCAATAAATCGGTTTAACTGGACCGTGTGTGGACCTGGCCTTTCACGCCTGAGAGCGCCAAAATACAATGCGATAGAGATGAGATCTTCCTCAGAGCGCACTAACAACCTCCAACGTGGCATGGACCCATCGCATGGACCCAGGCCAATTGGCACAACCAGGTCTGTTGGGACCCTTTGGGAAGGCCTGACATCCTTAGCCTAAGCCACAAATTCAGTCTCTTTATTACGATATTCTATTTATTTATAAAATTTATTGGCTGCCCATCTTACCACAGAGTAACTCTGGATGGTTTATAGGCCTCTTGTAACCCTGGGAGTGATTTTGGTTCCATTCTTGCATTTGTTCCTTCAATGTTACGTTTCTCCCCAATAATTTTTTGTGGGCTGTTTCAATGGTGTCTATCATGAAGATTTTCAGGGTCCTGTTGAAAACTCATTAAAAGCTACTTATATACTCAAAAGGGACGTGCTGGCTCAGTGGCTAAAATATTCACGTTTCGAATCCTTAGTGCCGCCTAACAGGGTGAGCTCCCGCGGCTTGTCCCAACTTCTGCCAACCTAGCAGTTCGAAAGCACGTAAAAAATGCAAGTAGAAAAATAGGGACCACCCTTGGTGGGAAGGTACTGTAACAAAGCTCCATGAGCCTTTGGCGTTGAGTCAATCCGGTCACATGACCATGGAGATGTCTTCAGACAGTGCTGGCTCTTCGGCTTTGAAATGGAGATGAGCACCACCCCCTTGAGTCGGGAACGACTAGCACATATGTGCGTGGGGAACGAGAAGGTTCCTGACGGAGCTTGGGCCGGTTCCCGAGAATCTGGCCCGCGGCACGGCTGAAGAACTAGTCGCGGCCTGGGAACAGGCCACGGCTGGAGCTTTGGACAGTGTCGTGCCTTTGCGGCCTCTGACCCGGCGTAGGCTCAACCAGCTCCTTGGTTCTCCAAGGAGCTGAGGGGGACGAAACGCCGGAGAAGACGCCTAGAGAGTGCTTGGAGATCCAGCCATTCGGAGGCTGACCGGACACTAGTTAGGTCCTATAGTAGGACCTACCTAGTGGCATTGAGAGATGCGAAGCGTTCTTAAGTTTATGTCGGCAGATAATAGCCCGGCCGCCCTGTTTCGGGTGACCCGCTCTCTCCTTCAACAGGAGGGGCAGGAGGACCCATTACAAGGGCGTGCCGAGGAGTTTAACGGTTATCTATACGATAAAATCATTCAGCTTCGGGATGGATTGGATCAAAATTGGGTAGATCCAGACGAGAGGTTCGAGACACGTCTTGTTGAGACTGTTTGGGATAATTTTGACCCTGTGACTCCCGAGGATATGGACAGGTTGCTGGGGAAGTTGAATGCCACCACATGTTTGCTGGACTCGTGCCCCTCCTGGTTGGTGCTGGCCATGCAGGAGGTGACACGAGGCTGGCTCTGGGGGATTACAAATGCTTCCTTGCGGGAGGGTGTCTTTCCTGCTGCCTTGAAAGAGGCGGTGGTGAGACCCCTCCTCAAGAAGCCTTCCCTGGACCCAGCTGTTTTAGGAAATTATCGTCCGGTCTCCAACCTTCGCTTTACGGCGAAGGTTGTAGAGAGTGCGGTGGCACGTCAATTACCCCAGTACCTGGATGAAACTGTCTATCTAGACCCGTTCCAGTCCGGCTTTCGACCCGGTTACAGTACGGAGACGGCTTTGGTCGCGTTGGTGGATGATCTCTGGAGGGCCAGGGACAAGGGTTATTCATCTGCCCTGGTCCTATTAGACCTCTCAGCGGCTTTTGATACCATCGACCATGGTATCCTGCTGCGCCGGCTGGGGAGTCTGGGAGTGGGAGGCACCGTTTATCGGTAGTTCTCCTCCTATCTCTCTGACCGGACGCAGACGATGTTGGCAGGGGGGCAGAAATCGACCCCGAGGTGCCTCATGTGTGGGGTGCTGCAGGGGTCGATTCTCTCGCCTCTCCTGTTCAACATCTATATGAAGCCGCTGGGTGAGATCATCAGTGGCTTTGGGGTGAAGTACCAACTGTACGCTGATGATACGCAGCTGTACTTTTCCACCCCAGGCCACCCCAACGAAGCTATCAAAGTACTGTCCCGGTGTCTAGAAGCCGTATGGGTCTGGATGGGGAGGAACAGGCTCAAGCTTAATCCCTCCAAGACGGAGTGGCTGTGGATGCCGGCACCCCGGTACAGTCAGCTGCAGCCGCGGCTGACTGTTGGGGGCAAGTCATTGGCCCCGATGGAAGGGGTGCGCAACTTGGCCGTTCTCCTGGATGGGCTTTCGATCTTTCGAAGATCATTTGACGGCCGTCTTCAGGAGAGCTTTTTATCAGGTTCGCCTGATTCGCCAGTTGCGCCCCTTCCTGGACCGTGATGCCTTATGCACGGTCACTCATGCTTTTGTTACCTCTCGCTTGAACTACTGCAATGCTCTCTACATGGGGCTCCCCTTGAAGAGCACCCGGAGGCTCCAGTTGGTCCAGAATGCAGCTGCGCGGGTGATAGAGGGAGCGGTTCGGAGCTCCCATGTAACACCCATCCTGCGTAGACTGCACTGGCTGCCTGTTGTCTTCCGGGTGCGCTTCAAGGTATCGGTGACCACCTTTAAAGCGCTCCATGGCTTAGGACCGGGTTACTTACAGGACCGTCTGCTGCCATCTTCTATCTCCCAGCGACCGGTGCGTTCTCACAGAGAGGGACTCCTTAGGGTGCCGTCAGCCAAGCAATGTCGGCTGGCGGCTCCCAGGGGAAGGGCCTTCTCTGTGGGGGCTCCTACCCTGTGGAACGAACTTCCCCCTGCACTTCGACAACTATCTGACCTTCGGACCTTTCGCCGCGAACTTAAGACTTATTTATTCCGTCTTGCTGGACTGGCTTGATTTTTTTAAAATTTTTAGATGATTTTATGGGTTTGTAATTTTTATTAATTTTATAGGGTTGATCATATTTTAATATTCGGCCAAATTGAATAAGTTTTTTAATGTTTGTTTTTAATATTGTATGTGTTGTTGTTGTATTTTATTCTGGCTGTAAACCGCCCTGAGTCCTTCGGGAGAAAGGCGATATACAAATTAAAATATTATTATTATTATTATTATTATTATTATTATTATTATTATTATTATTATTATTATTATTATTATTATTATTATTATTATCTTTACCTTTACCTATGTGCAAATACTAAAGTAAAGATAAAGTTTCCCCTGTTCAGTCGTGTCTGACGCTAAGGGATGGTGCTGATCTCTGTTTCTTCACCAAGGGAGCCAGCTTTGTTCAAAGATGCTTCTGTGGTCATGTGGCCAGCATGACTTTATGCCAGGGATGGGGAACAATGGCCCTTTCATGACTTTTGGACTTTAACTCCCAGAATTCCTGAGACAGCATGGCTAGCTCAGGAATTCTGGGAGTTGAAGTCCACAAGTCATAAAGGGGCCATAGATTTCCCCATGCTGGCTCAGGAATTCTGGGAGTTGAAGTCCACAAGTCATAAAGGGGCCATAGTTCCCCCATGCTGGCTCAGGAATTCTGGGAGTTGAAGTCCACAAGTCATAAAGGGGCCATAGATTTCCCCATGCTGGCTCAGGAATGCTGGGAGTTGAAGTCCACAAGTCATAAAGGGGCCATAGTTCCCCTTGCTGGCTCAGGACTCAGGAATTCTGGGAGTTGAAGTCCACAAGTCATAAAGGGGCTATAGTTCCCCCTGCTGGCTCAGGACTCAGGAATTTTGGGAGGTGAAATCTACAAGTCTTAAAGGGACCATAGTTCCCCCTGCTGGCTTAGGAATTCTGGGAGTTGAAGTCCACAAGTCAAAGGCCATAGTTCCCCCTGCTGGCTCAGGACTCAGGAATTTTGGGAGGTGAAATCTACAAGTCTTAAAGGGACCATAGTTCCCCCTGCTGGCTCAGGAATTCTGGGAGTTGAAGTCCACAAGTCATAAAGGGGCCGTAGTTCCCCCTGCTGGCTCAGGACTCAGGAATTTTGGGAGGTGAAATCTACAAGTCTTAAAGGGACCATAGTTCCCCCTGCTGGCTCAGGAATTCTGGGAGTTGAAGTCCACAAGTCATAAAGGGGCCGTAGTTCCCCCTGCTGGCTCAGGACTCAGGAATTTTGGGAGGTGAAATCTACAAGTCTTAAAGGGACCATAGTTCCCCCTGCTGGCTCAGGAATTCTGGGAGTTGAAGTCCACAAGTCATAAAGGGGCCATAGTTCCCTCTGCTGGCTCAGGACTCAGGAATTTTGGGAAGTGAAATCTACAAGTCTTAAAGGGACCATAGTTCCCCCTGCTGGCACAGGAATTCTAGGAGTTGAAGTCCACAAGTCATAAAGGGGCCATAGATTTCCCCATGCTGGCTCAGGAATTCTGGGAGTTGAAGTCCACAAGTCATAAAGGGGCCATAGATTTCCCCATGCTGGCTCAGGAATTCTGGGAGTTGAAGTCCACAAGTCATAAAGGGACTGTAGTTCCCCACCTCTGCTCTACGCCAAGGCGCACGGAATGCCATTATGTTATATGGATGCTACATTTTTCCCCCCTCTCCCTCTTATTTTTTAATATAGTGTATTCCCCCACACATAGACCTCAAGAAATAAACACAATGAAGTCTTCATACAACGCAGAGTCAAATACAATATTGCAAGCATCAAAGGAAAACAGCAAAACACTTTAAAAAAATCAGAGAGAGAAACTTCTGCTGGCCCAAACCTCATGAAATCTACATTCCCGAATGAGTTCTGCTGAAGGCAGCTGTTTCCCGTTTTAATTTAATTTTTAAAAACCCCGGGAACGGAGCTAGCTTTGTAAAATTGCTCACCTTCAACATCGAAGCCAAGCATGTGCTGGAAAAGTTCGTGGAAGGGGAACTGAGATAAAAGGGCCACCAGATCATCTTCCAGAAGAAGAACCCAGCTAGTTTCGGGATCTTCATCCTGGGGGGGTGAAAGAAACCTGAATCAAGGACCTGCGTTTCGTACGGTTAAGGTTGAGCCGTTTGGTGTAGTTGTTTAAGGCGCTAAGGCTAAAACTGGGAGACTGGGAGTTCTAGTCCTACCCTAAACGTGAAGTGTGACCTTGGGCTGATATCAGCCCTGCCTCAGCTCGAACCTTTAAGTAAGAACGATCCTCGGCTCCGTTTGGTGAATAATGTACTAAAAGTCAAGCAGACTACAATAAAGCAAAGCCAGATCTGAGGTTCGCGTGCCAAATTTCCCAATGCATTTCCCCAAGACTCCCTCCACCTTTGGTTCCTGATTTTCCAATCAAACTCAAACCAGATGTTGTTGGTTTTCTCTGATATGCGGCTACATTTCTCCTCAGACAGTTGTGTCTCCACCACCACAGTGAATAGTGGAACCTTCTTCCCCCCCTCCCATTCGTTTACCTTCCCCCCACCAACCTCCCCAAGAGCTCATGGCGGGCTGGCACCAAAGCAAAAGTACAATGCGGGTTTGAGGCGGCAGTCCTGACAGCCAGTCACTCTCTCTCAGCCCTAGGAAGGAGGCAATGGCAAACCACTTCCATAAAACCTGGCCAAGAAAACTGCAGTTATATCTAAATGGTTGTATCTAAATTTATATCTAAATGGTTATATCCACTAGGACATGTGGCTCATATCTAAATGGTTGTCCTAGTGGACAACCATTTAGATATGAGCCAGCAGTGTGCAGCAGCTGCCAAAAAAGCCAACACAGTTCTGGGCTGCATAAACAGAGGGATAGAATCAAGATCATGTGAAGTGTTAGTGCCACTTTATAATGCCTTGGTAAGGCCACACTTGGAATATTGCATCCAGTTTTGGTCGCCACGATGTAAAAAAGATGCTGAGACTCTGGAAAGAGTGCAGAGAAGAGCAACAAAGATGATTAGGGGACTGGAGGCTAAAACATATGAAGAACGAGAAATTATCGCGTATGTACCCAGATATGCAAGCAAAATGTTGGAGATGTAATTGTGATGATGCTACATATTTTCATATTTGGTGGACTTGTAACGATATAAAGGCCTTTTGGATAAAAATTTGGTGGATTTTACAAAATGTTTTGAAAAAGAAGATAAAGTTCCTGCCGCAATTTTTTTTGTTGGGAATTATTACGGACTGTACAGTAATTGAGACTAAATTGATTTTAAATCTAATAACAGCAGCAAGATTACTAATAGGACAATACTGGAAGAAAAAAGAAGTACCTACAATAGAAGAATGGATATTGAAAGTTGCCAATTTGGCTGAGATGGCGAAGATATCAGCCTTTTTGAAAGACAATACGCAAGAAAGATACTTAAAGGAATGGAAAAAATGGATTGACTATATTCAAAGTAGATATCAGACTAAGAGTTATCAGACTGTTTTTGAATGATTATGATGTATTATTTTTTATTGTTTTCGGGAAGTTAGAATTGATGATTGTAGGGTATAATTAAGTTGGGACGAATTTTTTAGCATATGTTTGTTTTATTTTAACTATACCTTGTGCTCGTTCTGGGAAGTCGGGGGAGGGGTTGTGAAGGAGGGGAGAGGAGGGGGAAAGGGGGAAAAAAATTTTCTGTAAAACTTTTTGAATAAAAACAAAACAAAACATATGAAGAACGGTTGCAGGAACTCGGTATGTCTAGATTAATGAAAAGAAGGACTAGGGGAGACATGATATCAGTCTTCCAATATCTCAGGGGTTGCCACAAAGAAGAGGGAGTCAAACTATTCTCCAAAGCACCTGAGGGTAGAACAAAAAGCAATGGGAGGAAATTAATCAAGGAAAGAAGCAACTCAGAACTAAGGAGAAATTTCCTGACAGTCAGAACAATCAATAAGTGGAACGACTTGCCTGCAGAAATTGTGAATGGTCCAACACTGGAAGTTTTTAAGAAAATGTTGAATAACCATTTATCTGAAATGGTATAGGGTTTCCTGCCTGGGCAAGGGGTTGGACTAGAAGACCTCCAAGGTCCCTTCCAACTCTGTTATTATGAAATTATTATGAAATTATGACTTGTCCGGGCAGTCATCAGGAGTCAACACTCACTCAAACACACACACAAACACACTCAGACTCAGCACTAGTATTGTCAAGTGAGAAAGGGTTAGCCTCTCCAATACTTCTCTAGGCTGTATCACAACTGAGGGCCATACAGCAACTCCAACGGTATCCGTCTTACAGGTAGTCCTCGACCTACAAAATTCATGTAGTGACCGTTCAAAGTTACAACAGCATGAAAAAAGTGACTTGTCTCATTTTCACAAATTGTCTGCAGCATCCCCATGGTCACGTGATCTACATTGGATGCTTGGAAACCTGACTCACATTTATGACGGCTGCAATGTCCCGGGGGGAGGTCAGGTGATCCCTTTTTGCGACCTTCTGACAAGCCAACGAGGGGAGCCAGATTCACTTACCAACCGTGTTACTAATTTCGCAGCTGCAGGGATTCACTTAACAAAGGTGGCAAGGAAAGCGCATAACAGGGCAAAACTCCCTTGACAAATTTCTCACTTAGCAAACAGGGCGTTGGGCTCCACTGTAAGTTGAGGACTAACTGCATTCCATCATAAGAATAATAACCTCACTGTGCCTCCTGCTGTGGCATTTGTACAGTACTAGTCAGTATTTTTTTTAAAGCAGCCAAGTTATAACAAACTTCTCTCCCATTTAGCTGGAAGCAAACCCCAAACTAACTGTAAAGCTTGAGAGAAATTTATAATGCAGGGGTGTCAAACTGATTTTATTTTTTTAAGGCAAATTTTTATTTTCCATAATAATTCCCACAATTTGACCAGTGTATAATACAATCACTTATCCAACAATCAATCCTATACTCAAATTATACTCAATCAGGGCTGCTCGACTGCCTCCCTCCTTAATCCTTTCTTCCTTCTCATCCTTCTTCAACTTTCCCACCATCCTTCTCCTCGCTTTCCTACTTCCCTCCTCTTCCACTTCTCACTACCATCCTTTCTACCCCTCTATCTTCTCCTTCTTCTCCTCCTCCTATCCTTTCTTCTCCCTCCCTTCTTTCCTACCTACCCACCTGCCTACCTACTTTCTTCCTTCTTTACTCCTCTTTCCTTACCCTTTCCCTTCAGGAGTGGTTACCAAGCAGTCCCGACTTTACACCATTCCAACTTGTTTAATTCTACCATTATTCCTGTACAATGGCAACCAATCAATTTACAGTCTTCCTTCCCCCATTCCCCGAGACTTCCCAGAACAGAATACAGGATATTGTAACTAACAAACATAATCTAAAATATGACATAAAACATATTCCATTTCACACCATCACACTATCAATTCCCTTCTTTCTTAAACTAATACATAGATTTTGAGGGCCGGATCAGCATTGTAGTTCTCCTCCACAGGCTGGTTGGTGGGAGGGGGGGAGGGACACCTCCTGCAGTACTTTGCCGGCTAAAACGGGTGCAAGGGGACTGTGTGCGGACCCCCCATGCCTCGTTTTTGGTCTCCATGGCCTCCTGTAGCACTCTGCCAGGCAAAAACGGGCCACGCGGAGGCCCCACGAGGCCCGTTTTTGGCCGGCAGAATTCTGCTGGAGGCTGAGGAGGCTAAAAATGCCTCCCCCCCTCCCCCCCCCGTGGCCCATTTTGGCCGGCAGAGGCACCACGGGTCGGTCCTTTGATATTTCCAGGCCAACCTAACGGGCCAGATTTAAGCACCCCACGGGCCGGATCCAGACCGCGGGCCTTGAGTTTGACACCCGTGCTACAGTGAGTTTGAGCTCAACGGACGTTAAAATCCTCTCTTCCAAATACCTCTTCTCCACCTTCGTCCACTAAAGTCCAGTTTCCGGATTCCGCCCCCGGGGACGAAGGCCTTCGTTCGCTCGGCTTCATGTGGCACATAAATTCCGCTCGATTTCTGCAGGATATAAAACACGGCGGGCTTTGAAAATTAGGAAGACGCATCAACGCCATGCGGGGGGGAAGATGGTTCCGTTTTCTTTCGTTGCTATATTAGAACGGAGTGACCCACGTTATCGTGGCCTCTCTGCCTAACACTCCACAGAATGGAACATTAAAACGTGGCACCTCGCTATATATATGTTTTTGACTCCACGAACTTTTGAAATTTCAGGCAACCCAAGCAATGTATATAGACTTACTACTGTAATGGACAATAATGACTGTAAGTTGTGACGGTTGTAAAGTTGGATCACCCATGTGGCCAACTCAATTTTATGCCCCTTTTTTGTGGCGGTTACGTGAAAGCTGCAGGGGGTTGTTGGGTGAATTGTTCAATTGTTTGGGCTGGTTTTGCCCAAAACCAGAAATAAATAAATAAAATGCTGTCACCTCCCCAGGAGTACTAACAACTCAGTTCCAAAATTCTGACACACACACACCCGCCCCCCAGGCATGGTTAGATGGCGCTCAGCAACAAATCCCTCATTTATTTATTAAATTTATATGCTGCTCAGAGCTGCTTGATAGCAAGATGGATAGCATATACAATAGATTTGACAGACAGGACAGGGAAAGAGAGAGACAGAGAGAAAGAGAAAGAGATACACAGAGAGAGAGAGAGAGGTCAGAGAGAAAGAGAGAGAGAAAGAGATACAAAGAGAGACACAGAAAGAGAAATAGAGAGAGAGAAAGAGAGAGACAGAGACAGAGAGAGAGAGAGAAGGCAGAGAGAAAGAGAGAGAGAAAGATACAGAGAGAGAGACAGAGAAACATGAAAGAGAGAGAGAGAGAAGGCAGAGAGAGAGAAAGAGATACAGAAACACAGAGAGAAGGAAGAGAGAGACACAAAGAGAGAGAGAGAGAGACACACACACAGAGAGAGACAGAGAGAGACAGAGAGAGACAGAGAGAGAAAGAGAGGGAGACAGAGAGAGAGAGAGAGACAGAGAGAGAGACACACAGAGAGAGAAGGCAGAGAGAGAGAGAGACAGAGAGAGACAGAGAGAGACAGAGAGAGAGAAAGCAGAGAGAGAGAAGGCAGAGAAAGAGAGAAAGACACACACACAGAGAGAGAGAGAGAGAGAGAGAGATAAAGGCAAAGAGAGACAGAGAGAGAGAGATACAGAGTCACAGAGAGACATAGAGAGAGAGAGAGAGAGAGAAGGCAAAGAGAGACAGAAAGAGAGACAGATACAGAGAGACACAGAGAGACATAGAGAGAGAGAGAAGGCAGAGAGAAAGAGAGAGAAAAAGATACAGAGAGAGAGACAGAGAAACATGAGAGAGAGAGAGAAGGCAGAGAAGAGCAACAAAGATGATTAGGGGACTGGAGGCTAAAACATATGAAGAACGAGAAATTATCGCGTATGTACCCAGATATGCAAGCAAAATGTTGGAGATGTAATTGTGATGATGCTACATATTTTCATATTTGGTGGACTTGTAACGATATAAAGGCCTTTTGGATAAAAATTTGGTGGATTTTACAAAATGTTTTGAAAAAGAAGATAAAGTTCCTGCCGCAATTTTTTTTGTTGGGAATTATTACGGACTGTACAGTAATTGAGACTAAATTGATTTTAAATCTAATAACAGCAGCAAGATTACTAATAGGACAATACTGGAAGAAAAAAGAAGTACCTACAATAGAAGAATGGATATTGAAAGTTGCCAATTTAGCTGAGATGGCTAAGATATCAGCCTTTTGAAAGACAATACGCAAGAAAGATACTTAAAGGAATGGAAAAAATGGATTGACTATATTCAAAGTAGATATCAGACTAAGAGTTATCAGACTGTTTTTGAATGATTATGATGTATTATTTCTGATTGTTTTCGGGGGAAGTTAGGAATTGATGATTGTAGGGTATAATTAAGTTGGGTCGAAATTTTTTTAGCATATGTTTGTTTTATTTTAACTATACCTTGTGCTCGTTCTGGGAAGTCGGGGGGAAGGGGTTGTGAAGGAGGGGAGGGAGGGGGAAGGGGAAATTTTCTGTAAAACTTTTGAATAAAAACAAAACAAAACATATGAAGAACGGTTGCAGGAACTCGGTATGTCTAGTTTAATGAAAAGAAGGACTAGGGGAGACATGATATCAGTCTTCCAATATCTCAGGGGTTGCCACAAAGAAGAGGGAGTCAAACTATTCTCCAAAGCACCTGAGGGTAGAACAAAAAGCAATGGGAGGAAATTAATCAAGGAAAGAAGCAACTCAGAACTAAGGAGAAATTTCCTGACAGTCAGAACAATCAATAAGTGGAACGACTTGCCTGCAGAAGTTGTGAATGCTCCAACACTGGAAGTTTTTAAGAAAATGTTGAATAACCATTTATCTGAAATGGTATAGGGTTTCCTGCCTGGGCAAGGGGTTGGACTAGAAGACCTCCAAGGTCTCTTCCAACTCTGTTATTATGAAATTATTATGAAATTATGACTTGTCCGGGAGTCATCAGGAGTCAACATTCACTCAAACACACACACAAACACACTCAGACTCAGCACTAGTATTGTCAACCGAGAAAGGGTTAGCCTCTCCAATACTTCTCTAGGTGTATCACAACTGAGGGCCATACAGCAACTCCAACGGTATCCGTCTTACAGGTAGTCCTCGACCTACAAAATTCATTTAGTGACCGTTCAAAGTTACAACAGCATGAAAAAAGTGACTTGTGACCATTTTTCACAAATACATCCGTTGCAGCATCCCCATGGTCATGTGATCTACATTCGGATGCTTGGAAACCTGACTCACATTTATGACGGCTGCAATGTCACGGGGGGAGGTCAGGTGATCCCTTTTTGCGACCTTCTGACAAGCCAACGAGGGGAGCCAGATTCACTTACCAACCGTGTTACTAATTTCGCAGCTGCAGGGATTCACTTAACAAAGGTGGCAAGGAAAGCCGTACAACAGGGCAAAACTCCCTTGACAAATTTCTCACTTAGCAAACAGGAACGTTGGGCTCCACTGCGGTCGTAAGTTGAGGACTAACTGCATTCCATCGGAGCATAAGAATAATAACCTCACTGTGCCTCCTGCTGTGGCATTTGTACAGTACTAGTCAGTATTTTTTTTTAAAACGCAGCCAAGTTATAACAAACTTCTCTCCCCATTTAGCTGGAAAACGAAACCCCAAACTAACTGTAAAGCTTGAGAGAAATTTATAATGCAGGGGTGTCAAACTGGATTTTTTTTTTTTTAAGGCAAAATTTTTATTTTCCATAATAATTCCCACAATTTGACCAGAGAGAGAGAGAGAGACAGAGAGAGAGAGAGAGACAGAGAGAGAGAAGGCAGAGAGAGAGAAAGAGATAGAGACACAGAGAAAGAAGGAAGAGAGAGACACACAGAGAGAGAGGTAAACAGAGAGAGAGACATACACAGAGAGAGAGAAGGGAGAGAGAGAGAGACACACACAGAGAGACAGAGAGACAGAGAGAGAGAGAGAGAGAAGGCAGAGAGAGAGAGAAAGCAGAGAGAGAGAGAGAGAGACACAGAGAGACAGAGAGAGAGAGAGAGAGACAGAGAGAGACAGAGAGAGGGAGGGAGAGAAGGCAGAGAGAGAGACAGAGAGAGAGAGAGATACAGAGAGACACAGAGAGACATAGAGAGAGAGAGAAGGCAGAGAGAAAGAGAGAGAAAAAGATACAGAGAGAGAGACAGAGAAACATGAGAGAGAGAGAAGGCAGAGAGAAAGAGATACAGAAACACAGAGAGAGAAGGCAGAGAAAGAGAGACAGAGAGAGAGAGAGAGAGAGACACAGAGAGACAGAGAGAGAGAGAGAGAGAGAGAGAAGGCAGAGAGAGAGAAGGCAGAGAAAGAGAGAAAGCAGAGAGAGAGAGAGAGAGACACAGAGAGACAGAGAGAGAGAGAGAGAGAGAGAGAAGGCAGAGAGAGAGAAGGCAGAGAAAGAGAGAAAGCAGAGAGAGAGAGAGAGAGAAGGCAGAGAGAGAGACAGAGAGAGACAGAGAGAGAAGGCAGAGAGAGAGAGAGAGAGAGACAGAGAGAGAAGGCAGAGAGAGAGAGACAGAGAGAGAGAGAGAGAGAGAGAGACAGAGAGAGAGAGAGAGAGACAGAGAGAGAGAGAGAGAGAGAGACAGAGAGAGAGACAGAGAAAGAGAGAGAGAGAAAACGAAACCCCAAACTAACTGTAAAGCTTGAGAGAAATTTATAATGCAGGGGTGTCAAACTGGATTTTTTTTTTTTTAAGGCAAAATTTTTATTTTCCATAATAATTCCCACAATTTGACCAGTGTATAATACAATCACTTATCCAACAATCAATCGTATACTCAAATTATACTCAATCAGGGCTGCTCGACTGCCACTCCCTCCCTTAATCCTTTCTTCCCTTCTCATCCTTCTTCAACTTTCCCCACCATCCTTCTCCTCGCTTTCCTACTTCCCCTCCTCTTTCCCACTTCTCACTACCATCCTTTCTAACCCTCTATCTTCTCCTTCTTCTCCTCCTCCTATCCTTTCTTCTCCCTCCCTTCTTTCCAACCTACCCACCTGCCTACCTACTTTCTTCCTTCTTTACTCCTCTTTCCTTACCCTTTCCCTTCAGGAGTGGTTACCGAGCAGTCCCGACTTTACACCATTCCAACTTGTTTAATTCTACCATTATTCCTGTACAATGGCAATCAATCAATTTATAGTCTTCCCCTTCCCCCCCATTTCCCCCCTCCCCCCCCCCGAGACTTCCCAGAACAGAATACAGGATATTGTAACTAACAAACATAATCTAAAATATGACATAAAACATATGTCATGTTTTTGACATATGTTTTTATATGTTTTTATATGTTTTTGACAACATGGGTTTGTCAAAAACAGATCATGCCAGACTAATCTTATCGCATTCTTTGACAAAATGACAAAATTAGTAGACCAGAGGAATGCTGTCGATATAATTTACTTGGACTTCAGTAAAGCATTTGATAAAGTAGACCATAACCTACTACTAGATAAAGTAGAAAAATGTGGGTTTGACAGCACCACCACCAGATGGATTCGTAACTGGCTGACCAACCGCACTCAACGTGTAGTCCTCAACGGAACTACATCCACATGGAGGGAAGTATGCAGTGGAGTACCCCAAGGCTCTGTTTTAGGCCCAGTACTCTTCAACATCTTCATCAATGACTTGGACGAAGGGATAGATGGGGAACTCATCAAATTTGCAGATGAGACCAAGCTGGCAGGAATAGCCAACATTCCAGAAGATAGGCTCAAGTTACAGAAAGATCTTGACAGACTTGAACATTGGGCGCTATCTAACAAAATGAAATTTAACAGTGAAAAAAGTAAGGTTCTACATTTAGGCCAAAAACAAAATGCACCAGTACCGTATATGTGGTACCTTGCTCAATAGTAGTACCTGTGAGAGGGATCTTGGAGTCCTAGTGGATAACCATTTAGATATGAGCCAGCAGTGTGCAGCTGCTGCTAAAAAAGCCAACACAGTTCTGGGCTGTATAAACAGAGGGATAGAATCAAGTTCACGTGAAGTGTTAGTGCCTCTTTACAATGCCTTGGTAAGGCCACACTTGGAATATTGCATCCAGTTTTGGTCGCCACGATGTATAAAAGATGTTGAGACTCTAGAAAGAGTGCAGAGAAGAGCAACAAAGATGATTAGGGGACTGGTGGCTAAAACATATGAAGAACGGTTGCAGGAACTAGGTATGTCTAGTTTAATAAAAAGAAGGACTAGGGGAGACATGATAGCAGTGTTCCTATATTTCAGGGGTTGCCACAAAGAAGAGGGAGTCAGGCTGTTCTCCAAAGCACCTGAGGGTAGAACAGGAAGCAATAGGTGGAAACTGATCAAAGAAAGAAGCAACTTAGAACTAAGGAGAAATTTCCTGACAGTTAGAACAATTAATAAGTGGAATGACTTGCCTTCAGAAGTTGTGAATGCTCCAACACTGGAAATTTTTAAGAAAATGTTGGATAACCATCTGACTGAGATGGTGTAGGGTTTCCTGCCTGGGCAGGGGGTTGGACTAGAAGGCCTCCAAGGTCCCTTCCAACTCTGATGTTATGTTATGTTATGTTATATTCCATTTCACACCATCACACTATCAATTCCCTTCTTTCTTAAACTAATACATAGCAATTCCTAACTTCACTCACTTTGAGTGAAGTATCAAACTGGATTTTGAGGGCCGGATCAGCATTGTAGTTCTCCTCCACAGGCTGGTTAGTGGGAGGCGGGAAGGGACACCTCCCGCAGTACTTTGCCGGCTAAAACGGGTGCAAGGGGACTGTGTGCGGACCCCCCATGCCTCGTTTTTGGTCTCCATGGCCTCCTGTAGCACTCTGCCAGGCAAAAACGGGCCACGCGGAGGCCCCACGAGGCCCGTTTTTGGCCGGCAGAATTCTGCTGGAGGCTGAGGAGGCTAAAAATGCCTCCCCCCCTCCCCTCCTGTGGTCCATTTTGGCCGGCAGAGGCACCACGGGTCGGTCCTTTGATATTTCCAGGCCAACCTAACGGGTCAGATTTAAGCACCCCACGGGCCAGATCCAAACCGCGGGCGTTGAGTTTGACACCCGTGCTACAGTGAGTTTGAGCTCAACGGATGTTAAAATCCTCTCTTCCAAATACCTCTTCTCCACCTTCGTCCACTAAAGTCCAGTTTCCAGATTCCGCCCCTGGGGACGAAGGCCTTCGTTCGCTCGGCTTCATGTGGCACATAAATTCAGCTCGATTTCTGCAGGATATAAAACACGGCGGGCTTTGAAAATTAGGAAGATGCATCAACGCCATGCGGGGGGGAAGATGGTTCCGTTTTCTTTCGTTGCTATATTAGAACGGAGTGACCCACGTTATCATGGCCTCTCTGCCTAACACTCCACAGAATGGAACATTAAAACGTGGCACCTCGCTATATATATGTTTTTGACTCCACGAACTTTTGAAATTTCAGGCAACCCAAGCAATGTATATAGACTTACTACTGTAATGGACAATAATGATCGTAAGTTGTGACGGTTGTAAAGTTGGATCACCCATGTGGCCAGCTCAATTTTATGCCCCTTTTTTGTGGCAGTTACGTGAAAGCTGCAGGGGGTTGTTGAGCGAATTGTTCAATTGTTTGGGCTGGTTTTGCCCAAAACCAGAAATAAATAAATAAAATGCTGTCACCTCCCCAGGAGTACTAACAACTCAGTTCCAAAATTCTGACACACACACACCCCGCCCCCCCAGGCATGGTTAGATGGCACTCAGCAACAAATCCCTCATTTATTTATTAAATTTATATGCTGCTCAGAGCTGCTTGATAGCGAGATGGATAGCATATACAATAGATTTGACAGACAGGACAGGGAAAGAGAGAGACAGAGAGAAAGAGAAAGAGAGAGAAAGAGATACAGAGACACACAGAGAGAGAGAGAGGTCAGAGAGAAAGAGAGCGAGAAAGAGATACAAAGAGAGACACAGAAAGAGACATAGAGAGAGAGAAGGCAGAGAGAGAGAGAAGGAAGAGAGAGACAGAGAGAGACAGAGAGAGAGACATACATGTTTACTGGATCCATGCCCCTCCTGGTTAGTACTGGCTACTCAGGAGGTGACACGAGGCTGGCTCCGGGGGATTACAAATGCTTCATTGCGGGAGGGTGTCTTTCCTGCTGCCTTGAAAGAGGCGGTGGTGAGACCCCTCCTCAAGAAGCCTTCCCTGGACCCAGCTGTTTTAGGGAATTACCGGCCAGTCTCCAATCTTCGCTTCACGGCGAAGGTTGTAGAGAGTGTGGTGGCGTGTCAGCTACCCCAGCACCTGGATGAAGCTGTCTATCTAGACCCGTTCCAGTCCGGCTTCCGGCCCGGATACAGTACGGAGACAGCTTTGGTCGCACTGGTGGATGATCTCTGGAGGGCCAGGGACAAGGGTTACTCCTCTGCCCTGGTCCTATTAGACCTCTCAGCGGCTTTTGATACCATCGACCATGGTATCCTGCTGCGCCGGTTGGAGGGGTTGGGAGTGGGAGGCACCATTTATCGGTGGTTCTCTTCCTACCTCTCTGACCGGACGCAGACGGTGTTGACAGGGGGGCAGAGATCAACTCCAAGGTGCCTCATGTGTGGGGTGCCGCAGGGGTCGATTCTCTCACCCCTCCTGTTCAACATCTATATGAAGCCACTGGGTGAGATCATCAGTGGCTTTGGGGTGAGATACCAACTGTACGCTGATGACACTCAGCTGTACTTTTCCACCCCGGGCCACCCCAGTGAAGCTGTCGAAGTGCTGTCCCGGTGTTTGGAAGCCATACGGGTCTGGATGGGGAGGAACAGGCTCAAACTTAATCTCTCCAAGACGGAGTGGCTGTGGATGCCGGCATCTCGGTACAGTCAGCTGCAGATGCGGCTGTCTGTCGGGGGTGATTCATTGGCCCCGATGGAGAAGGTACGCAACTTGGGCATGCTCCTGGATGGTCGGTTGTCCTTTGAAGATCATTTGGCGACCGTCTCCAGGAGAGCTTTTTATCAGGTTCGCCTGATCCGCCAGTTGCGTCCCTTCCTGGACCGGGATGCCTTATGCACGGTCACTCATGCTCTCATTACCTCTCGCCTGGACTACTGCAATGCTCTCTACATGGGGCTCCCCTTGAAGAGCACCCGGAGACTTCAGCTAGTCCAGAATGCGGCTGCGCGGGTTATTGAGGGAGCGGTTCGGAGCTCCTACGTAACACCTATCCTGCGCAGACTGCACTGGCTACCTGTTGTTTTCGGTGCGCTCAAGGTATTGGTTACCACCTTTAAAGCGCCCATGGCTTAGGACCGGGTTATTTACGGGACCGCCTACTGCCGGCCTCGATCTCCCATCGCCTGTGCGCTCCCACAGAGAGGGACTCCTCAGGGTGCCGCCAGCCAAACAGTGTCGACTGGCGGCCCCCAGGGGAGGGCCTTCTGTGGGGCTCACCCTGTGGAACGAACTTCCCCTCGGACTTCGACAACTACCAGACCTTAGGACCTTTCGCCGCGAACTTAAAACCTATTTATTTCGTATGGCTGGACTAGCTTGATTTTTTATCTTTAAATTTTAATTGACTTTTGATGGGTTTTTAAAATTTAAATTTTTGTAATTTTATGGGGGTGTATGTTATTTTAATATTTGGGCAAATTTAAATCAGTTTTTTAAGGGTTGTTTTTACTATTGTGTATGTTTGTATTTTATCTGCCTGTTCACCGCCCTGAGTCCTTCGGGAGAAGGGCGGTATACAAATTAAAATATTCTATTCTATTCTATTCTACATACACAGAGAGAGAGAAGGCAGAGAGAGAGAGAGAGAGACACAGAGAGACAGAGACAGACAGAGAGAGAGAGAGAAGGCAGAGAGAGAAAAGGCAGAGAAACAGAGAAAGACACACACAAAGAGAGAGAGAGAGAGAGAGACAGAGAGACAGAGAGACAGAGAGACAGAGAGACAGAGAGACAGAGAAAGAGATACAGAGACACAGAGAGAGAAGGCAAAGAGAGACAGAGAGAGAGAAAGAGATAGAAGGCAGAGAGAGAGAGAGAGAGAGAGAGAGAGAAACAGAAGAGATAGAAGGCAGAGAGAGAGAGAGAGAGCGCAGAAGGTTGATAGAAACAGAGACAGACAGACAGATGGATGGATACATACCAGTTGTTGAGTGCCTGACATGCAAACATGTGACCACCAGGGTGGTGGGGCAGCTCTCAGAACTTCAAAACCAAGTCGTAAGTCCACCTGGGGAGATCCCACTGCAACTTGAAATGGCCGATAAGCGACCGGTCATAAGTCGAGTACTACCTATACGCTAGATGTTGATAAATCTACAGGTTCTCAAACGTGTTGAAGCTCTGACTCAGCAGCATGAAGTTTTATCCTACCGTCGTCTCCGTAAATATTGTTGTGACATTGTTGTCACAAAAATATTTATAAATATAATAAATATTAAATTAAATAAATATTTATATTTATAAATATAATAAATATTAAATTAAATAAATATTTATTTATTTTAATAAATATTTATATATATATATATAATATTTATTTATATATAATATTTATATATGTATAATTTATATAATAATGTTTATATAGATATATATATTTATAATATTTATATAATATTTATTAAATAAATATTAAATAAATAAAAATAAATAAATATATTTATAAATATTGTTGTGACAAAATAAAATAAATAAATTAAATAAATAAATTACACAGAATGGAATTCTTGTTCTTCAAATCAGAAATTTCCTATTTTCCAGTCGATTTTTATTTATTTATTCACCAACACAACAAGCTCAAATTCCACCGAGAGAAGGCAGCCTTTCCTAAGACTGGGATAGTCGGCCTTATCACAGGGAGGCAGGTTAGGAAAAGAACTCCAGGCTGTTTTAATTCTCCCCCAATCAGACACAACCCTCACTCTGGCTCCCACATCCACCCCACCCAGCTGCTTCTCTGCTTAGCTTTTATAGCCACCCACTGCTGGGCTGGCTAGGGAGAGGGTCTTAAAAGGACAGGGTACCCGCAGCCCAAGTACTAGTCTGTTGTGCCTCGCCCGCCCTCCTCTCCTCAGCCGGGCCCCTCCCATCTCCTGCTATCTGAGCCAGAGACTGATAGTGAAGAAGAATGGCCTGGCATGCCTCCAGCACCCAGCCCTGGCACCATGCCCGGACAGACTGAGCAAATAAACCTCCCTACAGGAGCACGAAGCCAGCCACGAGCTAGAATTGCCGGCAGCTGAGGACGAAAAGACACAGTGGACAGATCCCCGCTTCCGGAGAATGGAGAGGCGACATCAGCAAAAGGAAGGGAGGGGCAGGCCTGGATAAGTGCTGAGTCATGGAGCCACACCCCATGGCCTATATAAAGGATCTGCTTTCTGGCATTCCTTGAGTCAGGCAAAGTCTCATCTGGTTTGCTGAAGTCACACCTTGGATTCCTGCCTGCCCTGAGAACTCTGACAGGAATTTGGCAAAGCTGCAGAGGCTTCGTGGCCACGCTTGATACAGACTTCCCAGACCCGGCCGTCAGAGGAGGAGTGGGACACGACATAGTCACTTTGCAGATGGCCTGCCTAGGCTGCATTCGTAGAGGGATAGAATCAAGATCATGTGAAGTGTTAGTACCACTTTATAATGCCTTGGGAAGGCCACACTTGGAATACAGCATCCAGTTTTGGTCATCATATTATTAAAAAAGATGTTGAGACTTTGGGGAAAGTACAGAAAAGAGCAACGAAGGTTATTAGAGGGCTGGAGGCTAAAACATATGAAGAACGGTTGCAAGAACTGGGTGCGTCTAGTCTAATGAAGTGAAGAGCTAGGGGCAGAGGTGGGCTCCTGGGGGTACGGCAGGGTTCGGCCAAGGATCGGCGGGGTTCGGCGAACCCCCAAATGCCACCCCTGGCTGGCCACGCCCCTCCCACCCTACCCTGCCCCTCCCAGGAGTCTCCATGCGGCCCATTCATCATTCCAGGTAAGTGCAGGGGCCATACGGAGGGTCTGAGAGGGCAAAAAACAGGCCTACTGGAGTTTCCAGAAGTCCAGAAACAGGCCTGTTTCCGGCCTGGGGAAGCAGTTTTTGGCCTTCCAGAGGCTCGAGGAAAGCCTCCAGAGCAAAAAACGCCCTCCCCTTCCAACCATGGTGAAGGCGGCCGACTAGGCCACGCCCACCATGGCCACGCCCACCCAGCAATGGGGCAGCGAACCCGTTGCTAAAGGAGCTGAAGCCCACCCCTGACTAGGGGTGACACGATGGCAGTGTTCCGGCATTTGAGGGGCTGCCACAAAGAAGAAGGGGGTCAACCTGATGGACCCGGAGAGGTTCCAGACGGAGCTTGGGCCATTTCCTGAGGGTCTGGCTCACGGCACGACTGAGGAACTAGTCGCGGCCTGGGAACGGGCCGCGGCTGGGGCTTTGGACCGTGTCGTGCCTTTGCGGCCTCTGACCCAGCGTAGATCCCAACTGGCTCCTTGGTTCTCCGAGGAGCTGAGGGGGATGAAACGCCGAAGAAGACGCCTAGAGAGTTTGTGGAGGTCCAGTCGTTTAGAGGCTGATCGGACATAAGTGAGGTCCTATACTAGGACCTACCTTGTGGCACTGAGGGATGCAAGACGTTGTTAAGTCTCGTCCCTCATTGCGTCGGCAGATAACCGCCCGGCCACCCTGTTCCGGGTGACTCGTTCCCTCCTTCACCAGGGGGAGCGAGATGACCTGTTGCAGGCACGTGCCGAGGAGTTTAATGGTTATCTATACGATAAAATCGTTCAGCTTCGTGACGGTCTGGACCAGAATTGCGGGGATCCGGAGGGGGCGTCTGGGGGCGGTCTTGGTGACATTGTCTGGGATGAGTTTGACCCTGTGGTTCCCGAGGACATGGACAGGTTGCTGGGTAGGTTGAATGCCACCACGTGTTTACTGGACCCGTGCCCCTCCTGGTTGGTACTGGCCACTCAGGAGGTGACACGAGGCTGGCTCCAGGCGATTACGAGCGCTTCTTTGTTGGAGGGAGTCTTTCCGGCCGCCTTGAAAGAGGCGGTGGTAAGGCCCCTCCTCAAGAGGCCCTCCCTGGACCCGGCTGTTTTAGGTAATTATCGTCCGGTCTCCAACCTTCGCTTTGCGGCGAAGGTTGTTGAGAGTGTGGTGGCGTGTCAGTTTCCCCAGCACCTGGAGGAAACTGTCTATCTAGACCCGTTCCAGTCCGGTTTCCGGCCCGGATACATCACGGAGACGGCTTTGGTCGCGTTGGTGGATGATCTTTGGAGGGCCAGGGATAGGGGGTGTTCCTCCGCCCTGGTCCTATTAGACCTCTCAGCGGCTTTTGATACCATCGACCATGGTATCCTGCTGCGCCGGTTGGAGGGATTGGGAGTGGGAGGCACCGTTTATCGGTGGTTCTCCTCCTATCTCTCCGACCGGTCGCAGACGGTGTTGACAGGAGGGCAGAGGTTGGCCCCGAGGCGCCTCACTTGTGGGGGTCCCGCAGGGGTCGATTCTCTCGCCCCTCCTGTTCAACATCTATATGAAGCCGCTGGGTGAGATCATCAGTGGCTTCGGTGTGCGGTACCAGCTTTACGCTGATGATACTCAGCTGTATTTTTCCACACCGGGCCACCCCAACGAAGCCATCGAAGTGCTGTCCCGGTGCCTGGAAGCCGTACGGGTCTGGATGGGGAGAAACAGGCTCAAGCTCAATCCCTCCAAGACAGAGTGGCTGTGGATGCCGGCATCCCGCACAGTCAGCTGAGTCCTCGGCTGACTGTCGGGGCAGTCATTGGCCCGATGGAGAGGGTGCGCAACTTGGGCGTCCTCCTGGATGAACGGCTGTCTTTGGAAGATCATTTGACGGCCGCTCCAGGAGAGCTTTTACCAGGTTCGCCTGGTTCGCCAGTTGCGCCTTTCTAGACCGGGATGCCCTATGCACGGTCACCACGCCTCGTGACCTCTCGCCTGGATTACTGCAATGCTCTCTACATGGGGCTCCCTTGAAGGGCATCCGGAGGCTGCAGTTAGTCAGAATGCGGCTGCGCGGGTGATAGAGGAGCCTCATGGCACCCACGTGACACCTCTCCTGCGCAGACTGCACTGGCTGCCTGTGGCTTTCCGGGTGCGCTTCAAGGTGCTGGTAATTATCTTTAAAGCGCTCCATGGCATTGGGCCGGGTTATCTATGGGACCGCCTGCTGCTACCAAATACCTCTCACCGACCCGTGCGCTCTCACAGAGAGGGACTCCTCAGGGTGCCGTCGGCTAGGCAGTGCCGTCTGGCGACACCCAGGGGAAGGGCCTTCTCTGTGGGGGCTCCCAGCCTCTGGAACGAACTCCCCCCAGGACTTCGTCAACTTCCGGACCTCCGAACCTTCCGCCGCGAGCTTAAAACGTATCTATTTGTCTGCGCAGGGCTGGATTAGGTTTTTTAAATTTTTTAAATTTAGATTTTAAATGGGTTTTATATATATTGTTTTAATTATCGGGCTATATTTAATAAGTTTTTTAACGGACATTTTATCTTGTATTTATATGTATTTTAACTGCCTGTGAACCGCCCTGAGTCCCTAGGGAGATAGGGCGGTATACAAATTTGAATAAACTAAACTAAACTAAACTAAACCTATTTTCCAAAGCACCTGAAGGCAGGACAAGAAGCAATGGGTGGAAACTCATCAAGGAGAGAAGCAACTTAGAACTAAGGAGAAATTTCCTAACAGTGAAGGCAATTAATCAGTGGAACGGCTTGCCTTCAGAAGTTGTGGGCGCTCCATCAATGGAGGCTTTCAAGAAGAGATTGGATAGCCATTTGTCTGGAATGATATAGGCTTGAGCAGAGGGGGTTGGGCTGGAAGACCTCCAAGGCCCTTTCCAACTCTGTTATTCTGTTATTTCTTCCCCACTTCCCCAAGAAACACGTTTCACACTCTGAACCTACTTGGCAGGAGACATGAGCAAAGCGAGGGCCTGCATGAAGTGAAAGACACCTGATGGATTGCCCAGAATCTGGATCTGAAAAGAAAGGGTAAAATTAGGATGTGTGATTTAAAAAAAAAAGAAGAAGAAGAAGAATTAAAAAAGCACCAATTTGGAGCTCAAGTAAACAAATGCCTAATTTTCAGAATTCTGAAATTTGTAATTATACAACTGTATTGAGTATAGGTTTAGCTGCTGCTAAACGCAAGGAACAACAACTGGCAACTACTACAACGGAAACAGTGGGAGGAGCAAGGCCTAAAGCAAAATGTGATCTGCGGCTGGTGTTCCAAAAGTTTCCTTTGGCCGATAATGGCAATTAAACTATTATCTTGGAACGTTACTGGTTTGAATTCACCACAGAAGAGAAGGAAAGTATTTCATTATATGTGTGGAGTGACTAGAGATTATAATTTAGGAATTATTTTGGATTATGATTGTTAGTTTTGATACCCTGCATTTTGTTCTGGGAAGTCGGGGTGGGGGGTAAGGAGGAGGGGAATTGGGGGGTTGAGGTAGAGATGGAGTGATGGTTAATGTACAGGGATTATTGAAGATGTATAAATATAATTAATGTATTAATGGATCTGCCCAGTTGCCATTTTAGAACGGTGGGGAGGGAGAAAAGAGAGAGTAGGAGGTAGGAAAGAGGAGAAGAGGAAGGAAGAGGGGTAGAAGAGGGAGAAGGAGTGTAGGGTGGAGGGAGGAGAGGATGTAGATAAGAGAAGGAGAGGAAGGTCTGGAAAGTAGAAGAAGGTAGAAGAGGGAAGAGTGTTAAAAAGGGGGGGCGGTGACTGGGCAAGCCCGACTAATTGTATATAACTGTACATTGGATGAGCTGTTTGACATGATTGTAAAAAGAAAACTTTTTTATGAAGAAAAAAAAAAGAGTATAGGTAGTCCTCGACTTACAACAGTTCGTTTAGTGACCGCTCAAAGTGACAACAGCACTGGAAAAGGGGACTTATTGCTATTGTTCACACTTATGACCATAGCAGCATCCCCATGGCCACGTCAATAAAATTCAGACGCTTGGCACCTGACTCATATGTATGACGGTTGCAGTGTCCCGGGGTTATGTCATCTCCTTTTGCGACCTTCTGACCAGCAAAGTCAACCGGGGCGGGGGGGGGGGAGAGCCAGATTCGCTTAACAACCGTGTGACTCATTTAACAACTGAAGGGATTCACTTAACGAACGTGTTAAGAAACGTCGTAAAACGGGGCGAAACTCAGCTGACGAATCTGTCACTTAACAACGTAAATTTTTGGCTCGCATGGTGGTAAGTTGAGGACTCCTGTCAGCCTCCACTCCAAGCTTCGCTTTATTTGTGTTCCATGTGTGCAATTGTTTCAGCAGTTAAGATTACAATGTCAGTATGTCGATGTATAATAGCCATGGACCTAAAACGTATACTATCCGATTCAGGTTAAGAGAAGAGGGCCCTTTAAGAGTGTCGTCTGACATAAAAGGAGGAGGGAGGGGGAGCAAGGTTTGAAATCAGCATAAACGCCAGACGTGCGGGCTTTCCAACGAACCCTGCATTCCTGAGATGATAAACTGCCTGAGACCTGCGGAAAAAGATTGGGGGGGGGGCGAGAAGGAGCTGGCATTGGACCAGCCCTGCCTGACCTTTTGTGGGAAGGAGGGACTAACGAGGGGATATGGGATGTTAGCCATTATTTTGTCTCAGATTCAACTTTAAACAGCTGTAGTCCGGATGTATTTAGTAAAAGTACTTTTCTTTATTTTCAAATGAAGTCAAGGTGTATTCTTTCCTAAATATAATCAGAGACAGCCTGACAACTACGTGTATCGGGAGCTGGGAGGGAGGTGAGGAATTTAGGAGAGTCGTTGGCAGCTTGAGAAAATCCTGAGACTTCAAGGCCGTACAGTGGGGATCTTCCGAAGGCACAGACTGTTTTCCCAAAACAAAAAATGAACGTGCCGGATTCGTGGACAAGGGGTGGCCCGAATGGGGGAAAAGGGGAAATTGATTACACTGCTTTGCGTGCGAAAAACCTCAAGAGCCAGCTTTGCTTCTTCTGTGCCCTATGTGGATCTATCTGCCAAGTTATTCCTCTTGGTCAAATAATTGTCCCAGGACTTCCTTTTACTGCTTGTGCCAATGGGACGGTTGATGTGGGGGTGGGTCGCGACTCAAGGACCACCTGGGTACGATTATTTGCCGTTGGTTCATTTTGGACACCCAGCGACCACCCAGATTTCCTCCATCACGCAAAGGCCGCAGCTTAAGAAACAGTTCCTGACAACAGCAAATCAAGTCTACGCACCTGAACAAAGGGAGCAGCCCATTTGCTGACACCGGCTGGACACCGAAGGATGTGGTTTAAGAGGAAAAGGTGGTCTCCTGGAGAAGCAACCCTTTGCAAGATGGAGACCTGGAACGGAGGGAGACCACGTCAAAAATTAGCACCATTGTTATTGTCTATGGCAGGGGTCTGCAAACTTGGCTCTTTGAAGACTTGTGGACTTCCAATTCCCAGAGTCCCTCGGAACTCTGGGAGTTGAAGTCCACAAGTCTTCAAAGAGCCAAGTTTGCAGACCCCTGGTCTATGGAGATTCTCAGTCATCCAGGTCATGGTTGTCCCAAAGGTGCTTTTTCAAGAGGCAACTGGACTTTCTGGTTTTTCTTTGAAGAGGTTCTGCTTCTCAGCCAAGAAGCTTCTTCGGCTCAGACTGGATGGTGGGGAATGGAAGGGTTTATGTTCCTTGTAGGCGGCTGGTCATTTGCATCCTTTTTGGAGAGTCGTTGAGGCCGCTTGGAGGTTTGTCTGTGTCCTCAGGGTCACCTGAGTGGTGCAAATGGGTGTGAAGCCTTCTTGGAACTGCTGAAAGGAGTGTCTTGTAGACTGGAGATAGATGATGCTGTATCTCTCATCTTCTGTTGAGAGAGGGCTGTTCAGTTTGGACATAGATGGCCTCTTTGACCCCTCTTTCAAACCAGCGGTCCTGTCTGTCCAAAAATGTGGACTTTGCTGTCTTCAAAAGATTGGCCGTGTCTTTTAAATGCAGATGGACTACTGAATCTTGTCCTGATGGCTTTTTTCTCCTATGTTGTGCCATGTGTTTATGAAGAGACTGTTTTGGTTCTCCAATGTACAGTTCTGCACACAGCTCACTCACTGTACTGCATATACCTCTTTGCTCAGTTTTCACTACTCAGGTGACCTCAAGGACACCGATAAACCTCCAAGTGGCCTCAACTACTCTCTAAAAGAACGCAAATGACCACCTGTCATAACTCCTTCCATTCCCCGCCATCCAGTCAGAGCTGAAGAAGCTTCTTGGATGAGAAGCGAAACGTCTTCGAAGAATAACCAGAAAGCCCAGTTGTCTCTTGAAAAAGGACCTTTGGGGCCACTGTTGTTATTAATTTATTAAAAAATCTACAGCATCACTGGGCAACCTCATCTAGCCTTGGAAGATAAGCAGGGTAAGGCCTGGTTAATACCGAGATGGGAGACCAGCAGAAAAATCCTACAGCTGTAGACTAGACTAAGTCTACAACCGGAAGGACACCTCAGGAAATGGACAGTGGAAACCCCACCTGTGTTTAGATGTCTATGGAGATTCTCAATCATCCAGGTCATGGTTGTCCCAAAAGCAATTGAACTTCCTTGGGCTGGGGTGGTTGTTCCCTTTTAAAGAACTGAAGAAGCTTCTTGGATGAGAAGCGAAACATTTTTAAAGGGGGAAAAAAAACCCAAGAAAGTCCAGTTGCCTTTTGGGAAAAAAAACTCTTTTGAGATACTTTTGTAGATTTGCTGAGAAAGCCACATGAAGTCACCTGGAATTGTGTAAAAACTGTGTTTAAATTAGGCACTCAAAAAACCTCAAGCCCACCCTACCCCCCAAAAAAAATTAAAATGGCAAAAATTCATGAGTTTTTTTTTAAAAAACCTGTAATACTCAGGGCCTCTACAGTCATCTAAATAATGCCTATGGATGCTGTGTTTCTGACACACAAAATTATGCTCTGTACTTTTTTTTAAAAAAAAAAGGTACAAAAACATCTGCTAAAGTTTATCCACTCTTCGGCTATAACAGTGCTTCCCATGTGCAGCAACCTGAAGATGCGTGGATTTCAATTCCCCAGAATTCCCCCAAGCTGGGGAATTCTGGGAATTGAAGTCCACACTTCTTCAAGGCACTGAGGTTGGGGAAAATCTCCAAACTTGGCGATTTTTAAGACTGTTGGGACTTCAACTCCCAGAATTCCTCAGCCAGGAAATCCCACAAGCCTTATTAAAGTTGCCAAGTTTGGAGAGCCCTGATCTGGAAGATGCATCGTCCCAACAGCCAATCCAGATAAGGAGAGGCCCCTCTTAAGCCAGTGCTGTGGTCCGGCAACAGCCTGCGGAGCTGGCAACAAAGTCGGACAGCGATGAGGCTGAGGAAGAGCATGGGACAGTCCTGGAGGCTGAGGAAAACCCGGATGAGGGCTCTGCGTTGGAGGCTAAGGTGGGGTCAGGGCCATCGGGGAGTGAGGTGCGGACTCCAGAGCCTCCAGAGGCTGACAGTAGTGAGGCAGAGGAACAGGAGGAGCCTGTTCCTAAGGTGGCCTACGAAATCCTGTTCAGAACAAAGGTACACATAGCAGGCCTCGAGCCTTGGGAAAAACTTTGGTCAAGCGAACTCCGCCTGCATAAGGAAATGCCTTGTCAGCTATATTAAGGAAACCGATTTCTCCGCATGATATATGATCATAGTAAGGCCAAGCTGCACCCATAAATATGCTGAGCTCAGATAACCATATCCTCTTGTCCAGCAATAACTGCATCCTGATATCGTTATGAACATGTTGTGTTTCCTCCCTTATGTCTGGTATCAGTTCCCCAATGTTTAATTCCTGGAATTATAGCCATATATGGACTGTAACATGCTGAGATAATGTATATGTAGCCTACACGTAACAAAATGGTATATAAAGCCTTGCTGGAAATCCCCTGACTTTGTTCAGACCCTCAGCTTTGTTCTGTTTCCTGAACCTGCGCATATAATAAACCCTTCCTTCCCAGAGGAGATGGCTTGTGTCTCATCTTTCTACAACAGCTTCGGTGGCACCCCAGATGGGACATTAAGCGAGACGACATCTCGTTGAGGGCGGCTTGACCCCTCGGACCCTCCCAGGGGCCACTCCTGAACATTCTCCAGGCGCTACGGGGGTAAAGCCCTCCGGGAGACGGTGGTGGCAGAGCTGCCAGAAGGCAACAGCAGCTAAAGCTAAGAGGACGACTCGGGAGTAGGGCCAAGAGATGATTGGCCCCTCCCATAAGGCTTAAAAGACCAGCAACGGCATTTGGGCTTTGCTGGAAAACAACGTTGGTAGCTTTGTTGTTGCATTTATTTTGTATCGGTGTCTTCTGAACTTTTGCCAAGAAAGGCCTTTGGCAGTTTGCCTAATTGGACCAAGGTTGGTGATAGGACTGAGGAACTGTATTGAGAGGAATTTGCTTTAATTTAATTGAACTACGCTGAGAATGAGTTAATTCTCAGCTGTTCGAATAAAGTGTTTGTTTCTTTTTACACTGACTGAGTTTCCTACTACCTACTTGGGCCTGGGTCACAACAGCCAGGCCTAAGGCTCAATGAAATCCACACTTTTTTCTTCCAGCTCTGACTTGTGACTTGAAATGTCGGTAAAACGAGGTTCCTCACCAGCCTCCGAAGCCACAAGAGAACATCACTCTGGAACTGTGGATCTTCAGTGACTCGACGGGTGAAACTGAAGAGGACGCTGATGCAGTCTTTCAAGGACCCCAAATCTGAGGAAGGGGATTCCGCTGTCTTCAGAGCTGCAAAAAAGTAGGGAGAGATGGTTCTAAAGAGACCCATGGAGGTGGGGAAGACCATCATTTATGGTGATGCTGGTTATTTGGGATTCTTGGTGCAGAACATGATTAGCATCTTTAATCTTAAAATTAAGATTAAGATTAAGGGGTGTGCATAAGAGCACAAACGTGCCCACCGTTCCTATCCTATTGTTTCATTATATCCAATTAATATAGTTATTACATACTTATGCTTATATATATGCTTATATATTATATAGTTATTTTCATGCTTATGCTTATAGAATAGAATAGAATAGAATAGAATAGAATAGAATAGAATAGAATAGAATAGAATAGAATAGAATTTTTATTGGCCAAGTGTGATTGGACACACAAGGAATTTGTCTTGGTGCATATGCTCTCAGTGTACATAAAAGAAAAGATACATTCATCAAGAATCATAAGATACGTTCATCAAGGTACAACATTTACAACACAATTGATGGTCAATATATCAATATAAATCATAAGGATTGCCAGCAACAAAGTTACAGTCATACAGTCATAAGTGGAAAGAGATTGGTGATGAAAACGATGAGAAGATTAATAGTAGTGCAGATTTAGTAAATAGTTTGACAGTGTTGAGGGAATTATTTGTTTAGCAGAGTGATGGCCTTTGGGAAAAAACTGTTCTTGTGTCTAGTTGTTCTGGTGTGCAGTGCTCTATAGCGTCGTTTTGAGGGTAGGAGTTGAAACAGTTTATGTCCTGGATGTGAGGGATCTGTAAATATTTTCACGGCCCTCTTCTTGATTCGTGCAGTATACAGGTCCTCAATTATATATACTGTTGTGACAAAATAAATAAATAAATAAAATAAATAAATCTTGGCTATCTCCTATGTCAGGGGTCTGCAAACCTGGCCCTTTTAAGACTTGTGGACTTCAGCTCCCAGAGTTCCTCAGCAAAGCTGGCTGAGGAACTCTGGGAGTTGAAGTCCACAAGTCTTAAAAGAGCCAAGTTTGCAGACCCCTATCCTATGTGCTCAACACGGGAAAGAAGATGCTCTTTATGGAAACAAGGCCAATTTATTGCCTACGAAAAAGGGCTAAAAATTTACATTCATAAGCAGTTCATTTAGGCACTCCCTTAATTGGAGGAGAAGGAAGGAGGAAAAAGAGGAGGAGGAGGAGGCAGTACAGCACAAAAAATCAGCAGCAAAATTCCCAAGACAGGTAATCCTCGACTTACAACCACAACGGGAGCCCAAAATTCCCGTTGCTAAGCGAGGCAGTGGTTAAGGGAGTTTTGCCTCATTTTGCAACCTTTCCTGGCATTGTGGGAAAAAGTGAATTACTGTAGCTGTTCAGGTAGTAACACAGCTGTTAAGTGAAGCTGGCTTCCCGCATCGGTCTTGCTTGTCGGAAGGTCACAAAATGGAATCACGTGACCCCTGGACGCTACAAGCGAGCTAAATACATGCTGGTTGCCAAGGATCTGAATTTTGATCACGTGACCCAGTATCGGTCATCTGAAAAATTGTCACTTTTTTTCAGGACCTTTGTAACTTTGAGCAGTCGATAAAACTATGTACATGGATACACCTGAACTAGACTGTGTTGTTTTTTCTCTGTGTCATATAATATATGTGGGTGTGTGAGTATATGCATCGTTTTTTATTTATTCATTTCTCATGTTTACGTAGTGTACATTGGAGGTGGCGACCTTTTTGAGAGCTGTATGCAATGAAATTTCATTTCAATTCATGCCGATTAGTGTACATTTTAGAGTGATAATAAAGTTATTCTACGTCTTAAAGAAATAGCCGTAAGTCAAGGACGAAATGTCTATGGAGATTGTCAGTCATCCAGGTCACGGTTGTCCCAAAGGTGTTTTTTCAAGACTTCCTTGTTTTGTTTTGTTTTGTTTTTTTTGAAGGACAACAAAGAATGTTCTTTCTGCGCCAACTCAGTAAGCTCAAAGTGCCCAAGGAGCTGCTGATCCAATTCTACAGAGGAATTATTGAGTCTGTCATTTGCACCTCTATAACTGTCTGGTTCGGTTCTGCAACCCAACAAGAAAAACACAGACTTCAGAGGATCATTAGAACTGCAGAAAAAATAATTGCTACCAACCTGCCTTCCATTGAGGGCCTGTATACTGCACGAATCAAGAAGAGGGCCGTGAAAATATTTGCAGATCCCTCACATCCAGGACATAAACTGTTTCAACTCCTACCCTCAAAACGACGCTATAGAGCATTGCACACCAGAACAACTAGACACAAGAACAGTTTTTTCCCAAAGGCCATCACTCTGCTAAACAAATAATTCCCTCAACACTGTCAGACTATTTACTGAATCTGCACTACTATTAATCTTCTCATCGTTCCCATCGCCAATCTCTTTCCACTTATGACTGTATGACTATAACTTGTTGCTGGCAATCCTTATGATTTATATTGATATATTGATCATCAATTGTGTTGTAAATGTTGTACCTTGATGAACGTATCTTTTCTTTTATGTACACTGAGAGCATATGCACCAAGACAAATTCCTTGTGTGTCCAATCACACTTGGCCAATAAAAATTCTATTCTATTCTATTCTATTCTTCTCATCCAAGAAGCTTCCTCAGCTCTGACTGGATGGTGGGGAATGGGAGGGTTTATACTCCTTGCGAAACAGCTGGTCATTTGCGTTCTTTTAGAGAGTCGTTGAGGCCACTTGGAGGTTTTTCTGGGTCCTCAAGGTCACCTGAGTGGGGCAAATGGGTGTGGAGCCTTCTTGGAACTGCTGAAAGGACTGCGTTGTCGAGTGGAGATAGAGGATGTGGTATCCCTCCTCCTCTGTTGAAAGAGGGCTGTTCGATTTCAATTTCTTTAGCCAGATCTGAAGGAGCTTCTTGGATGAGAAGCGAAGGCTTTTTGGATAAGAATTTGGTGGATTTTACAAAATGTTTTGAAAAAGAAGATAAAACTTCCTGCCGCAATTTTTTTTACTGGGAATTATCACGGACTGTACAGTAATTTGAGACTAAATTGATTTTAAATCTAATAACAGCGGCAAGATTACTGATAGGACAGTATTGGAAGAAAAAAGAATTACCTACAATAGGAGAATGGATATTGAAAGTTGCCAATTTGGCTGAGATGGCAAAAATCTCAGCCTTTTTGAAAGACAATACACAAGAAAGATACTTAAATGAATGGAAAAAATGGATTGACTATATCCAAAATAGGTATCAGATTAAGAGATATCAAACTGCCTTTGAATGATTAGGATGTATCGTTTCTGATTGCATTGGGGGAGGTTAGGATTAGATGAGAAATGCAGGAGTTGATTTAGGAGGGAAAATTTTTAGCATATGTTTGTTTTATTTTTAACTATACCTTATGTTTGTTCCGGGAAGTCAGCGGGGAGGGGTTTTTTTGAAGGGGGGGAAGGGGGGAAGGGGGGAAAGGGGGGGAGGTTTTTTTTGTAAAAACTTTTTCAATATATATATATATATATATATATATATATATATATATATATATAGGTCTTTGGTTATTGGGTTTCTCCGTAAAATTAGAAGTGTCTTGGCGGCGTTTTGAAGTCTCATTCGTCATCTTCAGGCTTCAGCCGTGCTTTGCTCCCAGAAGCACATTGCTCCCAGAAGCACAAAGCTGAAGCCTGAAGATGACGAATGAGACTTCGTCAAACGCCGCCAAGACACTTCCAATTTTACACGGGAGAAAACCCGAACAACCAAAGACCTATATACAAACACCGTGAAAACCTCAGAAAATATATATATATATATATATTTATATATATATATATATATATATATATATATATATATATATATATTGCTCCCAGAAGCACGAAGCTGAAGCCTGAAGATGACGAATGAGACTTCGTCGAAACGTCGCCAAGACACTTCCAATTTTACACGGGAGAAAACCCGAACAACCAAAGACCTATATACAAACACCCGTGAAAACCTCAGAAAACAAATATATATATATAAATATATATATATATATATATATATATATATATATGTATATGTATATATATATATATATATATATATATATATAGAAAAGAAAAAAAAAGAGAAGAGAAAAAAAAGAAAAAAGAAAAAATAACTAAATAGAGAAGCGAAACGTCTTCAAAGAAAAACCAGAAAGTCCAGTTGCTTCTTGAAAAAAGCACCTTTGGATGACTGAGATTCTCCATCGACATTTAGTCCTTGACTTACAGCTATTTCTTTAGAGCAGGGGTCTCGAACCTTGGCCACTTTTAAGACTTTAAGACTTTAAGGCTTTGCTGGCTGAGGAACTCTGGGATTTGAAGTCCGCAAGTCTTAAAGTGACCAAAGTTGGAGACCCCTGTTTTAGAGTTAGACTTAGAATAAATTTAAAAAAAAAATTTTTTTTATTGTTTTAATGTGATACACAATCTGACAAATGCACAACATATAACATATAAATATTTCCTATTTCTAAACAATGTTTTTAGTGGTCTTCTTTCACTTTTATACCTTTCCCCGCAAATCGCATTTGTTATTTTGTTTTCTTTCTTATCCCCTTTTCTTTATTTACATTAAATTATCTACTACTAGTAGCTTTACTTTTCTAGATTCTTATATATTTATTATTTACATATTATACATTTCTAATACATTCTGTACATTCTAATTTCTCCCCTTTATTTTTTTCCTTTACTTCTAGACTCAAACCATTCATACCATTTATTCCAGATTATATAATAATTGTCTCTTCTTTCTCTTTAATTTCTTTTGTTAACTTGTCCATTTCGGCACGCTCTAAAACTTTCCCTATCGCTTCTTCATCTGTTGGTATCTTTTCCTGTTTCCAGTTTTGTGCATATGCTATTCGTGCAGCTGTTATAATGTGCAAAATCAGATATTTTATTTCTTTGGTGTTATGTTCTCATAAAGATTCCTAGTAAAAATGTTTCCGCTTTACTTTCAACGGGTTGTTCTGTTATTTTTTCTAGCCATTTTTAAATATTTGCCCAGAATTTTTTTGCCGCCGGACACATCCACCATAAATGGTAATATGTTCCCTGAGTTTTTTTGCATTTCCAATATTCTAAATTTAATATAGTGTATTAAATGTACACTAATCAGCATAAATTAAAATGAAATTTCATTGCATCCACCTCTCAAAGAGTGACCACCTCCGATATACACTACATAAACATGACAAATGAATAAATATAAAATTATGCATATACTCGCATACCCACATATATTATATGACAGAGAGAAACAACACAGCCTAGTTCGGATATATCTGTACATGGCTTAATGACTGCTCAAAGTTACAAGGCCACTAAAAAAAATGACTGTAGCAAGAATTGTTTTTGCACAAAATTGGAAAGCAGAGAAACTACCCCTGGAAGGAAAAATTATTTTTAAAAAATTTAGACTGTGCAGGAATGAATAGATTTAACTTTGATGATCAAAGAAAGAGAGGATTCAGAATATTTCAAGATATGGGATAAATTTTACCATTGGTTAGAAAAAAAAACAGATAAGCAACAGGAAAATTATGCAAAGAAAGGTATAACTAGAATATTGTGCTAGTGAAAAAATGGTAATAGATTAAATCGAAGTGAAGAAAGAAGACACAACAAAAAAATGGAGCCATGAAGAAAACACCGAGATGTCACATGGAAGGAATGATTGATGGACTAAATCAGGGGTCCCCAACCATGGCAACTTTAGGACTTGTGGACTTCAACTCCCAGAGTTCCTCAGCCAGCTGGCTGTACAAAATGTTTGTTTATAAAATAAATTAAAAAAAGACTGTTTTTCAGATTAGCGTTGCTCATGTGATCAAAACTCACATGCTTGGCAACTAGCTTGTATTTATATCGATTGCAGTGTCCCAGGGTCATGTGATTATTTATTTTGGGACCTTCTGACAAAATCAATGAGGGAAGCCAGCTTCACCTTAACAAGAATAGAATAGAATAGAATAGAATAGAATAGAATAGAATAGAATAGAATAGAATAGAATAGAATAGAATAGAATAGAATAGAATAGAATAGAATGAATAGATTAACTTTGATGATCAAAGAAAGAGAGGATTCAGAATATTTCAAGATATGGGATAAATTTTACCATTGGTTAGAAAAAAAAACAGATAAGCAACAGGAAAATTATGCAAAGAAAGGTATAACTAGAATATTGTGCTAGTGAAAAAATGGTAATAGATTAAATCGAAGTGAAGAAAGAAGACACAACAAAAAAATGGAGCCATGAAGAAAACACCGAGATGTCACATGGAAGGAATGATTGATGGACTAAATCAGGGGTCCCCAACCATGGCAACTTTAGGACTTGTGGACTTCAACTCCCAGAGTTCCTCAGCCAGCTGGCTGTACAAAATGTTTGTTTATAAAATAAATTAAAATGAAATTTCATTGCATACACCTCTCAAAGAGTGACCACCTCCGATATACACTACATAAACATGACAAATGAATAAATATAAAATTATGCAAAGAAAGGTATAACTAGAATATTGTGCTAGTGAAAAATGGTAATAGATTAAATCGAAGTGAAGAAAGAAGACACAACAAAAAAATGGAGCCATGAAGAAAACACCGAGATGTCACATGGAAGGAATGATTGATGGACTAAATCAGGGGTCCCCAACCATGGCAACTTTAGGACTTGTGGACTTCAACTCCCAGAGTTCCTCAGCCAGCTGGCTGTACAAAATGTTTGTTTATAAAATAAATTAAAAAAAGACTGTTTTTCAGATTAGCGTTGCTCATGTGATCAAAACTCACATGCTTGGCAACTAGCTTGTATTTATATCGATTGCAGTGTCCCAGGGTCATGTGATTATTTATTTTGGGACCTTCTGACAAAATCAATGAGGGAAGCCAGCTTCACCTTAACAAGAATAGAATAGAATAGAATTTTTTTATTGGCCAAGTGTGATTGGACACACAAGGAATTTGTCTTGGTGTAGATGCTCTCAGTGTACATAAAAGATACCTTCATCAAGGTACAACATTTACAACACAAATGATGGTCATAGGGTACCTATGTTAAGTTAACTATGTTAAGTTCGCAACTTAACAATGTTGCTAACTTAACAACTGCAATGATTGACTTTACCAATGGTGGCAAGAAAAAGCACCTTTGCAAAAGTCAAGGACTACCTGTAAAGGAAATTTTAGCCTTCGGGGGGCATTGGGGAGGGGAGTCTGATTTGATGGTCTGGTCTATCTACCGTGTTTTCCTGAAAATAAGACCGGGTCTTATATTAATTTTTGCTCCAAAAGACGCATTAGGGCGTATTTTCTGGTTAGGTCTCATTTTGGGGAACATTTTGGGGTACTAAAAAGGGATGTGGTGGCTCAGTGGCTAAGACGCTGTGCTTGTCGATCAAAAGGTCGGCAGTTCAGCGGTTCGAATCCCTGGTGCCGCATAATGGGGTGAGCTCCCATTATTACTTGTCCCAGCTTCTGCCAACCTAGCAGTTCGAAAGCCTGTAAAAAATGCAAGTGGAAAAATAGGGACCACCTTTGATGGGAAGGTAATAGCGTTCCGTGCGCCTTTGGCGTTGAGTCATGCCGGCCACATGACCAAGGAGACGTCTTCGGACAGCGCTGGCTCTTCGGCTTTGACACGGAGAAACAACACAGCCTAGTTCGGATATATCTGTACATGGCTTAATGACTGCTCAAAGTTACAAGGCCACTAAAAAAAATGACTGTAGCAAGAATTGTTTTTGCACAAAATTGGAAAGCAGAGAAACTACCCCTGGAAGGAAAAATTATTTTTAAAAAATTTAGACTGTGCAGGAATGAATAGATTAACTTTGATGATCAAAGAAAGAGAGGATTCAGAATATTTCAAGATATGGGATAAATTTTACCATTGGTTAGAAAAAACAGATAAGCAACAGGAAAATTATGCATATACTCATACCCACATATATTATATACAAAGTCAACTTATTGCCCCCAACAATCTGGGTCCTCATTTTACCCACTTTATAAAGGATGGAAGGCTGAGTCAACCTTGGGCCTGGTGGGACTTGAACCTGCAGTAATTGCAAGCAGCTGTGTTAATAACAGACTGTCTTAGCAGTCTGAGCCACCAGAGGCCCTTAGTTAACTATGTTAAGTTAACTATGTTAACTTAACTATGTTAAATTTGTTTGTTTGTTTTTTATTTGAATTTATATCCCGCCCTTCTCCGAAGACTCAGGGCAGCTTACACTATGTCAAGCAATAGTCTTCATCCATTTGTATATTATATACAAAGTCAACTTATTGCCCCCAACAATCTGGGTCCTCATTTTACCCACTTTATAAAGGATGGAAGGCTGAGTCAACCTTGGGCCTGGTGGGCGTGGCCTGGTGGGCATGGCGTGGCCTGGTGGGCATGGCGTGGCCTGGTGGGCATGGCGTGGCCTGGTGGGACTTGAACCTGCAGTAATTGCAAGCAGCTGTGTTAATAACAGACTGTCTTAGCAGTCTGAGCCACCAGAGGCCCTTAGTTAACTATGTTAACTTAACTATGTTAACTTAACTATGTTAAGTTAACTATGTTAACTTAACTATGTTAACTTAACTATGTTAAGTTAACTATGTTAAATTTGTTTGTTTTTATTTGAATTTATATCCCGCCTTCTCCGAAGACTCAGGGCGGTGTACAGCCAGGTAAAACAAACAATATAATATACAGTTAAAATACAAATTAAAAAACTTATTACATAAATTGGCCTAAAACTTTGGAACATAAAAACTAAAACCCACTAAAAATCACTAGTAAAAATTTAAAACCAATAAAATTTAAAACCAATAAAATTTAAGCCAGCCAGCGAATAAATAAGTATGGCGTTGAGTCATTCCGCCACATGACCAAGGAGACGTCTTTGGACAGCGCTGGCTCTTCGGCTTTGACACGGAGATGAGCACTGCCCCCACAGAAGGATCTTCCCCTGGGGGCCGCCAGCCGACATTGCTTGGCGGACGGCACCCTGAGAAGACCCTCTCTGTGTGAGCGTAGGGGTCGGTGGGAGGCATGAGGTAACAGCAGGCGGTCCCGTAAGTACCCAGGCCCTAAGCCATTATGAGCATCCAGAAAAATCATTGCTAGGGATTGGGTTTTCTGGTTGGGTCTTATTTTCAGAGAAATACGATAGTGGGCTGTCAGGTACCCACCTGCGGACTCCTGCTGCTGAAGTCCCACCGACCTTAGCAAGGGACAGCCCCTCAGCAGGTTGTAGAGGTAAGACTCGACTTGCAAGCGGGACAACACCGAGGTGTACAAGTGCAGAGCGAGGATCTGGTGCAGGTGTTCAGTCTGGGCTTCGAAGAGCCTCTTCAATTCCCCCAAAGCGCCTTCGTTCACCTCAACCGTCTGGTATCGGTGAAAGCCGGAGACTTTGCACTGATCGGCACAGACACCCTGAAAGAAACACAAAGGAGAGTGGGGGGGGAAACACTCAACAAACAGCTGCAACGGTAAGAGGACAGGGCAGTGGTGGGCTTCAAATTATTTTACTACCGGTTCTGTGGGTGTGGCCTGGTGGGCATGGCGTGGCCTGGTGGGCGTGGCTTGGTGGGCGTGGCAGGGGAAGGATACTGTAAAATCTCCATTCCTTCCCCAATCCAGGGGAACGCTATTGCAAAAGCTCCATTCCTTCCCCAATCGAGTGGAAAGTTACTGCAAAATCTCCATTCCTTCCCCAATCCAGAGGAAGGTTACTGCAAAATCCCCATTTTCTCCCGATCAGCTGGGATTCGGGAGGCAGAGACTAGATGGGGGGCAGGGCCAGTCAGAATTTTTACTACCAGTTCTCCGAACTACTCAAAATTTCTGCTACCGGTTCTCCAGAACCGCTCAGAACCTGCTGAAACCCACCTCTGATCTGCACCTCTATAACTATCTGGTTTGGTTCTGCAACCCAACAAGAAAGACACAGACTTCAGAGGATCATTAGAACTGCAGAAAAAACAATACTACCAGAGGTGGTAGTTGCCAGTTCTCCGAACTACTCAAAATTTCCGCTACCGGTTCTCCAGAACTGGTCAGAACCGGCTGAAACCCACCTCTGGGACAGGGGGCTGAGATACCCCCAGGGGTGCCTGTCGAACTCCTCACAACGGGGCACAATTAAGGAAGTGAGCATCATGCAACTTATTTGGAGATGTTTTTAATACAAGAATTAGGGGTAAGGAACAAAATCTTCTAAACTTGGGACAGGAACTTCCGGAGCTCCTGTATTAGGGTGCAGATGGATTGCATTGGGGTTCAAAGGGAGGGGGCTGCTGGATTGATGGTGGACTCCCATCTCCTTCCCCTCATTCTCTGCTGTCTACCCGTCCATCTTTCTGTTTCGGTGATTATATAGTTGGGCACGTAGTCCTCATCTTACAACCACAATTGAGCCTAACATTTCTGCTGCTAAGCGAGACAGTTATGGCAATCACATGACCAAGCGTCCAAATTCCGATCATGTGACCATGGGAATGTTGCAACGGTCGTAAGTGTGAAAAATGGACAGAAGTCATTTTTTTTCAATGCCGTTGTAACCTTCAGTCACTAAATAAACCGTGGTAAGTCAAGGACCAAGTCGTATTTTTCACTGTGTTCTTTTTTTTTGGTTCTATTTTATTGTTAGTTTATTATCGTCTTGTTTTATTCACACTCTTTTCCTTTCTTTTTATTGTTGCAAGCCGCCTAGAGTAGCCCCACAGCGAGATAGGCGGCAAATAAATTTAACAAATAAAAATAAAATAAAATTAGTAAGTTCATTTAGGAAAAGACAGTCTGAACATTTTGCATTTCTTGGGTTTTGGCACCCTGGAGTGGAGCTTCTGTTTACGCCATAAGCTACCCGTGCAGTGGTGAAAGGTTACCGGTTCGCACCGGTTTGGGCGAACTGGTAGTGATAAAAACTACAGGTTCGGGGATATTGAAAGTCATTAATTTGGCTGAGATGGCTAAAATCTCAGCTTTTTTAAAAGACAATACGCAGGAAAGATATTTAATTGAATGGAAAAAATGGATTGATTATCTACAAAACAGATATCAGATTAAGAAATATCAGACTGCCTTTGGATAATTAGGAAGTATTATTTTATGTAATGGGGAGGGGGTTGGGAGATGAAAAGATCTGGATGAGGTTAATTGGATTAGAAGGGAAAAATTTTACTCTATGTTTGGTTTATGTATAACAATACCTTGTGATTGACCCGGGAAGCTGGGGGGGGGGGTCTTCTGGGAGGGAGGGAGGGGGGAAAGGGGGGGGAAATGTTTTTGTTTTTTTAAAACTTTTTCAATAAAAAAAAACAACCTACAGGTTCGGGCAAACCAGTAGTTAAAAAAAAAAAAAAAGCTACCGGTTCCTCCAAACCAGTATTTCCTACGATTAGCTGTGCCATGCGATTTAATATCGCTAGAAAGCAGGAAATCCTGCTTTCTAGTGAATCTAAATCACACAGCACAGCTGATCCCCCCACTTCGCTGTTCTATTTACCTTCCGAAGCCTCCTTTTGGCATGCAATGCGCATGCGCAGCCAGCGAACTGGTGGCGAACCGGTTCAGATTTCACCACCAGTGTCCTCCTTTCTCGGGGAAAGCAGAGATCTACCACGATCAAACTAAACCAGATACATTCATACATAAATACCCATCCAGATACACACACACACACACACAAATTCCCTTCTGAACCTTATCAGTAGTCTACTTCTGGTTCTTGGTCAAAACAACCCACAGTAGCAATAGATTCGCTTAACAGCTAGAGTTAAATCTCTGCTTAATGACCGCACATTCACTTCTCAACTGCTACATTCACTTAATAACTGCCACCAAATGGTCATATAATTAGATTGGACCCCACCCACTTTACCACCGGCACATCTTATGACCGTAATGCGCAGGCTCCATTATGGTCGTAAGTCAAGGACTACCATACTGATGAAGAAAAAGAACGCGAATGCAGAGTTCTCTACGTTGAGAAACATCAACCCAAAAGCCATGATCTCAGGTGGGCAGGACCAAGATATAAAATTCACCCATCCACAGCCTCCTCGGGATTAGAAGTGCTTTTATTAATTAAACCCCAATACAGATGGTCCTTGACTTACAACCATTCGTTTTAGTAACCATTCGAAGTCTCAACAGCACCGAGAAAAGGGACTTATGACTGTTTTTCACACTTACCAAGCACTGCAGCACACACACACCCCATGGTCACATGATCAGAATCTGGAAGCTTGGCAACTGGCATGTACTTAGGACAGCTGCAAGGTCCCTGTGTCATGGGATCACTTTCTGCAAATTTCTGGCGAGCCAAGTCAATGGGAAAGCCAGATTCGCTTAACAGGGCCGTGGTGGCTCAGGCTGTAAGAAGCCTGTTATTAAAACACAGCAGCCTGCAATTACTGCAGGTTCAAGCCCCACCAGGCCCAAGGTTGACTCAGCCTTCCATCCTTTATAAGGTAGGTAAAATGAGGACCCAGATTGTTGGGGGGGCAATAAGTTGACTTTGTAAATATATACAAATAGAATGAGACTATTGCCTTACACACTGTAAGCCGCCCTGAGTCTTCGGAGAAGGGCGGGATATAAATGTAAATTTAAAAACAAAAACCAAAAAAAAAAAAACCGTGATACTAATGTTAACGACTGCAGCGAGATTCAACTGAACAACGGTGGCAAGAAAGCTCGCAAAATGGGGCAAAACACACTTAACAACGGTCTTGATTAGCAACAAAAAATTGCTCAGTTGTGGTCTTAAGTCAAGGATTGCCTGTAACACCCAAGTCCTCAAGGCAGGGGTGAAATGCTCCTAATTCGGACCGGATGACACGATCCGGCCGCGATGGGGGCGGGTAGTTCGGAGAACCGGTAGCAAAAATCCATGCCCCCGCCCCACCGCCCACCCCTCGCTGTTCCTCTTCTCTGTCCCTGAAGCTCTCGGTGGTGATATAGCTGCAAACAGCCTTAAATGACTGCCGCAGCACTTCAAAGAGCCGTACTACAGCTGATCAGCGCTGTAGGCAGGTAGTAGACCGGTGCCTCTATTTTTAAAAAAGGTAGACCGGTGCACTCCCAAAAAAAGGCAATTAGTAGACCAGTGCCTCTATTTTTAAAGAAGGTAGACGGGTGCGCTCCCAAAAAAAGGCAATTAGTAGACCAGTGCCTCTATTTTTAAAGAAGGTAGACGGGTGCGCTCCCAAAAAAAGGCAATTAGTAGCTCTCTGTGGTGATATAGCTGCAAACGGCCTTAAATGACTGCCGCAGCACTTCAAAGAGCCGTACAGCTGATCAGCGCTGTAGGCAGACAGTAGACCGGTGCCTCTATTTTTAAAAAAGGTAGACCGATGCACTCCCAAAAAAAGGCAATTAGTAGACCGGTGCCTCTATTTTTAAAGAAGGTAGACGGGTGCGCCCCCAAAAAAAGGCAATTAGTAGCTCTCTGTGGTGATATAGCTGCAAACGGCCTTAAATGACTGCCGCAGCACTTCAAAGAGCCGTACTACAGCTGATCAGCGCTGTAGGCAGGCAGTAGACCGGTGCCTCTATTTTTAAAGAAGGTAGACCGATGCACTCCCAAAAAAAGGCAATTGGTAGACCGGTGCCTCTATTTTTAAAGAAGGTAGACCGGTGCCTCCCAAAAAAAGGCAATTAGTAGACCGGTGCCTCTATTTTTAAAGAAGATAGACCATTGCCCTTGCAAGTTTTATATACTTTATTATTTTTATTATTTATTATTATTGGCCATGCCTATTCAGTCACCTGACCACCAAGCCACGTCCACCGGGTCACCTGACCACCAAGCCACGCCCACCAATTAAGCCACGCCCACATAACCAGTAGGGGAAATTTTTAGATTTCACCCCTACCTCAAGGCTTTCACACAAAAGACAAATTGAGTTTCCAGGGGGTGGGGTGGGGGGGAACTGTGCTGAATTTTAGCATTAAAATTTGAGAACCACAAAGCAGATTGTCGAATGGGACCCTTTCATACACCCGTGATCTGAACCACCCGTGAAATCCTCCATGGATTGCCACCAGTTTGCTGCCTGCGCATGAAGTGTGCGCCAAATACGCGGCGGACTTACGCATGTGCAGTGCACACACGCATGTGAGGTGCATGCCAAATGGGCGGTGCGGGCGCATGCATGTTGCACGCCAAAAGCACACTGCACATACGGGCATGCGCAGTGCATGCCAAATGCATGCTGCGTGTGCATGTTGTGCACCCAAATGCACACTACATGCATGCACATGCACAGTGCACGCCAAAAACGCACTTCGCATGGAAAAAGGAGGCTTAACAAGGTAAGTAGAAAGCGGGGGTGGGTGGGGGGAACAGCTATGTTGCGCAATTTAGATTCGCTAGAAAGCAGGATTTCCGGTTCTGACAAACCGGTACCTTTGTTTTATTAGCAATGTGCCCAAACCGGTAGCTTTTATCGCTACTGGTTCGCCCCAGTGCGAACCGGAAGTATTTCACCCCTGATCTGAACCCTGGGATTTTAACGACAACCCATTTGTCTGAAGTGGTATTGGATTCCCTGCTTGAGCAGGGGGTTGGACTAGAAGATCTCCAAGGTCCCTTCGAACTCGTCTGTTATTCTGTCCAAAACCAGCTTCCCTAACCCCCACCTGGGCACTCTGCTGCTTATCCGTGAAAGTCCACAGGCGCTCTTTGACACTTTCGCAATCCAGGTAAAGGCTTTGCAATTTGGCTTCAGCTAGCAACAACTGTTTCCGACATCGGCAGTAATTCAACACCAGCTCATAAAACTCGTGTCGGTCTTGGTAGGCCCTGCTGCCAAATTCCTCCACGTAAGCCTCGACGTTCCCCAGCCAGGAACAGGGCTCGAAAACCTTCAGCTGCTCTTTGGTAAAAGGAATCGCTTCGGGATCGACTGGAAGTTCAGGATACAATCTCTCCGTACGATGCGGCAGCCGGAAGGTAAAATCCGGCAGTCCTTCAGATAACAACGGCGAGAGTTCGGGGTACAGCTTTTTAAAGACGGGGGTCTCCACGTGTGTTTTCACTTCCGTTTGAGGAACAGAGACGAGGGCATGGACTTTTTCGGAGGTAGGAGCAGCTGGATGTTCCACAGGGCTACTATGGGGTGCACTTTCCATGGGTGGAATGTTTTTTTTCGACGAGTCACAAGTCCTCTTGTCCTTAACCGCTCCTTCCTCGAGATCCCGCCTGTCCACCGTTGCTGCGTCTTTCTCCGCCTGCAAATTTTTTGCATCCAAGGGAGGTTGGGTTTGGGGAGTTGCTGGGGGACCTTCGTTTTCAGGAGTGAGCACGCTCAGTGGCAATTTGGGGTCCTTGTTCCCGGTTTCCTTCCGGGTGGTTTGAGGGCAGGCCCTGGATTCTGAAACAAGTTCTTTAGGCGTGCTGTTCTCCCGCAAAGCTTCTTTGTCAATCTTTTTGCGCAAAGACGGTTCGGTTGTCTCGCTCTCTTTCTCTTCATTCTTCTTTTTTTCCTAGTGGGAATTAAAACATTTTTTTTTAATAATAATAAAAAAAAAGACAGCCTAATCATCAGGAATAAGGCACAACAGGAAAGTCTTATTCAATACAATCAAGCGATAGCAACGTTGGTTTTACCCAAATTAATAAGGATCATTCACCACACCTAGCGTACTGTATCCAGTTTTGGTCACCACACAGGGGTGAAATGCTCCCGATTGGGACCGGATCACTCGATCCGGTAGTGATGGTGGTGGGTTGTTCGGAGAACTGGTAGCAAAAATCCCTGCCCCCACCCCCATGGCCAGCTGAGCCACACGATCATCAGAGTTTTTTTTACTTTTAAAAGCATTTTTTCTTCGGCCAAAAAAAAGCTTTTAAAAGTGAAAAAAAGCCTCTGATGATCACGCGGCTCAGCTGGGATCCTCAGAGACTTTTAAAAGCATTTTTTTACCACCTCTTTGGCCGAATCAGCAGGGTTGGCTAGGCCCACTCAGTCACATTACCCACCATCACCACCAAGCCATGCCCACAGAACCAGTAGTAACAAATTTTACATTTCACCACTATCACCACACTATAAAAAAGATGGTGAGACTCTGAAAAGAGTGCAGAGAAGAGCAACCAGGATGATTAGGGGACTGGAGGCTAAAACATATGAAGAATGGTTGCAAGAACTGGGCCTGGCTAGTCTAGTGAAGAGAAGGACCAGGGGAGACAGGATAGCAGTCTTCCAATATTTGAGGGGCTGCCACAGAGAGGAGGAAGGGGGTCAAACTATTCTCCAAAGCACCCAAAAGCTAGACAAGGAATAACGGATGGAAACTGACCAAGGAGAGATTCAACTTAGAAATAAGGAGAAATTTTCTGACAGTGAGAACAATCCACCCACGGAACAGAAGCTGCCTTCGGAAGTTGTGGGAGTTTCATCACTGGAGCCTTTCAAGAAAAGATTGGACAGAAATTGTGTAGGGTCTTCTGCTTGAACCGGGGGGAGGGGGGTTGGACTAGATGACCTAGACGGTCCCTTCCAACTCTGTTAATCTGTTAAAAACCCTTTAGGCCGGGGGGGGGGGCATTTCCAAACTTCGCAACTTTAAGACTTGTGGACTTCAACTCCCAGCATGGCTGACTGAGGAATTCTGGGGGTTGAAGTCCACAAATCTTAAAAGTTGCCAAGGTTGGCAACTGCTTTAGGCCCCAAGTAGCAAAAATCCTTCAGGCAAATCTTCTTGAGAAATATTTCTCTGGATTTTTGAAAGACTGTTTTAACTAGGTAAATTTAGTAATGGTGTAGAAGAATGTAAAATATTTGCAAATCCCTCGCATCCTGGACATAAACTGTTTCAACTCCTACCCTCAAAACAACGCTATAGAGCACTGCACACCAGAACAACTAGACACAAGAACAGCTTTTTCCCGAAGGCCATCACTCTGCTAAACAAATAATTCCCTCAACACTGTCAGACTATTTACTGAATCTGCACTACTATTAATCGTTTCATAGTTCCCATCACCAATCTCTTTCCACTTATGACTGTATGACTATAACTTGTTGCTGGCAATCCTTATGATTTATATTGATATATTGATCATCAATTGTGTTGTAAATGTTGTACCTTGATGAACGTATCTTTTCTTTTATGTACACTGAGAGCATATGCACCAAGACAAATTCCTTGTGTGTCCAATCACACTTGGCCAATAAAATTCTATTCTATTCTATTCTATAACTGTCTGGTTTGGTTCTGCAACCCAACAAGAAAAACACAGACTTCAGAGGATAATTAGAACTGCAGAAAAATATTTGCAGATCCCTCGCATCCTGGACATAAACTGTTTCAACTCCTACCCTCAAAACGACCCTATAGAGCACTGCACACCAGAACAACTAGACACAAGAACAGTTTTTTCCCGAAGGCCATCACTCTGCTAAACAAATAATTCCCTCAACACTGTCAGACTATTTACTGAATCTGCACTACTATTAATCGTTTCATAGTTCCCATCACCAATCTCTTTCCACTTATGACTGTATGACTATAACTTGTTGCTGGCAATCCTTATGATTTATATTGATATATTGATCATCAATTGTGTTGTAAATGTTGTACCTTGATGAACGTATCTTTTCTTTTATGTACACTGAGAGCATATGCACCAAGACAAATTCCTTGTGTGTCCAATCACACTTGGCCAATAAAATTCTATTCTATTCTATTCTATAACTGTCTGGTTCGGTTCTGCAACCCAACAAGAAAAACACAGACTTCAGAGGATAATTAGAACTGCAGAAAAATAATGAGGACCTGCATAAACTGTTTCAACTCCTACCCTCAAAACGACGCTATAGAGCACTGCACACCAGAACAACTAGACACAAGAACAGTTTTTTCCCGAAGGCCATCACTCTGCTAAACAAATAATTCCCTCAACACTGTCAGACTATTTACTGAATCTGCACTACTATTAATCGTTTCATAGTTCCCATCACCAATCTCTTTCCACTTATGACTGTATGACTATAACTTGTTGCTGGCAATCCTTATGATTTATATTGATATATTGATCATCAATTGTGTTGTAAATGTTGTATCTTGATGAACGTATCTTTTCTTTTATGTACACTGAGAGCATATGCACCAAGACAAATTCCTTGTGTGTCCAATCACACTTGGCCAATAAAATTCTATTCTATTCTATTCTATTCTATCACCCACTGCCGGGAGGAATTTTAAGGGGCAATTATCGTTATTACAGTCGTTCAAAACTCTGCTTGCCCTATCTCGTTCCATTTGGTTGGGTAGAAGTTAAGGTGCTGAACTAGAAACAGTGATCGTTATTATAGTAGTTTAAAACTTTGGTTTTTACCTTTATCTTATTTTACGCCACTTGCTTGGGATAAAGCAGTAAAATCACAACAATAGCAAAAAACCACATAACCTCTGTGAAGTGGGTCGTATATAAACATGAGCCGCGATGGCGCAGTGGTAAGAGTGCAGTACTGCAGGCTACTTCTGCTGACTGCCGGCTGCCAGCAATTTGGCAGATCGAATCTGACCAGGCTCAAAGTTGACTCAGCCTTCCATCCTTCCAAGGACGTTAAAATGAGGACTCAGATTGTTGGGGGCAAAATGCTGACTCTGTAAAACCACTTAGAGAGAGCTGTAAAGGGGTATATAAGCCTAAGCAAGGGCCTATATATATATATAAGGGGTCTGTTATTAACAGCAGCTGCTTGCAATTATTGCAGGTTCAAATCCCACCAGGCCCAAGGTTGACTCAGCCTTCCATCCTTTATAAGGTAGGTAAAATGAGGACCCAGATTGTTGGGGGCAATAAAAGTTGACTTTGTATATAATATACAAAAAGGATGAAGACTATTGCTTGACATAGTGTAAGCCGCCCTGAGTCTTCGGAGAAGGGTGGGATATAAATGCAAATAAATAAATAAATAAATAAAATAAGTGCTATTGCTATCCCACAATTAAATGAATAAATTTGTTCGGTGCAAATAGAAGCATTTGAAATGTGGATTTAAGTATAAGCTGGGTTGACAAAACCAGAAATGAGGAGGTGATAAGCCAACTGGGAAAGCCAAGGAAAATCATCAAAACCATCCAAAAAGCGCAACTTGGAATATTTTGGACATGTGACGCGACACCCAGAAAAATATGCCACACTTCAATTAATCCTCAAAGGAAAGATTGAAGGCAAATGAGGTCCAGGCAGAAGGAGAACATCGTGGCTTCAAAATCTAAGGGACCGGTTTGGACAAAACTCAGCAGCACTTTTTTGTGCAGCTGTTGATAAAAATAGGAGCGCCAACGTACGATGACAAATATGGCACAAGAAGAAAATGTGCAAATAGTATCAGAATATTTTAGTGGGGTTTCTTTGTTACTTCATTTGCATTCTGCCACCCATCTGGGTCTCTCACAAAGGCGTGTAAATGGGGTTTCTATCTGGAGGGGGCTTACTTAAAACAGTTTTAAATGTCTTTTTAATTTTTATAATCACCTGGCTGGCCGGCGCGCCAGAACCTGGAATAGCAACGGGCAACGGCTGGCATGCCTGGAGAAATCGCTCTGCATGCCACTTCCGACATTCGTGTCATAGGTTCGCCATCATGGACCTAGCTTATTATACTATGCAGGTAGTCCTCGACTTATGACCACAATTCAACCCCAAATTTCTGCTGCTAAGTTAGGCAGTTGTTAAGTGAATTTTTCCCCTTTTTATTATTATTATTATTTTTTTATTGTTTAAATTTATATACCGCCCTATCTCCCAAAGGACTCAGGGCGGTTTACAGGCATTTAAAAAACAGGTAAATACAATCTAAAAACAGTTAAAAAACTTATTCTAAAAGCCTAAATTAAAAATATGAAAATAAAACCCAATTTAAAAACCATAAATTAAAATCTAGCTCAGTCCTGCGCAATTAAATAAGTATGTTTTAAGCTCGCGGCGGAAGGTCCGAAGGTCCGGAAGCTGACGAAGTCCTGGGGGTAGTTCGTTCCAGAGGGTGGGAGCCCCCACAGAGAAGGCCCTTCCCCTGGGCGTCGCCAGACGACATTGCCTCGCTGACGGCACCCTGAGGAGTCCCTCTCTATGAGAGCGCATGGGTCGGTGAGAGGTATTCGGTAGCAGTAGGCGGTCCCGTAAATAACCCGGCCCTATGCCATGGAGCGCTTTAAAGGTGGTTACCAAGACCTTGAAGCGCACCCGGAAGGCCACAGGTAGCCAGTGCAGTCTGCGCAGGAGAGGTGTCACGCGGGAGCCACGAGGGGCTCCATCTATCACCCGCGCAGCCGCATTCTGGACTAACTGTAGCCTCCGGATGCCCTTCAAGGGGAGCCCCATGTAGAGAGCATTGCAGTAATCCAGGCGAGACGTCACGTTATGACCTTTCTTGCCATAGCTGCTAAGTGAATCATTGTGGTTAAGTTAGTAACGTGGTTGTTAGGCGAATGTAGATTTCTCCATTGACTTTGCTCATCAGAAAGTCACAGGTGGTGATTACCTGACTCCAGGAACACTCCGACTGTCACAAATACAGGTAAATCCTTGACTTACGACCACAATTCAACCCAAAACTTACGTTGCCAAGTGAGACAGTTATTAAGTGAGTTTTGCCGCATTTTATGACCATTCCTGCCTGTTGCTAAGTGTATCACTGCAGTTGTTAAGTTAGTAGCATGGGTGTTATTATTTTTTATTATTATTATTTATTAAATTTTTATACCGCCCTTCTCCCGAAGGACTCAGGGCGGTGTACAGCCAAAGATAAAACACGAAATATATACAATTAAAACATTTAAAACATAGCAAATTACAAAAAGGCTGATAATTAAAAATTTAGTTTTAAAATTTTAGAAATATTAATAAAACCCCGGATTAAAATTTAACACTATTATGCCAGTCCCGCTTGAATAAATAGGTGTGTTTTTAGCTCACGACGGAAGGTCCGAAGATCAGGCACTTGACGTAAGCCAGGGGGAAGTTCGTTCCAGAGCGTCGGTGCCCCCACAGAGAAGGCCCTGCTCCTGGGGGCCGCCAGCCGACACTGTTTGGCGGACGGCACCCTGAGGAGACCCTCTCTGTGAGAGTGTACGGGTCGGTGGGAGGCAAAGGGTAACAGCAGGCAGTCTCGTAAGTACCCGGGTCCTAAGCCATGGAGCGCTTTGAAGGTGGTAACCAAAATCTTGAAGCGCATCTGAAAGACCACAGGAAGCCAGTGCAGGCTACGGAGTAGTGGTGTTACGTGGGAGCCACGAGCGGCTCCCGTTACCACTCGCGCAGCCGCATTCTGGACTAACTGTAGCCTCCGGGTGCACCTCAAGGGCAGCCCCATGTAGAGAGCATTGCAGTAATCCAACCTAGATGTAACCAGAGCGTGAGTGACCGTGCATAAGGCATCCCGAATCTGTTAATCGAATCTGGCTTCCCCATTGACTTTGCTTGTCAGAAGGTCGCACCTTGTGATGTTGTGGACACAGCAACGGTCGTAAGTATGAGACAGCTGCCAAGCATCTGAATTTTGATCGCGTGATCATAGGGATGCTCCAAAGGTCTTAAGAGTGAAAAACGATCATGTCACTTTTTCCAGTGCGGTCACTAAATGAACTTAAGTCGAGGACTATCTATAGGACACCAAGCGTCTAAATTTTGGTCACATGGCCACGGGGATGCTGGCAACAGTCGTTAAGTGTCAAAAACCTTCATAAATCACATTTGTCTGTGCCGTTGTAACTTTGAAAAGGTCACTAAAGGAACTGTTGTAAATCGAGGACTACCTGGATTGCAGCTACGTAATTTTCTTTAATGGTTCCGATCACTGATGGATTAAATCAGAGGTCTTCAAACTTGGCAGCTTTAAGACTTGTGGACTTCAACTCCCAGAATTCTGGCTGGAGAATTCTGGGAGTTGAAGTCCAGAAGTCTTAAAGCTGCCAAGTTTGAAGACCTCTGGAATAAATCATAATTTTTACACGTATGTGGCTTGCATGTTTAAAAACAGCTGAAATAGTACACAACAGGGGTAAAACGTAAAATTTGTTACTACCAGTTCTGTGGGCGTGGCTTGGTGGGGGTGGGGGGTGTAATGTGACTAGGTGGGCGTGGCCAACTTTTTTTTTTTTTTTTTACTTTTAAAAGCATTTTTTCTACAACCTCTTTGGTTGAAGAGGTTGTAAAAAAATGCTTTTAAAAGGCTCCTTTGATGATCCCAGCTAAGTTGCCTGATCCCAGCTGAGCTGGCTTCTCTTTTCTTTTAAAAGCATTTTTTTTTTGCCTTTAAAAGCAAAAAAAAAGCCTCTGATGATCAGGCAACTCAGCTGGGATTGTCAGAAGAGCCTTTTAAAAGAATTTTTTTCTACAACCTCTTTGGCCGAAGAGGTTGTAAAAGCCTCTGACGATCCCAGCTGAGCCCTGTGATCATCAGAGGCTTTTTTTTTTTTACACTTTTAAAAGCATTTTTTCCGCCGAAGAAAAAAATGCTTAAAAAAAAAAAAAAGGCTCTGACGATCGCATGGCTCAGCTGGGCATGGGGGTAGCGGGGATTTTTGCTACCGGTTCTCCAAACCACTCACCATCATCGCTACCAGATTGGGCGATCCGGTCCGAACCAGGATCATTTCACCCCTGATACACAAGACACACACACACATACACACACACACACACCAAAAAAAACTGAACGTAACAAGATCTCAACTTAGGCGTTCTCCTGGATGGACGGTTGTCCTTTGAATAACATCTGACGACCGTCTCCAGGAGAGCTTTTTATCAGGTGCGCCTGATTCGCCAATTGCATCCCTTCATAGACCGGGATTCCTTATGCACGGTCACTCATGCCCTCGTCACTTCTCGCCTGGACTACTGCAACGCTCTCTACATGGGGCTCCCCTTGAAGAGCACCCGGAGGCTCCAGCTGGTCCAGAATGCGGCTGCGCGGGTGATAGAGGGAGCTACTCGTGGCTCCCATATAACACCCCTCTGCGCAAGCTGCACTGGCTGCCTGTGGTCTTACAGGTGCAATTCAAGGTGTTGGTTATCACCTTTAAAGCGCTCCATGGCTCAGGACCGGGTTATTTATGGGACCGCCTGCTGCCACCGTTTGCCTCCCATCGACCCGTGCGCTCCCATAGAGAGGGCCTCCTCAGGGTGCCGTCGGCCAAACAATGTTGGCTGACGACCCCGAGGGGGAGAGCCTTCTCTGTGGGGGCACCTACCCTCTGGAATGAGCTTCCCCCAGGACTTCGACAGCTCCCTGACCTCCGGACCTTTCGCCGCGAGCTGAAGACGTACTTATTCTTCCGTGCAGGACTGGCATAAAACTATTAGTAATTTTAATTGGGTTTTTATGGTTTTAATGTGTATTTTAATTAATGGGCCAAATTGAATAGGTTTTTAATGGGTTTTTAACTGTATATTGTATGTTTTATTGTGTTTTTACCTGGCTGGAAACCACCCTGAGTCCTTCAGGAGAAGGGCGGTATAGAAATTAAATTATTCTTATTCTTATTCATCTTTTCTCATCTTCCCAATTTTCTTCTCCAGCAATTGGTATTTTTGTCTTCGTTTAAACTATTGCAGCAAACGAGGGAAGGGGGGGAAATCCTTAGTTAGCAACGTCTTGTTATTTTGAAAGATCTCCCTTCTCCAGCAAGACTTCCCTAGTTAATAAAAAAGCTTTCTATCACAAGACACACAACAAGACAGCTGGTATGTGCCAAGGGGAAAAAAAAATCACATGTTACTCAATCAGCCTTGGTTTTAACTCCAAAGTAAACCCTGATTTAAAACCACCAATGTTTCTGAACACCAAAACATATTTGATCAATATTTGGGATGTTATAAAGAAAAATCATTATATGAAAGTTCCTGTTTGGATATCAACGATGGAGGCCATAATCTATCCCAATGTATTGGACTTAAATAAAATAGTAAGATACTCGGATCTATTAGATGAAAGTGGAAACTTAAAAGTCAGAACAGGATCTAAGAAAACGAGGAATAAAAACAGATTGGTGGCCGTACTTACAGATCAGAGCAAAATATAAAAAAAGGTAAGGAACAATTCGGCATATACAGAGAACAATTGGAACTTGATAAGATATTACTAGATCCGAGGGGGGGAAATGATTACCAAAATGTATAACTTTTTGTTAAAATTCAAAATGGAAGAAGAAACGGTCAAAGAAACAATGATCAGTTGGGCAAGAAATTTCAGACATAATATTTATCTGGATCAATGGGATAGATCAGTGGTTCTCAACCTTTATAGTGCTGCGACCCCTTTAATGCAATTCCCCAGGATGTGGCGACCCCAACCGTAAAATTATTTTCGTTTTGAATTTATCGTGCCTGAAGCCGTATTGGCTAGCGATCTGAACTGCTTGCGATTGCCTTGAGGACAGAGGCATTAAAGCGGAGACTCCTCCCCTATTAAGTTTATCGCGCCTGAAGCCAGATTAGGCTAGCGATTGGGAGTGATTGCAGCTGGCTTGAGAGGGAGACCTCAGAGCAAAGATTTCTCTCTTTTTTAATTCATCGCGCCTGAAGCCAAATTCGGCTAGCAATTTGAAGAGCCTGCAGCTGGTTTGTGGAGTCAACCATTGGAGCGCGATTCTTCGACCCGCAAGTATACTTCCCATATTTCCGATGGTCTTAGGCGACCCCTGGCAAATCGTCATTCGACCCCCAACGGGGTCCCGACCCACAGGTTGAGAACCGCTGGGATACATTGTGGGAGAGAAACTACAAACTAACGATGTCAGCTGCTTATAAAGAAAATCTGTACAAAACGTTTTATAGATGGCATTTGCCACCAGCGAGACCGGCCAGGATGTTTCCAAATAGATCACTGAACTGTTGGAGATGTGGTCACAAACAAGGGACGTTCTACCACATGTGGTGCCCTAAGATTAAGAAATTTTGGGAGAAGATAAAAAAACCGGCTGGATGAAATAACAGGGCAGAAAATAAAAAATTTAAAAAAATGGAACTATTCCTATTGGGCATTCTGGAAGGGAAAATGGAAAGAAATATACAATATATCATATTACACATATTGAAGGCATGTAGAATTGTGATAGCACAGAATTGGAAACATCCGGATATCCCACCAGATCAAATTATAATTAAAAAAAATATGAATGTGCAGAAAAGGATAGATTATCGATGGGAATGAAGGCGAGGGAAGATACTGAGTACTATCGAATATGGAATAGATGGTATTCCTGGCTGGAGAGTAAGCATAAAACTTAAGGGAGATTTTTGTCATGAGACTGAATTCTGAACAGAGGTTAAAATAATTTCAATAAGAATGTCGGTTTTTAGAGATACTTAGAAGTAGAATCTGTATATAGAGGTTAAATAGGATAAGAGATACGGATGTAGGAAAAGCTGTTATCTGTAATGTAATTTTGACGCGTTTGTCTTTGTGTGTTTTATATTTTTGGGTTTTTTTTGGGTTTTGTGTATTGCGCCTTTTTTGGTAGTGTATTTTAACTTTTGGAAATTCAATAAATATTTTTTTTAAAAAAAGGCTTCCAGGTTTGCACAGGTACAGGCAGTGATGGGATTCAAATAATTTAACAACCGGTTCTCTGCCCTAATGATTTCTTCCAACAACCGGTTCACCAAACTGCTCAGAAAGTTAACAACCGGTTCTCCCGAAGTGGTGCGAACTGGCTGAATCCCACCACTGGGTCATCCTCAACTTACAACAGGTCGTTTAGTGTGACACCGCCACTGGAAAAAAGCAAATGACTCGCACTTACGGCCCTTGCAGCATCCCCATGGTCATGTGATCGGAATTCAGAGGCTCGGCAACTGGGATGTACTTTTGACGGTTCCAGTGTCCCGTGAGGTTACAGGATCAACCTTCGCGGCTTTCTGACAATGGGGAAGGCCAGATTCACTTCACAAACTGCAGGGATTCGCTTCACAACAACAGCAAAGAAAGGTCGCAAAACGGGGCGAAACTCCCCTTGAGCAACATTTCCCTTAGCAGCAAAAATTTCAGGCTCCATTGGGGCGGTAAGTCAAGAGCTTCCTCCATTTTCAGGCCTTCCAAACGAGTCTCTAATCTAGCGATTAAAAATGCAGACAAGCTCTGGAGCCGAGAGGGGAAACAAAAGAAAGCTGCTTTTGTGTCTTTTTTGCAATCGAATGGTGCAAACTAAGCAGCTCTGGAACCCGCAGCCCTTCCTTATCCGTAAGCCGCTTTTCACATGATTTGGTACAAGTGCCAGAGTCGGCCATAAAAATCTGTAGAATGAGCATGATCCTGGATGACTGAGAATCCCTGCAGACTTTTAGCCGTGCAATTTGGAATGGACATCTGTCGTGTCTCCCTCCCCCCTCCGACGACCGGGTCTAGGAAGTCCGTATCGAACGTGGCAACGAAGCCTCTGCAGCTTTGCCAAATTCCTCCGAGGTTTCTCAGGGCAGGCAGGACTCCGAGTGGTGACTTCAGCGACAGCAGCAAACTAGATGAGGCTTTGCTTGACTCAAGGTTGGAATGCCAAAAGCAGGTCCTTTATATAGGCCGTGGGGTGTGGCTCCATGACTCAGCATTTATCCAGGCCTGCCCCACCCTTCCTTCTGCTGGCGTCGCCTCTCAGATCTCCGGAAGCGAGGATCCTCCCACCCTGAATTCTCTTCAGCTGTCTCTACTGTCGGCATCTGGGAAAGGGAGGGGTCAGAGGGAGCAGGTAATTGCACCACTTGGCTGACAGGCGTGACAGGCCGTTCATCTTCATTATCAGACTCCGAGTCTGATAACAGGCCCGGGAGGAGACGGGAGGGGCCTGGCTGAGGAAGACGAGGAACAACAACACCTGTTGTGCCTCGTCCACCCTCCTCTCCGCAGCGGGGCCCCTCCCATCTCCAGCTATCTGAGCCAGAGACTGATAGTGAAGAAGAATGGCCTGGCATGCCTCCAGCCCCCAGCCCTGGCACCATACTCGGACAGACTGAGCAAACAAACCTCCCTACAGCGTGTGAGCATGAAGCCAGCCATGAGCTAGAATTGCCGGCAGCTGAGCAGGAGGACGAAAAGACACAGTGGACAGATCCTCGCTTCCGGAGAATGGAGAGGCGACGTCAGCAAAAGGAAGGGAGGGGCAGGCCTGGATAAGTGCTGAGTCATGGAGCCACACCCCATGGCCTATATAAAGGATCTGCTTTTTGGCATTCCTTGAGTCAGGCAAAGTCTCATCTGGTTGCTGAAGTCACACCTTGGATTTCTGCCTGCCCTGAGAACTCTGACAGGAATTTGGCAAAGCTGCAGAGGCTTCGTGGCCACGCTTGATACAGACTTCCCAGACCCGGCTGTCAGAGGAGGAGTGGGACACGACAACACCCTTCGTATGGTAGGAATGGATTTCCAGAGGAAAAATTGCAGACTACAGGAACCATTTGCACCACTCAGGTGACCCTTAATGACCGTCGACCGTGATGGACTACCACCTTGCATCAAATTATTCCACAAAGCACCAGAAGCAATGGATGGAAACGAATCAAGGAAAGAAACCAGCTGGAACTGAGGAGAAACTTCCTAACAGGGAGGACAATTAACCCGTGGAACAGCTTGCCACCAGAAGTCGTGGGCGCTCCATCACTGGAGGATTTTAAGAAGAGACTGCACAACCATTCGTGTGAAATGGCGTAGAGTCTCCTGCTTGAGCAGGGGGTCAGACTAGAGGATCTCCAAGATCCCTTCCAGCTCTATTCTATTCACTTCTGACCAAAAAAAAAAAAAAACCACTCATTGGGGAAAACTGATTCACTTAATCATGGCATTCACTTAGTGACCATCATGTTAGCTCAATGATGTCGGCATTCGTTTAATCACTGCAGTAAAAACCAGTTGTAATTTTGAATCTTCTCATGTGATGCCTCAATTTACAACAACGACTTACAATTGTAATTTCAGGCTCAATTATGGTCGTAAGTCGAGGACTACCTATATTAAGATTGAAGAATATAGTTAAATATAAATACAGTTTTGATGCCTTGAATTTATTTTGCTGTTCCAACTTTACGAATGCCATTTTTGTTGTGATTTTAACCTATTTATGGAGAAGTTAAATACAGGTAGTCTTCAACTTACAACCAAAATTGATTCTTGGAAAGATCTGGATCTGTGTAAATCTGTGTAAATCTGTGTAAGAAAGCATGCCTGACAACTGAATGAAAAAAAGTGTTCCCTCAGTGGATCATCGTCGCCATTTTATCCTGTTTTTCTATATTGGTCAACCGAGCGTCAAAAAAAAAAACATGTGTAACATTCTATTTTTACCACAACAACAACCTTGTGAGGTGGGCTAGGATGAGAGAGAGAGAGAGAGAGAGATAGTCAGTGACTGGCCCAAAGTCAGAAAATGTTTGGTTATGTGTAGGTTGGGCTGAGATTTTGATAATATAAACATAAAGTAACAATAAAAAACAGAGAAATCGGCCATCAACAGACACATAGAGATAAACATCTACCCACAATGGGTTTCCCCATTGACTCATTGCATGAGGGGATCACATGACCCTGGGATGCTGTAACCGTCATACATAGGACCGTGGTGGCTCAGGCTGTAAGATAGCCTGTTATTAAAACACAGCAGCCTGCAATTACTGCAGGTTCGAGTCCCACCAGGCCCCGAGGTTGACTCAGCCTTCCATCCTTTATAAGGTAGGTAAAATGAGGACCCAGATTGTTGGGGGGGCAATAAGTTGACTTTGTAAATATACAAATAGGATGAGACTATTGCCTTACACACTGTAAGCCGCCCTGAGTCTTCGGAGAAGGGCGGGGTATAAATGTAAATAATAAAAAAACAAGGATGGAAGGCTGAGTCAACCTTCGGCCGGGCTTGAACCTGCAGTAATTGCAGGCTACTGTGTTCTAATAACAGGCTCTTAACAGCCTGAGCTATCCCGGCCTCTTCAAATGGTCGCTAAGTGAACTTTTGTAAATTGAAGACTATATGTACACTGACCCAAGCAGACAGTGCCTTATAAGGTGGATGGGTGGTGTGTAGGATAGGATAGAGCCGTGACGGGGAACCTATGGCATGCGTGGCATGCGTGCCACTGATATGGAGCCATATCAGTAGGCACGTGAGCCTTGTTCTGGCTCAGCTCCAGAGTGCACGTGCGTGCCAACTGGCTAATTTTCAGGCCTTTCAGGCCCAACAGAAGTCGGGATAATTTTTGAAGATATGAAAATAAAATTTAAAATGATACTGGGGATGCTCGACTGCCATTTCAGAAAGAAAAGGAGAGAGGAGTAGAAGGAGGGAAGAAAGTAGGTGGGAAAGAGTAGAGAAGGAGGAGGGGAATAAGGAGGTTAGATAGGGTGGAAGAAGGGAGGAGTGGAGAAGGAGGAGAGGAAGTAGTAAAGTGAAGGAGATGAAGGATGTGAAAGTAGTAGAGGGTAGAAAGGGAGGTTGTGAAGAAAGGAAGTGGCAATCGGGCAGGCCTGAATCAGTATGATTAATGATTAATGATAGATAATAGTTTGCACATAAATATGATGTTGGAAAATGGAAATAAAAATTACTTATAAAAAAAAAAAGAAGAAGTCGGGAAACAGGCTATTTCCAGCCTCTGGAGGCAGAGAAGGCTGTTTTCACCCTCCCCAGGCTCCTAGGAAGGATCTGGAGCCTGGGGAAGAGCAAAAAAACGGGCCTTCCAGTCCCACCAGAAGTCGGCTAACGGGCCGTTTCCAGCCTCAGAGGGCCTCCGGTGGTGGGGGGAAGGCCATTTTCCACCTCCCCAGGCTCCTAGAAACCCCCTGGAGCCTGGGGAGAGCAAAAAACAGGCCTTCCGGTCTCCCCGGAAGTCAGCAAACGGGCAGTTCTGGCCTCCGGAGGGTCTCGGGGGTGGGGGGGGAGGCTGTTTTTGCCTTCCCCAGGTTCCAAGAAAGCCTCTGGACCCTGGGGAGGGTGAAAAACAGGCCTACCAGTGCCAAAAGCGGGGGGGGGGAGTGCAGGGGAGTCGCGCGTGCATGCGTGGGGAGCGGGGCTCATTGCATTATGGGTGCGGCCACACACGCATGCAACCCTCCCCCCTGTACTCCCCCCGCTTTTTGGCACGCGACGGCAAAAAGGCTCGCCATCACTGGGATAGAGAGCTCAAATGAAGCTGGCTAGCAGAATATTGAAGGCAGAAAGTCTTCTTACAACACGTTAACAGATCCGTAGGATTTCTTTCCAACAGCTTCATTTGTAGGACTCAACCATTGTTTGGATTTCCCCAGGTAAACACACCTTTGTGCTAGTGGCACATCATCACGGATGTCCTGAAAAAACACACAGCAGCTGTTTTCAGGATCTCCGGGAAAGGTGCGCGTTTGATAAAATGCCATTTCTGGAAGCTTCTCCTTCAGACTGGCGCCGTCTCTGTCGAAGGGGTCTCACCCACAACCCTGTCCTTCCGTCAACCCCCATCCCTACAGGTAGTCCTTGACTTATGGCCACAATTGAGCCCAAGATTTCAGTTGCTAAAAGCAAGGTTAAATGAATTGTGCCCATTGGTGAAATCTACATTTCTTTTCCTACCGGTTCGGTGGCCGTGGCTTGGTTGGGGGGGAAGGTGTCATGTGACTGGGTGGGTGTGACTATGTGACTGGGGTATCAAAAGACAGAAACTCGCTAACAATGTCCTCCTGGAGCAGGGTTGGACTAGATGACCTTCAGGTCCCTTCCAGCTCTGGATTATCCTCTGAAGCTGTGTCTAGTGCCAGGTTTGTACTCCTTCCTTCCTCTCCTTTTCCCTCCCTCTTTCTTTCTTTCTTTCTTTCTCTTCCTTCCTTCCTTCCTTCCTCCCTTCCTTTCTCTCTCTCTATCTCTCTCTCTCAAACGAACCCCCCATTTTTTGCCTACATCCCCCATTTTTTGCATAGCAGGCTTCAGTTTTTTTACCTTTTAAAAAAAATGCTTTTAAAAGTTAAAAAAAAAAGGCTCTGACGATCGCGTGGCTCAGCTGGGCATGGGGGGGGAGGGGGGGAGGCAGGGATTTTTGCTACCGGTTCTCCGAACCACCCACCGCCATTGCTACCGGATCATGTGATCCGGTCCGAACCGGGAGCATTTCACCCCTGATTGTGCCCCCATTTTACAACATCGCTTGCCACAGTCGTTAAGCAAACCACGTCACTCTGCAAGTGAATCATGGGGGGGGGGGGTCATTAAGCAAATCTAGATAATCCCCTTGACCTTGTCAGAAGCCTGATTGGGAAGGTCAGAGAAGGATGACCACAAACAGATGCTGGTGTGTGTGTGTGTGTGCAATCATCATATATTGACCATCAATTGTGTTGTAAATGTTGTACCTTGATGAAGGTATCTTTTCTTTTATGTACACTGAGAGCATATGCACCAAGACAAATTCCTTGTGTGTCCAATCACACTTGGCCAATAAAAAAGTTCTATTCTATTCTATTCTATAAATACACGTGCCTGAATTTTGACCACCTGACCATGGGGATGTTGCAACAATTGTCAAGTGTGAAAACAGGTCACAAGTCCTTTTTTTCCAGTGCTGTTATAACTTCAAATGGTCTCTAAAGGAATACTTGTAAATCAAGGATTACTTGTAACACCAACAAAAACACAAGACACACAAATCTGCAAGAAATGAAAAATATCCAGAAAAAACAAAATTCCCTAACTGCTAAAGGACCATCTAGAACTTCCTCTCCTCTGCTAGCAGACGAAACGGCCCCGGCTGTTTGGGTAGGTTCAGCCCCCAAAATCCCTCGGGATGTATGGGGAACGGGTTAGTCCCTGACTTACGACCGAAATCAAGCCCTTGAGTGGGTCCTTGAGTGGCTCAGACTGCTAAGACAGTCTGTTATTAACAGCAGCTGCTTGCAATTACTGCAGGTTCAAGCCCCACCAGGCCCAAGGTTGACTCAGCCTTCCATCCTTTATAAGGTAGGTAAAATGAGGACCCAGATTGTTGGGAGCAATAAGTTGACTTTGTATATAATATACAAATGGATGAAGACTATTGCTTGACATAGTGTAAGCCGCCCTGAGTCTTCGGAGAAGGGCGGGATATAAATGCAAATAAAAAAAAAAAAAAAGCCCAAAATTTCTATTGTTAAAGACAGCTGTGAAGCTTTGCCCCGTTTTACAGCTTTTCTTGCCACAGTTGTTAAGTGAATCGCTGCGGGCATTAAATTAGCACCACGGTTGTTAAGCGAATACGGCTTCCCCACTGCCAGGAGGGCACAAAAAAGGTAAATTGACATGACCTCGGAACACCTGCAACCGTCATAAATATATATATATGAGCCAGTTGCCAGTTGAGTTTTGGTCACATGGCCATGGCAACGGTGCAATGGTCATAAGTGTGAAAAACGGTCGTAAGTCACTTTTTTTAGTGTCTTTGTAACTTCAAATGGAGCTGCTGTAAGTCGAGGGTTACCTATACCAGGGGTCTCCAACCTTGGTCCCTTTAAGACTTGTGGACTTCAACTCCCAGAGTTCCTCAGCCAGCAAAGCTGGCTGAGGAACTCTGGGAGTTGAAGTCCACAAGTCTTAAAGGGACCAAGGTTGGAGGCTGGGCTTCAGCATTACCAGATCAGGAGGAGGCGTTTTTCCTCCCTCCATCACTCTTGTAAGAATGACGATTTCTCAATCTCAGCCAGGTGCAGAGAGCTGGGACTTCAACTCCCAGAAGGGCTGGCTGGGGGAATTCTGGGAGTTGAAGTCCAACCCTCTACATCTGGCCCCAAGTGGAGACACAAGACACACACAGCTGTGATGGTTCTGCTCTAATGAGACACACAGCTGTGATGGCTTTGCTCCAATTTACAAGGCCCGGAATGGGCTTTTGGAGGCTTAAATACCACCAGGTGTGATCAAAGGGAGGCTTTCTTTCTCGGCCAGGAGAAGTCTATCTGACCACTTGGGGGATGGGACAGGCAATGTAGCAATTCAATATATGAAAATATATATTTTTTTGATAGGTAGATAGATAGATAATAGAATAAATAGATAGAATACATAGATAGATAGAGGGGGGGGAGAGAAGAGAGGCTTCATTTCCTACACACACACACACAGACACAGTGACCCCCAAAGGATGGCCCTGCTGTGGATGCTGGGGGGTTGTAATCCCACCCTCAGATTTCCCCCCCTTTTTGGCTGTGGGGGGGAAAAGTGTTTGAAGCCCAGAAATATCATTTTCAAGGGCTCAGGTAGGATAGACTGCTCCTGGCCATGGAGGTTCTATTGGCTAATTAATACTGTATATATATATATATATATATATATATATATATATATATATATATATATATATATATATATATATATATATATATATATATATATATATATATATCCAATAGTCTCCTCTAATATACTATATATATCATTTCAAAGGCTCAGATAAGATAGACTGCTCCTGGCCACGGAGGTTCTGTTGGCTAATTAAAAATATAAATATAATATCCAATAGGCTCCTCTAATATAATATATATATATATATCATTTCTATTGGCTAATTAAAACTATAAATATAATATCCAATAGGCTCCTCTAATATAATATAATATACGTATATCATTTCTATTGGCTAATTAAAACTATAAATATAATATCCAATAGGCTCCTCTAATATAATATATATATATATATCATTTCAAAGGCTCAGACAAGATAGACTGCTCCTGGCCACGGAGGTTCTATTGGCGAATTAAAACTATAAATATAAATACAATATCCAATAGTCTCTTCTAATATAAAATATATATATCATTTCAAAGGCTCAGATAAGATCGACTGCTCCTGGCCACGGAGGTTCTGTTGGCTCCTCTTATCACCTGCTCCTCATTGGAACCTCCATGGCCAGAAGCAGTCTATCCTACCTGAGTCCTTGCAAATGGTATTTCTGGGCTTCACGCACCTTCCCCCACAGCCAAAAAGGCGGGGGGGGGGAAGGGCGGAAATATGAGAGTGGGATTACAACCCCCAGCATCCACAGCGGGGCCACCCTTTGGGGGGGGTCACTGGGTGTGTTTTTTGGGGGGGAACCTCCTCTCTCTCTCTCTCTTTCTCCCCCCCCCACCAAACACTGCACTCCCAATGGCTGGCTAGGAAGATGGGAGTTGTAGTCCAGCCCAATTCTACGTCCGCTGGGAAGCATGGGCTCCCTGGTCCGACCCAAAGCGGGTAAGATTTTAAAAAAAAGAGGGGGGGGCTTTTCTGGCAGGGGACGATGGGTATTGTAGTTCCGCGGGGAACCACCACCCCCCTCCACGGGTTACCTTCGCTCTGACCCGGCCGGTTTTGCTCCGGCTGCGGGGCTTGACCGCCTCCGCCATCCGCCCGGCCGCCGCTTCTCTCCTTCTTCCTCCGGGCTTGTTGTTTCTGCGGTACCCGAAGAGGCGGAGGGGGCGTGGCCAGGATCACGTGATCGGGAAGGGGGGGGAAAAAGCGGAGCCCTAGATGCAGGAAAGGGAAGAGGCGCCAACCAGCCCGCAGCTTCCGCGTCCCAAACAGAGGAGAATGTAAATTCCCCCCCACCTACACTCTCTCTCTCTCTCTCTCTCTCTATTTTGGCTCCTCCGAATGCATAACCACGCCCACCTCTGAATCCAGCCTCGCTTCCTTCCGTCGCAGAGGAATGGACTTCAACTCCCAGGATTCCCCCAGTCAGAAGAATTCTCTTTGAATTCCGAGCAAGGAATTGTGGGAGTTGAAGTCCGACAACCTCTTCCGGTCTTCTGAGAGGCAAGAAACAGCTGTTTAAAAACACTCCTAGGAGAAACTGGCTGGAGTATGGAGGCTCCCCTGTTTTAAGGTGGCAGCACCTGCCTTATTGGAACAGCTCAGCAAGGGGGAGGGGCTGCTTGGATGGGAGACCACCAGGAAATCCCAGGCCAGGCTGGTTAATTTGAAAACATTCCAGGGGAAGACGTGGGAAATTTTTAGTTTCTGAGAAAACTCTTATGAATTTGTCCCAAAAGCAGGGGTCTCCAACCTTGGTCCCTTTAAGACTTGTGGACTTCAACTCCCAGAGTCCTTCAGCCAGCTTTGCTTTGCTCAGCTTTGCTCAGCTTTGCTGGCTGAGGGACTCTGGGAGTTGAAGTCCACAAGTCTTAAAGGGACCAAGGTTGGAGACCCCTGCCCTAAACTACCCAGACGTCAATTGGAGTTGAAGGCGAATTGGCTTATTTTTATATTTAGCGAGCCCACACTGGGCTTTCTGGGAATGGAGCAGGGGTGAAATCCAACAGGTTCTGACAGTTTCTGGAGAACCGGTAGCGGAAATTTTGAACAGTTCAGAGAACCAGCAAATACCACCTCCGGCTGGTCCCCAGAGTGGGGTGGGAATGGGGATTTTGCAATATCCTTCCCCCAGAAGTGGGGAGGGAATGGGAATTTTGCGGTATCCTTCCCCTGGAGTGGGGTGGGAATGGAGATTTTGCAGTATCCTTCCCCCAGGAGTGGGGAGGGAATGGGGATTTTGCGGTATCCTTCCCCTGGAGTGGGGAGGGAATGGGGATTTTGCAGTATCCTTCCCCTGGAGTGGGGTAGGAATGGAGAGTTTGCAGTATCCTTACTCTGCCACGCCCACCAAGCCACACCCAAAGAATCAGTAGAAAAAAATAATTTGGATTTCACCACTGGAATGGAGGCAATGAAAGAAGCAACAACAAAAAATAAGGTTTCCATTCATTTTGACATTTTCATATTATTTATTTGCAACGATGAAGGATCAGCGCTTCTCTTTCGGGGACTCTCCAGGCGCCATCAATTTTGCAAAAGCAGACTCTTGGCAAAATGCCTCTCTCCCCTTTTTAAGTCTACCGACTTTCTTCTCCACCAATCACCATCGAGGAAGGGAGTCCTGCAAAGTCATAACATTGCAACGTGGAAGAGCGACCCCTGGCGGTTGGGGTGGGGATGGTTCCACTCTTTTCTTTTTTGCTTTTGCTTTGAAAACAAGTCTTCCTCATTTCTTTTCGGATTTTCGGCCCTACCTGTGCAAGTTTTTAATGTGCAATTTTATAGACCTCCTAGACCAGTGGTCTCCAACCGTGGTCCCTTTAAGACTTGTGGACTTCAACTCCCAGAGTCCTTCAGCCAGCTTTGCTTTGCTCAGCTTTGCTGGCTGAGGGACTCTGGGAGTTGAAGTCCACAAGTCTTAAAGGGACCAAGGTTGGAGACCCCTGCCCTAAACTACCCAGACGTCAATTGGAGTTGAAGGGGAATTGGCTTATTTTTATATTTAGCGAGCCCACACTGGGCTTTCTGGGAATGGAGCAGGGGTGAAATCCAACAGGATTTGACAGGTTCTTGAGAACCGGTAGCGGAAATTTTGAGCAGTTCAGAGAACCAGCAAATACCACCTCTGGTTGGTCCCAGAGTGGGTTGGGAATGGGGATTTTGCAGTATCCTTCCCCTGGAGTGGGGAGGGAAATGGGGATTTTGCAGTATCCTTCCCCTGGAGTGGGGTAGAAATGGAGATTTTGCAGTATCCTTCCCCCAGGAGTGGGGAGGGAATGGGGATTTTGCAGTATCCTTCCCCTGGAGTGGGGAGGGAATGGGGATTTTGCAGTATCCTTCCCCTGGAGTGGGGTAGGAATGGAGATTTTGCAGTATCCTTACTCTGCCACACCCACCAAGCCACACCCAAAGAATCAGTAGTAAAAAAAAAATTGGATTTCACCACTGGAATGGAGGCAATGAAGGAAGCAACAAAAAAAATAAGGTTTCCATTCATTTTGACATTTTCATATTATTTATTTGCAACGATGAAGGATCAGCGCTTCTCTTTCGGGGACTCTCCAGGCGCCATCAATTTTGCAAAAGCAGACTCTTGGCAAAATGCCTCTCTCCCCTTTTTAAGTCTACCGACTTTCTTCTCCACCAATCACCATCGAGGAAGGGAGTCCTGCAAAGTCATAACATTGCAACGTGGAAGAGCGACCCCTGGCGGTTGGGGTGGGGATGGTTCCACTCTTTTCTTTTCTTTTTTGCTTTTGCTTTGAAAACAAGTCTTCCTCATTTCTTTTCGGATTTTCGGCCCTACCTGTGCAAGTTTTTAATGTGCAATTTTATAGACCTCCTAGACCAGGGGTCTCCAACCTTGGTCCCTTTAAGACTTGTGGACTTCAACTCCCAGAGTCCCTCAGCCAGCTTTGCTTTGCTCAGCTTTGCTGGCTGAGGAACTCTGGGAGTTGAAGGCCACAAGTTTTAAAGGGACCAAGGTTGGAGACCCCTGTTCTAGACTGCGTCTATTTTCTTGGCCTATGTAATTCCCAGCCCAATAACACAATAAATTTGTACCCTATGACTATCATTAAGTGTTGTGCCTTATGATTCTTGATGAATGTATCTTTTCTTTTATGTACACTGAGAGCGTATGCACCAAGACAAATTCCTTGTGTGTCCAATCACGCTTGGCCAATAAAAAGTTCTATTCTATTCTGTTCTAAAGTCTGGCTCGGTGGCTAAGACACCGAGCTTGTCGATCAGAAAGGTGTAGAAATTTAGCACCCACCCTCCTCCTAGAAGAATGAAATATTTTAGAAAATATTTAAAAAGGCAGAATATATTTCCCTGGATGAGAAATGGAGAAACATGTTTTAAAGACAAAGCAGCTCCCTGCAACTTCCTGCCACCCCCCACCTTTGTCAATGGGCCATTAAAGCCTCAACCAAGCTCACTCATTTCCCCCCACCTTTGTCAATGGGTCAGAGGTAGAAACTCATTCTCCCCACCTTTGTCAATGGATCATCATTTGCAACACAATAGAACAGAAACTCACCACATGGCAAGGCTCAGGCAAGCTTGAGGGACAACCTACAATGTTAACTAAGACCCCTAGACCACCTGGGAGTTTGACAACCAATCAGGATACTCTTCCTGTGCCCCAGAAAGTTCAAAGCTCAGAAAAAGCATAAAGCCAGGGAGCACACAGGATCTCAGCCCTTTTCTGTTCAGGAACTCAAGCCATGTGATCCTGACCACCATTAAACCATCTTTCCAAGCAGCCTCCATGTTTCCAGTGTCTTTGTCCCCACTTGGAACTGAACCCAGATGGATATTTCTTCCAACAAAGGTCAGAAGTTCGGCGGTTCGAATTCTCCTGCCTGAGCAGGGGGTTGGACTAGATGACCTCCAAGGTCCCTTCCAACTCTTGTTACTGTTATAGCTGGAGGGAACCAGTTTAGAGGGAACACACCATTGAACCCACTGCCTCACTCAGCAACTTTGATTTGAGAGTTGGATTCCTGCAAACCACCAAAGGATCTTCCTGGTGGCAATCCATGGAAGTTGTTTCAACTCCAGTCCTTCGTAGAAAATTGGGCAGCGTTAAGACTGCTTTCCCCACCAGCAATCCTGTCCCTCGTATGGATGATGACGGAAAAGAATGGACTTATTGCAGGATCCAATCTGAGTCGGTCACCTGGACCAGAGGTTGTCTCCTGAGCTTTCGGACTCATGCTGGAGCCCACCTTCAAGGAACTTCTCTCTAGCAGAGTGTGTGGCATTTTATAGTTCCTGTAGTTTGTGGCTTTTTAGAAATTGATTGGGGTGTGTTGATGGCTGGCTTTTAAGTCATTGGCTGTCCTTGCCTTGTGCTGCCTAAGCCCTCCCCTTCTAAGTACTTGATAGGCTGGTGGTAAATCAGCACTCCTGTTGACTGACGAGGGAGGGGCCTGTTTCCCAGGCTTCAATCATTTCCCTGGCTGTTTTTGTGCCTGCTCGTCTGACAATCTTAGTAGCAGCAAATTGAATGCGTGCCTTATGTGGCAGAGTGAGGCTACCAATGAGTTGGGATCTCCTCATCTGATTCGTCGCTTCTGTTCTTGCAATCTGGGGGGGGGTAGCTTCCTCCCTGCCTGTCCTACATAGTACAGGGGCAATCCATGCAGGAGATCTGGTAGATCAGTGGTGGGTTTTACTTACCTTTGCTACTGGTTCGCTCATGTGTACACCACTCCTGCGCATGCACAGAACGTATTTGATGATGTCCAGGAGAGTGGGTGGAGCCTCCCGCCGCCACCGCTACTACCGGTTCACCCGAACTGGGGTGAACCGGTAGCAACCCACCATTGGTCTCCAACCTTGGCAACTTTATAACTTGTGGACTTCAACTCCCAGAATTCCTCAGCCAGCGCATGCTGGCTGAAGAATTCTGGGAGTTGAAGTCCACAACAGAGGTGGGTTTCAACAGGTTCCGGCCAGTTCTGGAGAACCGGTAGTGGAAATTTTGAGTTGTTCGGAGAACCAGTAGTAAAAATTCTGACTGCCCCACCCCATCTATTCTCTGCCTCCCAAGTCCCAGCAGCTCAGGAGGAAATGGGGATTTCGCAGTATCCTTGCCCTGGAGTGGGGTGGGAATGGGGATTTTACAGTATCCTTCCCCTGCCATGCCCACCAAGCCACACCCACAGAACCGGTAGTAAAAACATTTGAAACCCACCACTGGTCCACAAGTCATAAAGTTGCCAAAGTTGGAGACCCCTGTGATAAATTACATTGGAACTATCTCCCACCTCCAAGCGATCTTTACAATGCATAATTTGTCCTCCTACAATAGCCTCTGGGTGGTGTGCGATGCCCAAGTGCAGATCCTGCACAAGCAAAAGGACAGCTAATGATTTAAAAGCCAGCCATCAACACACACCAATCAACATCTAAAAAAACCCACTTGCAATAGGCACTGTGAATACCACACAGAGCACAGCCCACTTTTTGGTGTGCGGTGTCCGAGTTTAGTTTTTTTTGTTTGTTTGTTTGTTTTGCAGATGTTTCATTACCACACTAGGTAATATCATCCATGGTACGGTAATGAATAGTGAGTTTGCTCTCAATTTCCATACAATGGTTGGTCTTGATGAAGAAACCACCAAAAATACTCCCATCACCAACACTGACAGGGCAAGCTACTTGTATACAAACTGAGAACAAACCCCACACCCTTGTGGCACTGATGATGTTACATCGTTTGGTAATGAGATGTCTGCGAGAAAACAATGATCCCACAGTTCAAACCTGAAAAAAACCTATACAACTGGAAAAAGTTTCCTAAATTAACAGAGCCCACCTATGCCCAACAAAGCAGTTGTCACATCAAGAATATGTTTTAATATGAATTGCTCATTTTTTTTTCTCCTAAAATAACACTTTAGAATTCATCTTCCAAAAATAAAATAGTACAATAGAAATGGGGTAGGATTAAAAGTATGGATGACCAAAGAAAAGGTAGAAAGAAATCCTGCTGTAACCTGCTTTGGCTTCCAAAACTTTCCATGACTGCGTAGTATAGCAGCCACACATTTTCTGTCCCTCGTAATCATGAGGACTAGAGACTTGTTTTTAACTGAAAGGAGAGTTTCACAGGATGCTGACTCCGCACCATCACAGTGCAGAAGTCCAGGAAAAAGAATTAATCCGAGTGTTACCTCAATTCCCACAGATTGATTCCCGAGTCATTTGCAGACAAATAAGTATTTTAATTATTATTGCTTATTGAATCTTTCTTATTGAATCAGGAAGAGTCCATTTGCTTTAGATTTCATTGGATTTTGGCCAAAACTAAAAAACAAAAAACAAAAAAAGAAGGTCATCGGAACTCCATAAGTTTTCCCACCACTCTCCAACAGTAAGATCTAAAAATTAAGGCTAATATCACGGAATTCTCTTGTTCCATTCTCACAACAACCTTGTGAGGTAGGTCAGGTTAAAAAAAAACGGCAGTGTTTCGCAAGACACCCAATTTTAAGGGAACACACCCATATGTGTAATCCTTTCCATGTCAAACCCCCTCCCCTTTTACTAATTAAAAAGGCAAGGGGTCCAAGGATGTGGTCAAAAAAAGGCAAGAATGTGGCTATAACGCAGGGGTCTCCAACCTTGGTCCCTTTAAGACTTGTGGACTTCAAAATATGAGAGAAAATTTTTATAAGATGTTTTATAGATGGCATTTAAACCCCCAAAAGTTGTCATGTATGTATCCTAATGTACAGGCTAAATGTTGGAGATGCAATTGTGAAGATGCCACTTATTACCACATATGGTGGACTTGCAAAAAAGTTAAAGCATTTTGGATTAAAGTAGGGTGGATTATGCAGAATATTTTGAAAAAGAAGATTAAGTTTACTCCGCAGTTCTTTCTACTAGGAATAATTATGGATTGTACAGCTATAGAGACTAAATTGATTTTGAACTTAATAACAGCCGCAAGACTTTTGATTGCTCAATATTGGAAGAAAGAAGAATTACCTACAATTGAAGAATGGACACTCAAAGTATCAAATCTGGCAGAAATGGCAAAAATTTCTGCTTACTTGAAAGACTATACACAAGAAAAATATATTTTAGAATGGAAAATGTGGATTGATTATATTCAAAATAAGTACCAGATAAAAAAATATCGAATAGCATATGAGTAAATTTAGGAAATATTTTGTATTAGATATATTTCTGAAGGAGAGGGGAATTGAGAGCGTGATTATGTGTGGAGTGACTAGAGATTATAATTTAGGAATTATTTTGGATTATGATTGTTAGTTTTGATTCCCTGCATTTTGTTCTGGGAAGTCGGGGTGGGGGGTAAGGGGGAGGGGAATTGGGGGGTTGAGGGTAGAGGATGGAGTGATGGTTAATGTACAGGGATTATTGAAGATGTATAAATATAATTAATGTAGGGTCGGGTCTGCCCAGTTACCATTTTAGAACGGTGGGGAGGGAGAAAAGAGGAGAGAGTAGGAGGTAGGAAAGAGGAGAAGAGGAAGGAAGAGGGAGAAGGAAGGTGTAGGGTGGAGGGAGGAGAGGATGTAGATAAGAGAAGGAGAGGAAGGTCTGGAAAGTAGAAGAAGGTAGAAGAGGGAAGAGTGTTAAAAAGGGTGGTGGTGACTGGGCAAGCCCGACTAATTGTATATAACTGTACATTGGATGAGCTGTTTGATATGATTGTAAAAATAAAACTTTTTTATGAAAAAAAAAAAAAGACTTGTGGACTTCAACTCCCAGCAAAGCTGGCTGAGGAACTCTGGGAGTTGAAGTCCACAAGTCTTAAAGGGACCAAGGTTGGAGACCCCTGCTATAAGGAGGCAGGTGATGCTACAGCCACCATCTTGACTTTTTCAGCCATATCCTGCAAACACTCCTGCAGGGTTTTGTTTTGTTTTTAATCCCTTCCTTCAAACGAATAAAACAACAGAAGATTGGTGTGATCTGCCAGAAAATGAGCATTCTCTCGGTGCTTTTCTGCTGCGGAACCATCCTCCATCTTTCCAAAGCGTTCTCCTCCCATCGCGTTTTTAAGAAACAATAATTCATGCACCCCAAAAAAGAGCATAACTCCATTTGGGGAAGTATGTGGAGACAGCTTTTAAAATGCTGCTATTTCATTTCCTCACAGAGGTTTCGTCAAATAAAAGACTCGAAGATCTAGAAGGAAGAAAACGATCAGAGAGTGAGAAAAAAATACAGGCTGGATCCATCTACAAGTAATCCTCGACTTATGACCACAACTGAGCCAGTGGTGGGTTTCAAAAATTTTTTTACTACCAGTTCTGTAGGTGTGGCTTGGTGGGCATGGCATGGCTTGGTGGGCAAGTGTTGTGCCTCGTCCTCCCTCCTCTCCTCAGCCGGGCCCCTCCCATCTCCACCCGGGCCTGTTATCAGACTCCGAGTCTGATAATGAAGATGAACGGCCTGTCATGCCTCCAGCCCCCGGCCGTGGCCCCATGCCTGGAGAGGATGTCAGGAGTGAACAGACAAGCCCGATAAACTTCACTCCTACAGCGTGTGAGCAGGAAGCCAGCCACGTGCTGGAATTACTGACAGCAGATCCACCTGAAGAGCATTCAAATTGGGAGAATCCTTGCTTCCGGAGATCTGAGAGGCGACGCCAGCAGAAGGAAGGGAGGGGCAGGCCTGGATAAATGCTGAGTCATGGAGCCACAGCCTATATAAAGGACCTGCTTTTGGCATTCCAACCTTGAGTCAAGCAAAGTCTCATCTAGTTTGCTGATATCGGATTCTTTCGCTGAAATCACAACTTGGACTCCTGCCTGCCCCGATAAACCTCGAAGGAATTTGGCAAGCTGAAGTGGCTTCGTTGCCACGTTTGATACGGACTTCCTTGACTCGGTCGTCGGAGGGGGAGGGGTACACAACAGCATGGTAGGGGAGGATAGTGTAAAATCTCCATTCCCTCCCCACTCCAGGGGAAGGTTACTGCAAAATCCCCATTTCTTCCTGATCAGCTGGGACTCAGAAGGCAGAGAATAGATGAAGGCGGGGCCAATGGTGGGATTCAGCCGGTTCTCACCACTTCGGGAGAACCGGTTGTTAACTTTCTGAGCAGTTTGGCAAACTGGTTGTTGGAAGAAATCATTAGGGCAGAGAACCGGTTGTTAAATTACTTGAATCCCATCACTGGGTGGGGCCTTTAAGAGGTGGTATTTACCAGTTCTCCAAACTCACTCAACATTTCCGCTACCGGTTCTCCAGAACCGGTCAGAACCTGCTGAAACCCACCTCTGAACTGAGCCCAAAATCTCTTGTCGCTAAGTGAGACATTTGTCAAATGGGTTTTGCTCCATTTTACGACCTTTCTTGCCCCAAATGTTAAGTGAATGACTGCCGTTGCTAAACTAGTAACGTGGTAGTTAATTGAATCGGGCTTCCACCATTCACGTTGCTTGTCAGGCGGTCGCAAAAAGGGGATCATGTGAACTTGGGACACTGCGACCGTCATAACTATGAGTCAGTTGCCAAGCATCTGAATTTTGATCATGTGACCGTAGGGATGCTGCAATGTTTTCACCTGTAAGGGTGAAAAACGGTCAAAAGTCATTTCTTTCAGCGCCCTTGTAACTTTGAATGCTCACTAAATGAACATAAGTTGAGGACTCCCTGTGTACTGGTACTAAACTAAGCCATGATTTGTTGTTTGCTGATTAAACCACAACTGGCCAGGCTTTACACTTTGTGGTAAGCCAAGATCCATGCTTCCAAATTACAAGAGTTGAATTCTTGCAATAAATTAAGCCCCGATCAAGCTAACCTTAGGGAGATTAATATAATGTGTTAGTTTATGGTTTAGCATCTTGCATTAATCTTACTCTTTGTAAGCTATGGTTTATGATTAAGGGCTTAGTGTACAATCAGCAAATCTTGTTTATTCGTACTTAAGAACAGCCAAAGTATAACTCTCAATTAAACCATAAATCAAGACATTTTTTTTAAATTTACATTTATATCCCGCCCTTCTCCGAAGACTCAGGGCGGCTTACACTATGTTAGCAATAGTCTTCATCCTATTTGTATATTTATATACAAAGTCAACTTATTGCCCCCAAACAATCTGGGTCCTCATTTTACCTACCTTATAAAAGATGGAAGGCTGAGTCAACCTTGGGCCTGGTGGGACTAGAACCTGCAGTAATTGCAAGCAGCTGTGTTAATAACAGACTGCATTAGCAATCTGAGCCACAGAGGATTTCAATCTTGGTAACTTTAAGATGTGTGGACATCAACTCCCAGAATTCTTCAGTCAGCCTTAAAAACCTTAGAGGTATTTAAGAAGAGATTGGACAACCATTTGTCTGAAATGGTATAGAGTTTCCTGTCTGAGCAGGGGGTTGGACTAGAAGACCTCTAAGGTCCCTCCCAACGCTGTTAGTCTGGTGCGGCTGGCTGGGAAATTCTGGGAATTGAAGTCCACACATCTTAAAGTTGAAAAACACTGCCTTAAGACGTTGTATAAATACAGAGATATTCTGTATTATTCTATTCCAGTAATATGCTTAATTAGATAAGCACTTTAAGTTCCTTTTTTAAATGACCAAACTTACCATCTCTGGGCTAGTGGGGATGAATTAAGCTATATCCATCCACGGAAGCATAGTTAGCGTCCCCTATAAAAACAAAGATGACAATTAATCCACAAGGTAAAATGTCTGAAACCCAAATTTAAAATGGCAAAACTGTGCTTGATTAACTACTACGGTGGGTAGGAACGACCGTTTAGGACAGGAGTCTCCAAAGAAAAGTTCTCCACTCCTCTGAATACAACAAAATACCTTATGCCACCAGACTTGAAATCCTTGATTTAGAAAATTTAGAACTCTGCCGCCTTCAACATGACCTGAGTTTAACTCATAGAATCATCTATTACAAAGTCCTTCCTGTCAAAGACTACTTCAGCTTCAATCGCAACAATACACGAGCACACAATAGATTTAAGCTTAATGTGAACCGCTCCAATCTTGATTGCAGAAAATATGACTTCAGTAAAGAGTTGTTAATACTTGGAATATGCTACCTGACTCTGTGGTCTCTTCTCAAAAGCCCCAAAGCTTCAACCAAAAACTGTCTACTATTGACCTCACCCCATTCCTAAGAGGTCTGTAAGGGGCGTGCATAAGAGCACAAACGTGCCTACCGTTCCTGTCCTATTGTTTCCTTTCATTATATCCAATTAATATAGTTATTACATACTCATGCTTATATATATGCTTATATATTGTATAGTTATTTCATGCTTATGCTTATATATACTGTGTGACAAAATAAATAAAAAATAAAAAAAAATAAAAAAAAATAAACCTTGACAACTTTAAGACTTGTGGACTTCAGATCCCAGAATCCCTCAGCCAGCAAAGCTGGCTGAGGAATTCTGGGAGTTGAAGTCCACAAGTCTTAAAGTTGCCAAGGTTGGAGACCCCTGGTTTAGGAAATAGGCAGGTGTAAAGTCTAATTAAGATTAGGAGATTCACAAAATGTTTATTACAAGCAGCTGGAGACAACTCAAATGAAGGTCAGGAACTAAACATTTGAGGATCCAAAATTAACCCTTCCCTCTTTTTAAGGTGCTCTTTGTCCACAATGCAGGTATTCCTCAACCTTTCAACAGCTTGAAATCATCATGGTCACTAAGCAGATCATCACATGAACAATTACTAATTTTATGACAAACCAGCAATAAACCACAATCAAGTGACCGAGATGCTACAAATGGCCGTAAGTGTGGTTTGATTGCTGTGGTCACATGACCACAGAGAGAGGCATCCGTTGGCCCTTCGACTCAGGCTCATAAAAAGTATTTTTTTGGGGGGGACGGGGTCCGTTGTAACTTGGAACAGTCACTAAGTGACCGTCATAAGTCGAGGACTACCTGCATGGGAAATTTTCATGCACCTGTTTTCCACAATGTTGGGGGGGAAAGCAGAAGAGGATGGGGAAATTAAATCTTTGCCTTCCCCCATCACAAGCTCTCTCTCCTCAACAGAGCCAGTTCTACAGAGGAATTATTGAGTCTATCATCTGCACCAGTGGTGAGTTTCAAAATTTTTCACTACCGGTTCTGTGGGTGTGGCTTGGTGGGCGTGACAGGGGAAGGATACTATAAAATCTCCATTCCCTCCCCGATCCAGGGGAAGATTACTGCAAAATCCACATTTCCTCCCCATCAGCTGGGACTTGGGAGGCAGAGAATAGATGGGGGTGGGGCTAGTCAGAAATTTTACTACCAGTTCTCCGAACTACTCAAAATTTCCGCTACGGTTCTCTAGAACCGGTCAGAACCTACTGAAACCCACCTCTGATCTGCACCTCTATAACTATCTGGTTTGGTTCTGCAACCCAACAAGACAGACACAGACTTCAGAGGATCATTAGAACTGCAGAAAAAACAATGGCTACCAACCTGCCTTCCATTGAGGACCTGCATACTGCACGAGTCAAAAAGAGGGCTGTGAAAATATCTACAGACTCCTCACATCCTGGACATAAACTGTTTCAACTCCTACCCTCAAAATGACTCTATAGAGCACTGCACACCAGAACAACTGAACACAAGAATAGGTTTTTCCCGAAGGCTATCACTCTGCTAAACAAATAATTCCCACAAAATTGTCAAATTAACTACTAATGACTGTATTACTATTCTTCTTCTCATCCTCACTAGTACCTATCTCTTCCCACTTATGGCTACATCCATGTTGCTTGTATCTTTACAATTTATATTGTTTTATTTGTTTCCTAGTACAATTTTATTGCTTATTAGTAACTTATGCCTATCACTAAGTGTTGTATCTTATGATTCTTGATGAATGTATTTTATTTTTTCTTTCTGTATACTGAGAGCGTATGCACCAAGACAAATTCCTTGTGTGTCTAATCACACTTGGCCAATAAAAAATCTATTCTATTCTATTCTATTCTATTCTATTCTATTCTCATTCTATTCTCATTCTATTACTCTATTCTATTCCATTCTATTCTACTCTACTCTACTCTCATTCTATTACTCTATTCTGTTCTGTTCTGTTCTGTTCTATTCTATTCAACTCTACTCTACTCTCATTCTATTACTCTATTCTATTCTACTCTATTCTCAATGTATTCTAGTCTAGTCTAGTCTAGTCTAGTCTAGTCTAGTCTAATCTATTCTATTCTATTCTATTCTATTCTATTCTATTCTATTCTATTCTATTCTATTCTATCCTATTCTCATTCTATTACTCTATTCTATTCTATTCTATTCTATTCCATTCCATTTTTAATAAGGTTGGGATTCTGCTTCAGAATCTCCATCCATGGTTCCCCCAATTTTCAAAAAGATGGAAGATCCGAGGAGGTGCAACTTTTACTCACCTGGTTCACTGGAAGGGATGGGCATCTGGGGTCTCCTGCAGGGGAGAAGAGATGCGGGTAAATCGGTCCAACCCAACTTCAGGCAACTTGGTTTGAGCCAAGTCAACACCACTAACTCTCAAGCAAGCCTCAATAGAGGACACGACACTCATCCTAAATACAGGCAGTCCTCGAATGACGGCCACAGTTGGGCCCAAAATTTATGTTGCAGAGCGAGACAGCTGTTAAGCGAGCTTTGCTCCATTTTACGACCTTTCTTGATTCTGTCGCTAAGTGAATCCCTGCAGCCATTAAGTTAGTAACATGGTTGTTAAGTGAATCCGGCTTCCCCATTGTGACATTTCCTTATCAGAGCTTCACAAAAGGGAGTTACGTGACCTTAGGGCCTGCAACCGTCATAAATATGAACCAATTGCAAAAAACTTCCGAATTTTGTTCACGTGACTATGGGGATGCTACAAAGGTCGTAAGTGTAAAAAAACCACTAAATGAATGGTCGTAAGTTGCAGACGACCTATATATGACAGGATGCATTTTGGCTCCTATTCCTTTTGTTTGTTTGTTTGTTTACAGGACTGTAAGGACTTCTTCAAAGGAAGAAGTTTGTAGACATAAATCTTGTAACTTTGAATGGTCACCAAATCAACTGTTCCTTACTTCCCCTTCCCTTCCCCCACTCCTCTCTTCTTCCTCCCTTTCTAACCCTCTCTCCTACTCCTCTTCCCCCTCCCTTTTCTTCCTCTCCTTTTGTTGTGGTCTGCCAGCAGCCTGCGGAGCTGGCAACGGAGTCAGACAACGATGGGGCTGAGGAAGAACATGGGCCAGTCCTGGAGGCTGGGGAAGGCCCGGATGAGGGCTCTGGGTCATCTGGAAGTGATATGTGGACTCCGGAGCCTCCAGAGACTGATAGTAGTGAGGCAGAGGAACAGGAGGAGCCTGTTCCTAATGCACACATGAGAAGAGCTGCCAGAAGGCAAGAGCAGCTCAAGCAAAGAGGACGACTCGGGAGTAGGGCCAAGAGATGATTGGCCCCTCCCAGAAGGCTTAAAAGACCAGCAATGGCGTTTGGGTTTTGCCGGAAAACAACATTGATAGCTTTGTCTTCTTGCATTTGTTTCATATCTTCTGAACTTTTGCCAAGAAAGGCCTTTGGCGGTTTGCCTAATTGGACCAAGGTTTAGGTGATAGGTGATAGGACTGAGGAATTTGTGTTGAGAGGAATTTGCTTTAATTTAGTTGAGCTAAACTGAGAAAGAAGTAATTCTCAACTGTTCGAATAAAGTTTGTTTGTTTTTTCACAGATTGAGTTTCCTACACCTACTTGGGCCTGGGTTACAACAAGTGCATTTTTTATTCAATAATAATATCATTATTCTTGGCAGAAAACTTTGATGTTCACATAAAGCAACTAAGTAAATAACTGAAAAGAACATCATTAGCATTATAAAAATGACATGTAATTTTTCATTCTTACGTGCCAGGCACTGGAACTTGGCATCTTCTGGGCACCGTGTTCTTCTGTGTGTTATAATAATTTTCATAGACTACAGGAACTGCAAAAGGCAGAAAGCAAAAAAGAAATTTGAAAAAAAAAACCAACTTGTTTTTCAACTAACATTGGCCCACATTGGATGGGATGTATTACTGATTATTATTCTTAGAATTTTGAGCCAGTGGAGAGAAGTATTCTATTTATTTTTATTTTTATTTATTTATTTATTTATTTGTAATAACACCATACATAAGCATAAGCATGAAGTAACAGTAGGACAGGAATGGTAGGCACGTTTGTGCTCTTATGCACGCCCCTTATAGACCTCTTAGAAAAGGGATGAGGTCTAATAGTAGACAGTTTTTGATTGAAGCTTTGGGGATTTTGAGAAGAGACCACAGACTCAGGTAGTGTATTCCAAGCATTAACAACTCTGTTGCTGAAGTCATATTTTCTGCAATCAAGATTGGTTTATCTGTGGTTTAACATAACATAACATAATAACAGAGTTGGAAGGGATCTTGGAGGTCTTCTAGTCCAACCCCCTACCCAGGCAGGAAACCCTGCACCATTTCAGACAAATGGCTATCCAACATTTTCTTAAAAATTTCCAGTGTTGGAGCATTCACAACTTCTGCAGGCAAGTTGTTCCACTTACTAATTGTTCTAACTGTCAGGAAATTTCTCCTTAGTTCTAAGTTGCTTCTTTCCTTGATCAGTTTCCACCCATTGCTTCTTGTTCTACCCTCAGGTGCTTTGGAGAATAGTTTGACTCCCTCTTCTTTATGGCAGCCCCTGAGATCTTGGAACGGTTAATATTGGTTTATTAGTAGTATTCTGAATTATATACTTTTTCTACCAAACATGGTCCTGGATACATGTTTGTTTGTTTATAACCTGCTTCAGGGGTGAAATGCTCCCACTTCGGACCAAATCGCCCGATCCGCTAGCGATCATGGTGGGTGGTTTGGAGAACCGGTAGCAATCACGGTGCGAGGCTCCACCCATCTGCCTGGCTGTCATTACTTCCTGGTTTTAACCAGGAAGTAACGTGTTTTGTATCCTCTGTGCATGCGCAGAAAGGTTTTTTTCTGCATGGAACACGCGGCGTGTGCACTTCCGAACCGGTAAGGCAGGTAAGTAGATTTCACCCCTCCTGACCTGCTTTTATTATTTGTATGAATAACTCAAGGCAGGAAACATACCAAATGCAGCACAGCTTCCTCTTCTAATTTTCTCCACAATAACCCTCTGAGTTGGTCGGGCTGAGAATGAGGGATTGGCCCAATCAAGGTCATCTAGCTGAGTTTCATGCTTAAAGCGGAACTAGAACCGAACGTTTCCTGGTGATTGGCCCAAAGTCACCCAGCTGGCTTTCATGCCTAAGGCAGGACTAGAACTCACAGTCTCCTGATGATTGGCCCAAAGTCACCCAGCAGGCTTTCATGCCTAAGGCAAGACTAGAACTCACAGTCTCCTGGTGATTGGCCCCAAATCACCCAGCAGGCTTTCATGCCTAAAGCAGGACTAGAACTCATTGTCTCCTGATGATTGGCCAAAAGTCACTCAGCTGGCTTTCATGCCTAAGGCAGGACTAGAACTCACAGTCTCCTGATGATTGGCCCAAAGTCACTCAGATGGCTTCCGTGCCTAAGGTAGGACCAGAACTCATTCTCTTTGTGATTGGCCAAAAGTCACCCAGGTGGTTTTCATGCCTAAGGCAGGACTAGAACTCACCATCTGCTGGTGATTGGCTCAAACTCACCCAGCCGGCTTTTATGTCTAATACGAGAGTAGAATTCGCGGTCTCCTGGTGAGTGGCCCAAAGTCACCCAGGTAGCTTCCATACCTAACTCAGAACTAGAATTCACACTCTCCTGGTTTCTAGCCCAGTGTCTTAATCCTTAACCAAACGGGAGTTTTGGGAGTATTGGTAGAGCTTGTGAAGTGGCTGTATTCAGGGGTGAAATGCTCCCGGTTCGGACCGGATCGGCTGATCCGGTAGCAATGGCAGCGGGTGGTTCCGAGAACCAGTAGCAAAAATCCCTCCCCCCTCACCCGCCCATGCCCACGCAATGCCTGGTCGCCCGCTTAAAAAATGCTTTTAAAAGGTTTTTTAAAAAGGCTCTGATGATCACAGCTGAGCTGCACGATCATCGGAGCCTTTTTTTTAACTTTTAAAAGCAATTTTTTACAACCTATTCGGCCGAACAGGTTGTAAAAAAAATGCTTTTAAAAGTAAAAAAAAAGATCACACGCCACAGCTGATCACACACACACACACACCCGCGCACGCTGTTCTACTTACCCCATGCCTCCTTTGGGTGTGCAATGCATGCGCAAGTGAGCACCTAGCATTTGGTGTGTGGTGCGCACTGCACATGCATGTGTGCTGCCAGCGAACCGGTAGTAAACCGTTTCAGATTTCACCACTGGCTATATTGATTTTTTTTTTTAATTTGCATTTATATCCCTCCCTTCTCCGAAGACTCGGCAGCTTACACTATGTCAAGCAATAGTCTTCATCCATTTGTATATTATATACAAAGTCAACTTATTGCCCCCAACAATCTGGGTCCTCATTTTACCTACCTTATAAAGGATGGAAGGCTGAGTCAACCTTGGGCCTGGTGGGGCTTGAACCTGCAGTAATTGCAGGCAGCTGCTGTTAATAACAGACTGTCTTACCAGTCTGAGCCACAGAGGCCCTGTTATATGGATGGATATGATTGTCCCGATGGTGAATCTTGCTATATAATTTGCTATACAGCCAGAAAAAATTAAAGTAGAGTGGAGTAAGAGGAAGTGGCGAGACACAAACTTTTAGAGTTGGTGTCAGCCCTAGAAGTTCAAACTAGATCAAGGAAGAGGCACAGAAGGATACTGGGATTGCAGTCGGGTATAATAACTTGAAAGTCCATCCAAATTTCTCCCTATCTCCAATGATACTAAATCATATCAAGATGAGATTAGTTTGAGTTTCTTTCTCACACTCCTTTCCAGCTCTGGATTTAGAGGTGAGTTTCAGCAGGTTCTGACCAGTTCTGGAGAACCGGTTGCAGAAATTTTGAGTAGTTTGGAGATCCGGTAATAAAAATTCTGACTGGCCCTGCCCTCCATCTATTCTCTGCCTCCCGAGTCCCAGCTGATCGGGAGGAAATGGGGATTTTGCAGTCACCTTCCCCTGGAGTGGGATGGGAATGGAGATTATATAGTATCCTTCCCCTGCCACGCCCACCAAGCCACGCCCACAGAACCGGTAGTAAAAAAAACTGAAACCCACCACAGTCTGGATTGTCGTCTTCTTCCTTGAATCTCTTATACCTTCACACCCCCTCAAATCTCCCAAATTCCTTTATGGAACCGTGTTTGAAGGACCAGGACTGAGCACCATTTGAAACGGAGACCTTGGGCATCCGTCACTTTACCTGGAGGGAGGTTGCCGGTTTTGCGAATATGTACAAAGCACTCGATGTCGTTCCCGATGCTGCACTGCTCGAGGGCTCTGCGGATCTCTTCGTAGTTCTGTCGCAGGGAAGAGAACATCGTGTTTAGCGGCGGGAAAATGATAGGCCTCCGAATCGCTCTTATGTTCCCGAATCAAAATGCCATTGGAAGAGGAGAAGCTGGGGAGAAGGGGGGGGGGGAGAAACTACAGGCCACTTCTTGTCCTTACACACAAGCAATCGCTTTTGGAAGAAAAATCTTTGCGCTTTTTTCCCCCCCCTACAGATGAATGATTCCTTCATAGCAAAAATCCAACTTGGATCATCTATGGAATAGAAATAGAAATAATAGAAATAGAAATAATAGAAATAGAAATAGAAATAATAGAAATAGAAATAATAGAAATAGAAATAATAGAAATAGAAATAGAAATAATAGAAATAGAAATAATAGAAATAGAAATAATAGAAATAGAAACTGAAATTGAAATTGAAACTGAAATTGAAATTGAAATAAATAGAAATAGGACTACGACTACGGACTGGACTGGACTCGACTGGACTGAACTAGACTAACAACAACAAAAACAACAGAGTTGGAAGGGACTTTAGAGGCCTTCTAGCCCAACCCCACTATCCAGGCAGGAAACCTTACACCATTTCTTAAAAATTTCCAGTGTTGGAGCATTCACAACTTCTGGAGGCAAGTTGTTCCACTGATTAATTGTTATAACTGTCAGGAAATTTCTCTCCTTGATTAGTTTCTCTCCTAGAATAGAATAGAATAGAATAGAATAGAATAGAATAGAATAGAATAGAATAGAATAGAATAAAGAAACAGAATGGAATGGAATGGAATGGAATGGAATAGAATAGAATAGAATAGAATAGAATAGAATAGAATAGAATAGAATAGAATAGAATAGAATAGAATAGAATAGAATAAAGAAACAGAATGGAATGGAATGGAATGGAATGGAATAGAATAGAATAGAATAGAATAGAATAGAATAGAATAGAATAGAATAGAATAGAATAGAATAGAATAAAGAAACGGAATGGAATGGAATGGAATGGAATGGAATGGAATGGAATAGAATAGAATAGAATAGAATAGAATAGAATAGAATAGAATAGAATAGAATAGAATAGAATAGAATAAAGAAACGGAATGGAATAGAATAGAATAGAATAGAATAGAATAGAATAGAATAGAATAGAATAGAATAGAATAAAGAAACGGAATGGAATGGAATGGAATAGAATAGAATAGAATAGAATAGAATAGAATAGAATAGAATAAAGAAACAGAATGGAATGGAATGGAATGGAATAGAATAGAATAGAATAGAATAGAATAGAATAGAATAGAATAGAATAGAATAGAATAGAATAAAGAAACGGAATGGAATGGAATGGAATAGAATGGAATAGAATAGAATAGAATAAAGAAACGGAATGGAATGGAATGGAATAGAATAGAATAGAATAGAATAGAATAGAATAGAATAGAATAGAATAGAATAGAATAGAATAGAATAGAATAGAATAAAGAAACGGAATGGAATGGAATGGAATAGAATAGAATAGAATAGAATAGAATAGAATAGAATAGAATAGAATAGAATAAAATAAAGAAACAGAATGGAATGGAATGGAATAGAATAGAATAGAATAGAATAGAATAGAATAGAATAGAATAGAATAGAATAGAATAGAATAGAATAGAATGGAATGGAATAGAATAGAATAGAATAAAGAAACGGAATGGAATGGAATGGAATGGAATAGAATAGAATAGAATAGAATAGAATAGAATAGAATAGAATAGAATAGAATAGAATAGAATAGAATAGAATAGAATAGAATAGAATAGAATAAAGAAACAGAATGGAATGGAATGGAATGGAATGGAATAGAATAGAATAGAATAGAATAGAATAGAATAGAATAGAATAGAATAGAATAAAGAAACAGAATGGAATGGAATGGAATGGAATGGAATGGAATAGAATAGAATAGAATAGAATAGAATAGAATAGAATAGAATAGAATAGAATAGAATAAAGAAACAGAATGGAATGGAATAGAATAGAATAGAATAGAATATTGCCCCAACAATCTGGGTCCTCATTTTACCTACCTTATAAAGGATGGAAGGCTGAGTCAACCTTGGGCCTGGTGGGACTCGAGCCTGCAGTAATTGCAACCAGCTGTGTTTTAATAACAGGCTATCTTACAGCCTTAGCCACCCATGGCCCAAACTAGATCAAGGAAGAGGCACAGAAGGATACTGGGATTGCAGTCGGGTATAATAACTTGAAAGTCCATCCAAATTTCTCCCTATCTCCAATGATACTAAATCATATCAAGATGAGATTAGTTTGAGTTTCTTTCTCACACTCCTTTCCAGCTCTGGATTTAGAGGTGAGTTTCAGCAGGTTCTGACCAGTTCTGGAGAACCGGTTGCAGAAATTTTGAGTAGTTTGGAGATCCGGTAATAAAAATTCTGACTGGCCCTGCCCTCCATCTATTCTCTGCCTCCTGAGTCCCAGCTGATCGGGAGGAAATGGGGATTTTGCAGTCACCTTCCCCTGGGGTGGGATGGGAATGGAGATTTTATAGTATCCTTCCCCTGCCACGCCCACCAAGCCACGCCCACAGAACCGGTAGTAAAAAAAATTGAAACCCACCACTGTCTGGATTGTCGTCTTCTTCCTTGAATCTCTTATACCTTCACACCCCCTCAAATCTCCCAAATTCCTTTATGGAACCGTGTTTGAAGGACCAGGACTGAGCACCATTTGAAACGGAGACCTTGGGCATCCGTCACTTTACCTGGAGGGAGGTTGCCGGTTTTGCGAATATGTACAAAGCACTCGATGTCGTTCCCGATGCTGCACTGCTCGAGGGCTCTGCGGATCTCTTCGTAGTTCTGTCGCAGGGAAGAGAACATCGTGTTTAGCGGCGGGAAAATGATAGGCCTCCGAATCGCTCTTATGTTCCCGAATCAAAATGCCATTGGAAGAGGAGAAGCTGGGGAGAAGGGAGGGGGGGAGAAACTACAGGCCACTTCTTGTCCTTACACACAAGCAATCGCTTTTGGAAGAAAAATCTTTGCGCTTTTTTTTCCCCCCCTACGGATGAATGATTCCTTCATAGCAAAAATCCAACTTGGATCATCTATGGAATAGAAATAGAAATAATAGAAATAGAAATAATAGAAATAATAGAAATAGAAACAGAAATTGAAATTGAAATAAATAGAAATAGGACTAGGACTAGGACTAGGGACTGGACTCGACTGGACTGAACTAGACTAACAACAACAACAACAACAGAGTTGGAAGGGACTTTAGAGGCCTTCTAGTCCAACCCCCCTGTCCAGGCAGGAAACCCTACACCATTTCTTAAAAATTTCCAGTGTTGGAGCATTCACAACTTCTGGAGGCAAGTTGTTCCACTGATTAATTGTTATAACTGTCAGGAAATTTCTCTCCTTGATTAGTTTCTCTCCTAGAATAGAATAGAATAGAATAGAATAGAATAGAATAGAATAGAATAGAATAGAATAGAATAAAGAAACAGAATGGAATGGAATGGAATGGAATGGAATAGAATAGAATAGAATAGAATAGAATAGAATAGAATAGAATAGAATAGAATAAAGAAACAATGGAATGGAATGGAATGGAATAGAATAGAATAGAATAGAATAGAATAGAATAGAATAGAATGGAATGGAATGGAATGGAATGGAATAGAATAGAATAGAATAGAATAGAATAGAATAGAATAGAATAAAGAAACAGAATGGAATGGAATGGAATAGAATAGAATAGAATAGAATAGAATAGAATAGAATAGAATAGAATAGAATAGAATAAAGAAACAGAATGGAATGGAATGGAATGGAATAGAATAGAATAGAATAGAATAGAATAGAATAAAGAAACGGAATGGAATGGAATGGAATAGAATAGAATAGAATAGAATAAAGAAACGGAATGGAATGGAATGGAATGGAATAGAATAGAATAGAATAGAATAGAATAGAATAGAATAGAATAGAATAGAAGGAATGGAATGGAATGGAATAGAATAGAATAGAATAGAATAGAATAGAATAGAATAGAATAGAATAGAAGGAATGGAATGGAATGGAATGGAATGGAATGGAATAGAATAGAATAGAATAGAATAGAATAGAATAGAATAAAGAAACGGAATGGAATGGAATAGAATAGAATAGAATAGAATAGAATAGAATAGAATAGAATAGAATAGAATAGAATAAAGAAACAGAATGGAATGGAATGGAATGGAATGGAATAGAATAGAATAGAATAGAATAGAATAGAATAGAATAGAATAGAATAGAATAAAGAAACGGAATGGAATGGAATGGAATGGAATAGAATAGAATAGAATAAAGAAAAGAATAGAATGGAATAGAATGGAATGGAATGGAATAGAATAAAGAAAAAATGGAATGGAAATGGAATGGAACGGAATAGAATAGAATAAAGAAAAGAATGGAATGGAATAGAATGGAATGGAATGGAATGGAATAGAATAGAATAGAATAGAATAGAATAGAATAAAAAAAATGGAATGGAATGGAATGGAATAGAATAGAATAAAGAAAAAATGGAATAGAATAGAATAGAATAGAATAGAATAGAATAGAACAGAATAGAACAAAGAACAGGAGGAATGGAATGGAATAGAATAGAATAGAATAGAATAGAATAGAATAGAATAGAATAGAATAGAACAAAGAACAGGAGGAATGGAATGGAATGGAATGGAATGGAATAGAATAGAATAGAATAGAATAGAATAGAATAGAATAAAGAAACAGAATGGAATGGAATGGAATGGAATAGAATAGAATAGAATAGAATAGAATAAAGAAACAGAATGGAATGGAATGGAATGGAATGGAATAGAATAGAATAGAATAGAATAGAATAGAATAGAATAGAATAGAATAAAGAAACGGAATGGAATGGAATAGAATAGAATAGAATAGAATAGAATAGAATAGAATAGAATAGAATAAAGAAACGGAATGGAATGGAATGGAATAGAATAGAATAGAATAGAATAGAATAGAATAGAATAGAATAGAATAGAATAGAATAGAATAAAGAAACGGAATGGAATGGAATGGAATAGAATAGAATAGAATAGAATAGAATAGAATAGAATAGAATAGAATAGAATAAAGAAACAGAATGGAATGGAATGGAATAGAATAGAATAGAATAGAATAGAATAGAATAGAATAGAATAGAATAAAGAAACAGAATGGAATGGAATGGAATGGAATAGAATAGAATAGAATAGAATAGAATAGAATAGAATAGAATAGAATAGAATAGAATAGAATAGAATAGAATAAAGAAACAGAATGGAATGGAATGGAATAGAATAGAATAGAATAGAATAGAATAGAATAGAATAGAATAGAATAGAATAGAATAGAATAAAGAAACGGAATGGAATGGAATGGAATGGAATGGAATGGAATGCCAGATTCGCTTAACGACCACATGGTTTATATGCTGCCGTGGTCGTAAATGTGTGAGGATGGATTGCAAGACGCTTTTTTCCCCCAACAGCATTGTAACATTGAACAATCATTAAACAAAAGGTTATAAATCAAGGACGGCCTGTCGTCTGAAAATGCCAACCCCAAAAAGTTGGTCAATGCCCGATCTACAGAAGGTAGGAATTGACGGTCTCTTTCCTTACGTCGTCATTCTTGACACAACCTTCCGACAGCTGATTCACATGCAACCACATAGCATTCCGAAAATAGTTGATCCGCTCGCATTCTTGACTCTCGAAGAACTGCAGGAGACACAGAAGAAGATCAGCTGCTGAACTCAAAGAAAGAAGCACTATATCGGAGGGGCTGTGGCAGCGGTGAAATCCAAATTTTGTTACTACTGGTTCTGTGGGCGTGGCTTGGTGGCCGTGGCAGGGGAAGGATACTGCAAAACCTCCACTCCCACCCCACTCCGGGGCCAGCCAGAGGTGGTAGCTGCTGGTTCTCCAAACTACTCAAAATTTCCGCTACCGGTTCTCCAGAACCTGTCAGAACCTGCTGGATTTCACCCCTGGGCTATGGAGATTCTTAAGTCATCCAGGTCATGGCTGTCCCAAAGGTGCTTTTTTTCAAAAGGCAACTGGACTTTCTGGTTTCTCTCTGAAGACGTTTCGCTTCTCATCCAAGAAGCTTCTTCAGCTCTGACTGGACGGCGGGGAATGGAAGGATTTATACTCCTTGAAGACAGCTGGTCATTTGCACCCTGTGATGAAGCTCCCACAACTTCTGTTCCATGGGTTGATTGTTCTCACTGTCAGAAAATTCCTGCTTATTTCCAGGTTGAATCTCTTCTTGGTCAGTTTCCATCCATTATTCCTTGTCTGGCCTTCGGGTGCTTTGGAAAATAGCTCGACCCCTTCCTCTCTGTGGCAGCCCCTGAGATATTGGAAGACTGCTATCATGTCTCCCCTGGTCCTTCTCTTCACTAGACTAGCCATGATGCCCAGTTCCCTACCTCTGGTTTAAAGATGAATGAACGGTCTAAAGATACAATGAATGGTTAAGTTAACTAGGTATGTCTAAGCCAGGGGTGTCCAAACTTGGCAACTTTAAGACCTGTGGATTTCAACTCCCAAAATTCCTCAGCCAGCTAAGCTAAGCTGGCTGAGGAATGCTGGGAGTTGAAGTCCACAAGTCTTAAAGTTGCCAAGTTTGGACGCTCCTGGTCTAAGCCTAAGGAAGAGAATCTTAGAAGTGACATGATAGCAGTCTTCCAATATCTGAGGAGCTGTCACGTGGAAGTGGAATTTATTCAATTTCTTTTGCATGGCACCTGAGGGCAGCACGAGAAATAACAGATGGAAACTTATTAAAAAGAGGCCCATCCGAAAACTAAGGAGAAATTATCTGACAGTGAAAACAATCAGTGGAACGGCTTGCCACCTGAAATTGTGGGATTAGGACAATTGCTTGTCCATAATAATATGAGATCTCCCGCAATTATCCGGAAAGAGTGCAGAGAAGAGCAACAAAGATGGTGAGGGGGCTGGAGGCTGAACCATACGAAGAACGGTGGCAGGAATTGGGTATGTCTAGTCCAGTGATGAGAAGGACTCAGGGAGACATGACAGCAGTCTTCCAATATTTGAGCAAAATATTTCATTAAATGAATCTAGTTTCCCCAATGGGTGGTTTTTTTGCCGGAAATAGTGGTGGTTTTCAAATCTGATGTGTAAATTATATGGGACAACGCTATTCCAAGAGAAGCAATAAATAACCAAAAATAGCACCTTTGGATGGTCCCCACAAGTGCCAAGAAGGGGTGTAGATCAGTGGTGGGTTTCAATTTTTTTTACTACCGGTTCTGTGGCATGGCATGGCTTGGTGGGTGTGGCTTGGTGGGCGTGGCAGGGGAAAGATACTGTAAAATCTCCATTCCCATCACACTCCAGGGAAAGGATACTGTAAAATCTCCATTCCCCCTCCACTCCAGGGGAAGGATACTGTAAAATCTCCATTCCCTCCCCACTCCAGGGGAAGGTTACTGCAAAATCCCCATTTCCTCCCAATCAGCTGGGATTTGAGAGGCAGAGAATAGATGGGAGCGGGGCCAGTCAGAATTTTTACAACCGGTTCTCCGAACTACTCAAAATTTCTGCTACCGGTTCTCCAGAACCGGTCAGAACTTGCTGAAACCCACCTCTGATGTAGCTATAATCTGCAGAAAGAACTAAATTTTATTTAAAAATTATTCTAAAATGTATTTGGGATGGAGGTTTGGGGAAATCCATTTTCTTAAACGTCTTTGGCTTTTCCGCCTCATTGGCTTCTTCTTTGCTGGGTAAGCAAATCTTCCTTCTTCGGGTTTTCCAAAATAAACGATACCCATATGTGGAAGTATTTTACATACAGCTGTTAAATGACAGGCTGCATCCCCAAAGGTTTCTACCGAACAGGCAGCCATGCAGCTGAATCAGCAACTAAACCATCGGTTCAGCTGAATATCTTACTTTTTGCAACAGCAACACCACAGAAGAGAAGAAGAGAGTAGAGAAACCCTAGAAACAATGGAGATTCCTGCCATACAACTATCTGAGAAACCTCTATTACGTCCGCCTTAAACGTCACACTGAGAAGCAAGAGTTCTGCTGTAGTTTGTTGCGTTGAGCTTTGTTTACCTCACAAGCCTTGATGTGCTCAGTTTTGTTTACCTCACAAGCCTTGATTGTGCTCAGTTTTGTTTACCTCACAAGCCTTGATGTGCTCAGTTTTGTTTACCTCACAAGCCTTGATGTGCTCGTTCTGCCACTCTTCCCTGATCTTCTCCAGAGCGTTGACGTTGTTCTGATATATCCTGTCTGCAAGTGGGAAACAACGAAAAAGTTATCCATTGTGTGCTGCAGCTGCCAAAAAAGCCAACTGTTGTGTCTGCGCCCCCCCCCCCCGAGCCGGGCCCCCTACCAGAAAGTGACTCAGAAAGTGAGGGGGAAGGGCCATCAGGACTTACCTCGGGAGCACCGGCTTCCCTGGCTCAGCTCCACGAGCCAGAGGCAGGCCAGGTGGAGAAGATAACGAGGCCTCCATCCCCTGACTCTTCCCGCCCCCCACAGGCCGCGCCTCCAGACCCGGCTGATGGCAATCAGGCCTGGCTGGACCCTAGGTTTCATAGGCAGGAGAGGCGGGAACAACAGAAGCAGGGGTGGGGCAGAGTCATGGAGCCACACCCCACAAGATATAAAAGCAGCAAGGCTGCTATACCACTTCGTGGCGAGCAAATCAACTGCTTAGAGGGAGAATTAGAGCTGAAGTCTTGTTTGCAAGTGGGAAACTTCCTGTTTGTTCCTGGTTTCCTGGCTGACTCACAAATCTTTGTAACTCACAAACCAAGAAAAAAGATATTTAACCAATGGGGTTGAAGTTTCTAATCCTGGGATTAGAAAATTTAGAACTCCACCGACTCCGACAAGACCTGTGTTTAACACACAGAATCATCTATTGCAATGTCCTTCCTGTTAAAGACTACTTCAGCTTCAATCGCAAACAATAGATTCAAACTTAATGTTAACCGCTTCAATCTTGATTGCAGAAAATATGACTTTTGTAACAGAGTTGTTAATGCTTGGAACACACTACCTGACTCTGTGGTCTCTTCTCAAACTCCCAAAAGCTTTAACCAAAAACTGTCTACCATTGACCTCACCCCATTCCTAAGAGGATTATAAGGGGCGTGCAAAAGTGCCTACCATTCCTGTCCTATTGCTTCCTTTCATTATATATACGCTTATATGTTGTATGGTTGTTTTATGCTTATGCTTCTATACACTGTTGTGACAAAATAAAATAATAAAAAAAAGGTTCCTTCAACTGTCTTTATTTATATACATTTTAGCCAATTTCCTTCCCCTTTTCACTCCTACCTATTCCCTTTTTTTAAAACTATATTCTATACGGCCTGAGCTTATACCAAATAATGAATCCTAAATCTGAATTCACCCACAATTGCTGCATTCACACAACGTGCTATGCTCAAATAAATCACATTTTGACTTAAATTCACAGACTGGCCCACAGGCCAGGCTAAGGCAATGACTGACCCCCCCCCCGCCAACTTCCTATCACTAACCTTAATAACTCCAGTCACATAAGATGATAAACTGTGTTTGCGTAAGGGACAAACTCGGACATCTTAGTTGTATGGTGGTAGTTATCCTACTTAAATGCCATGGTTAATTCACTTGGCTTTTTTGTTACATTATGCAGTCACAGCATTCTTGCTGAGTTCAACAGAGGAGAGTGATAGACAGATCACAACTGAGCTCAAAATTTCTGTTTGTTAATGTTCTGACCTAGGCTTCCCCAGCAGCACGAAGCCGAGTCCTCCTCCTGATAAACCCCCATTATTTCATTTATAGTGAATTCCTCTCCAGCAAAATCTTTCCTTTGAGTGGCCAGGCCGATATATTTCAGACGCCACAATACTTGGCAAGAACGCAGGAATGAACTAATTGTCTCGTGAAAACTCCACTCCCCTTTCGCTCCTCTTTTACTTCCTCTGGGAGGGGCCATTCATCATCCACCTGTGGCCTTACTCCCAAGTCGACCCTTGTTCTTTAGCTGTTCCCTTCGTCTGGCAACTCGGCGCATGCGCACACCGGGAACAGGCTCCAGCTGTTCGTCTGCCTCACTAATGTCTGACTCCAAAGGCAGCTGATAACTGGCATACGGCCCTGGCCCCCTCTCTGCCTCCGATGCAGAGCACCTCATCAGAGCCTTCCCCAGAAGGCCCATGTTCCTCCCCAAACTCCTCACTGTCTGAATCTGCTGCGCTGGTGGGCCACAACAGTTAAGTCAGTTTTTTCCCCATTTTATGACCTTTCTTAGGTCTGGGGGTGAAATCCAGCAGGTTCTGACAGGTTCTGGAGAACCGGTAGCAGAAATTTTGAGCAGTTCGGAGAACCGGTAGCGGAAATTTAGAGTAGTTTGGAGAACTGGCAAATACCACCTCTGGCTGGCCCCAGAGTGGGGTGGGAATGGAGATTTTGCAATATCCTTCCCCTGCCATGCCCACCAAGCCTCGCCCACAGAACTGGTAGTAAAAAAATTGGATTTCACCACCGGTCGTAGGTGTGAAAAACGGTCATAAGTCACTGTTTTCAGTGCCGTTGTAAAATCAAACGGTCACTAAACGAACTGTTGTACATCAAGGACAACCTGTATTAAGGTAATGGGAAGCCAAAACATCTCTCTCGTTCTCTCTCTTAGTCTCTCTCATTCTCTCTTTCTTGTTCCCTTTCCCAATCTTTCTCTCTCTCTCTCTCTCTCTCAGTTGAATCTATACATCTAGAAGCTATCAGGCTGGGTAATGTTAGTTTAACAAGTGATGTGATCCTAGCAAGGGTGAAATGTAAAATTTGTTACTACCGGTTCTATGGGCATGGCTTGGTGCGGGGAGGGGTAATATGACTGGGTGGAGGTGGCCCATTTTTTTTCTTTTTTTTTTTACTTTTAAAAGCATTTTTTCTACAACCTCTTCAGTCAAAGAGGTTTTAAAAAAATGCTTTTAAAAGGTTCTGGCGATCAGGCAACTCAGCTGGGACCGCCACAGGAGCCTTTTAAAAGCTTTTTTCTTCTTCTACAAGCGAAGAGGTTGTAGAAAAAAATGCTTTTAAAGGGTTCTGACGATCCCAGCTGAGCCGCGCAATCATCAGAGGCTTTTTTTTTTACTTTTAAAAGCTTTTTTTTTGGCCGAAGAAAAAATGCTTTTAAAAGTAAAAACAAAAACCTCTGATTATTGTGCAGCTGGGCATGGCGGGGGGTGGGCATGGATTTTTGTTACCAGTTCTCTGAACCACCTGCCGCCGTCGCTACCAGATCCAGTCTGAACCGGGAGCATTTCACCCCTAGGTCCTAGTCTCTTTGAGTCAGCCCATCTACTTTTTCCTCTCTATGCATTCAATTTGCTTTTCCTTTAATGCTGAGAAGTCATAATTCTCCAAAGCCCCTGAAGGCAGGACAAGAAGCAATGGGTGGAAACTAAACAAGGAGAGGAGCAACCTAGAACTAAGGAGAAATTTCCTGACAGTCAGAACAATTAACTAGTGGAACAACTTGTGAATTCTCCGACACTGGAAGTTTTTAAGAAGAGATTAGATAACAATTTGTCTGAAATGGTATCGGGATTCCTGCCTGAGCAGAAAGGTTGGGCTAGAAGACCTCCAAGGTCCCTTCCAACTCTGTTATTCTATTCTGTTGGAATAGAAGTGGAAATTGGTTTGAAAGTAAGCAATTCTCTTCAGAGGCAGAACAACTCACCTGAGTCTTCCAAGGCAGTCTTGGCCTGAGCGAGTTTCACGAACAGCTGAAAAGGAAGAAAAAATAATTGGGGAAGATAAATAACAGTAGGCAAGGAACATGGCGCGGGTGATAGAGGGAGCACTTCATGGCTCCCATGTGACACACCTCCTGCGCAGTCTGCACTGGCTCCCAGTGGTCTTCCAGGTCCAATTCAAGGTGCTTGTTATCACCTTTAAAGCGCTCCATGGCTTAGGACCGGGGTATCTACGGGACCGCCTACTGCCACCAGTAGCCTCACACCGACCAGTGCGCTCTCACAGAGAGGGCCTCCTCCGGATACCGTCAGCCAAACAATGTCGGCTGGCGACCTCCAGGGGGAGGGCCTTCTCTGTGGGGGCTCCCGCCCTCTGGAATGAGCTGCCTCCGGGGCTCCGTCAACTCCCCGACCTCCGGACCTTCCGCCGCGAGCTGAAGACGTTGTTGTTTTGACGTGCAGGACTAGCTTGAACAGAGTTTTTAAATTGGGGTTTTTAAATCGGGGTTTTAAATGGGGTTTTTAATTGTATTTAAAAAAAATTTAGGCCATTCATTGAATTAGTTTTTTATACTCTTTTTAAATTTGTATTATATGTATTGGTTTTTACTGGCTGTGAACCGCCCTGAGTCCTTCGGGAGAAGGGCGGTATACAAATATAATAAATAATAATAATAATAATAATAATAATAATAATAATAATAATAATAATAATAATAATAATAATAATAATAATAACAACAACAACAACAACAACAACGTTAATTCTGAAAAGGAGAAAAAAGAGAGAAGAATTACTTCAATTTTTTGATAGGAAAAAAACAAAGACTCCCTTATAACTGGATTGAGCATAATCCAGTTATAAATGAATGCAAGTGGTCCTCGATTTACGACCACAATTGAGCCCAACATTTCTGTTGCTAAGCGAGACAGTTGTTAAGTGAGTTTGGCCCATTTTACGACCTTTCTCCCCACAGTTGTTAAGTGACTCGCTGCAGCGGTAACGTGAACAACACGGTTGTGAAGTGAATCCGGCTTCCCCACTGACATTTGCTTGTCAGAAGGTCGCAAAAGGGGATCATGTGACCCCGGGATGGTCATAAATACGAGCCAAGCATCTGAATTTTGATCACGTAACCAGGGGGCTGCCACCGCAGTCATGCGTGTGGAAAACAATCATAGGTCACTTGTTTCAGTGACCATTGTAACTTGGAACGGTCACTAAACGAACTGTTGTAAGTTGAGGACTACCTGCAGTTAAAAGTGCAGTATTGCAGGCTCAGTCTGCCCATGGTCAGGAGTTCGAATCCTGAAGGGACTCAAGGTTTGACTCAGGCTTCCAGCCTTCCAAATGTCCGTAAAATATCTCTGGAGGGCCAGGGATAGGGGTTGTTCCTCTGCCCTGGTCCTATTAGACCTCTCAGCGGCTTTTGATACCATCGACCATGGTATCCTGCTGCGCCGGTTGGAGGGATTGGGAGTGAGAGGCACCGTTTATCGGTGGTTCTCCTCCTATCTCCGACTGTTGACAGGGGCAGAGGTGGACCCCAAGGCGCCTCACTTGTGGGTGCCGCGGGTCGATTCTCTCGCCTTCTGTTCAACATCTATATGAAACAGCTGGGTGAGATCATCAGTGGCTTGGTGTGAGGTACCAGCTGTACGCTGATGACACCCAGCTGTGGCTTTTTTCCACGGGCCACCCCAATGAAGCTATCAGTGCTGTCCCGGTGTTTGGAAGCCGTACGGGTCTGGATGGGGAGAAACAGGCTCAAGCTCAATCCTCCAAGACAGAGTGGCTGTGGATGCCGCATCCCGCACAGTCAGCTGAGTCCACGGCTGACTGTTGGGGCGAGTCATTGGCCCCGATGGAGAGGGTGCGAATCTGGGCGCCTCCTGATGAACGGCTGTCTTTGAAGATCATTTGACGGCCGCCTCCAGGAGAGCTTTCCACCAGGTTCGCTTGGTGCGCCCAGTTGCGCCTTTCTAGACCGGGATGCCTTATGCACGGTCACCACGCCTCGTGACGCCCTCGCCTGGATTACTGCAATGCTCTCTACATGGGGCTCCTTGAGGGGCATCCGGAGGCTTCAGTTAGTCCAGAATGCGGCTGCTGGTGATAGAGGGAGCCCTCGTGGCTCCTGTATGACACCTATCCTGCGCAGACTGCACTGGCTACCTGTGGCCTTCCGGTGCGCTTCAAGGTTTTGGTGACAATCTTTAAAGCGCCCATGGCATAGGGCCGGGCTATTTACGGGACCGCCTACTGCTACCAAATACCTCTCACCGACCAGGCGCCTCACAGAGAGGGACCTCAGGGTGCCGTCAGCTAGGCAGTGCCGCCTGGCGACACCCAGGAAGGGCCTTCTGTGGGGGCTCCCACCCTCTGGAACGAACTCTCCAGGACTCCCAACTTCGGACCTCCGAACCTTCCGTCGCGAGCTTAAAACACACTTATTTATCTGCGCGGGACTGGATTAGATTTTAAATTTATGGTTTTAAATGGGTTTTATTATTTATATGGTTTTAACAATTCGGCTATGGAATAAGTTTTTTACTTGTTATTTTAGTTTGCATTTATATGTATTTTTAAGTGCCTGTGAACCACCCTGAGTCCCTAGGGAGATAGGGCGGTATATAAATGTGAACAATAAATAAATAAATAAAAATGAGGAGCCATATTGTTGGGGGCAAAGCAAACCGCTTAGAGACGGCTTGAGGACTACCTGAGGACTACCTGTAAATGCCATTTTGTTTTGTGGCCTGTCGGCCGCTGGGCCCTCTGGCGGCCAAATCAGAGGAGGAGGAGGCGTGGGATCAAGGGTCAGCATTAAGGTAACCTGAGAGCTCTGAGGGCAAAGAGGGAATGGAGCTGGCAGAGAGAGAGTCAGAGGTGGAGCCTGGACCATCCATCAGCCCTCAGATGGAGAGTCAACAGCCCCACAGGTCTGGAGGTGGCTGATGAGGAAGAGGAGGAACAGCTGGGTCCAGTGCCTGACACACAGATGCACAGAAGGCAGAGGAGAGGAGAACAGTGGAAATCTATGGGCTGGTCCTTGGAACAGAATAGCCACCACTGCTAGCGAAGCTCTGGGGATTAAAAGGCAGGGGGCAGAGTTGAACAGATGTAGCAGACAACTATTCATCTTCCAGACGGACGGACTTATTAGCCTGCGGTGAGAGAGAAACGTTTCGCCAGGGCTGCTGGAGCTCCTAATAAAGGAATCATTGCTTCAACCACAGAGGGTTTGTCATGTTTGGAAAGCTGGGTCAGAACATTTTGGGGCAAAATGGTCATTGTATTGAAGCTCAAAGCCATATTGGGCAGCTGTTCACACGTTCTGCTTGGCCTGCATGGATCCCCATCTACCTTTTCCTGCTGCTTCGGGGTGACCAGGTTGGTGCTCCGATGAACGGCTTGCTCTGCTTCATCTTTGTCTCTGCATCGCTGTTCGTAGAGCCTCTTGGCCTGGAGAATGGCAGAACAGAGCACGTTGAAGGGGACAGACAATCATCACGTATTTTAATTTAACAGAAGGGCGGAATCACTCACTTCTAAGGTCTTCTTGTACTGCAGATTCCGGTTTTTGTGAATGGCGTCCATTATTAGTTCAATCTGTGAAGAAAATTTTTTTAAAAAATGAAATAAAATAGAACCACATTTTGTTTCCAGGCAAAACATTTCCCCCTTCTAAAAATAGAAGACCGCACATCAGGAATGGAAAAACCACTCTTTTTATTTTTAACCTTGCAATGCAGTTCTCTGTTAACCCTAGAGAGTTTCAACCCACAAGGAATCCTCGACTTTAGGACTGCAATTGAGCCCAATGTTTCCATTGCTAAGCGAGACAGCGGTTAAGTGAATCCCCTGCAATTGTTCAGTGGGTAACACGGTTGGTGGAGCGAATATGTTAAGTGAATCTGGCTGTCGAGCCCAGCTCCGACGGATCATGGGAGCAGCCCCTAATCAAAGATCCAAAGGGATGACATATCAAGGACTTGTTTGAGGGCTGCAGGGATCAGCGCTTGCAAGCATGAGAAAAGAATCAACACACTGGTTGCCGGGATAGAGGGAGATGAGGGCTGGGCGTTAGGAAGAGATGCTTTAGTTCCGGGATTTAGCAGATGACAGATGAGGCTGTCAGACGAGGAGGGAGAGAGCGGCCGGGCATCCAATCAACGGAGCAGTTCAGCCATGGGGCGGGGCCTGAGCAACGCGGGATGTTTAAAAGGGGCTGAGAGGCAGAAGCTCTCAGCGCTGACTTTATACAGAGAGACTTCGACTTTTAGTGAGACCCTGTTTGTAGCAGACCCAATAAAAGAAGTCACTATCGGAAAGAAAACCAAGTTGGCTTGTTTCTTCTCACGGCGTCTGACACAACTGTGGCTAAGCAAGCCGAGACTGGCTTCCCCAGGGACCTTGCTTATCAGAAGGTCACAAAAGGGGATCACATTATGACACCGCAACCATCATAAATACGAGCCAGTGGCCAAGCCTCTGTATTTTGATCATGCGAACATGGTTTTAAGCAGTGGTGGGATTCCGACTCTGTTATTCTGTTATTCTATTCTAGAAACTTGTTAAGGAGCGATCCAAGCTAGATATAAGGAGAAACTTTCTGACAGCGAGAACAATTAATCCACGAAAGGGCTTGTCTCCTGGAGTTATGGGTGCTCCATAACTGGAGGTTTTCAAAAATAGACTGGACAACCATTTGACCAGTATGGTATAAGGGCTGTTGCCTTGGGGAGGAGGTTGGACTAGAAGACCTCTGAGGTCCCTTTCCGCCCTTTGGTACTATGTTCTATCTCTTGAGTTACACTGAGTTTCTTTTTTATGTATCCCCTTCCCATAAACCAGTGTTTCTCAACCTTGGCATCTTGAAGATCTGTTGACTTCAAGAATTCCCCAGACAGCCATGAGAATTCCCCCGTGGGAACCTGCCCATGTTTGTTGGGGAAGTCTGAGACTTCCACACCTCTTAAAGCTATCAAGGTTCAGAAACACCGCCATAAACTAACAGTCCTGTTTCTTCCTCTACATTCTCTGGGACATTTGGTTACTCTGTGCTATGTTGAAACTCAACTTATGTCTAGTCGAGAAAGAAAAAAAATAGCTCATTGGGATGTCCTTCGAGAGTAAAAACGAAAAATTGGCAGCTTTTCCTTCTGAACTTTGAAATATAACCTAAGCATCCCCTTAAGACGTTAACAGAAGCGAGATTCACTTAACAACCATGCTTCTAACTGTTAACTGATTTAACAGGTTAACAAAGTTGGAAGGGATCTTGTAGGTCGTCTAGTCCAACCCCCCACCCAAGCGGGAGATCTTACACCATTTCTGATAGACGACAGTCCAGTCTCTTCTTGAAAGCTTCCAGTGATGAAGCTCCCACAATGTCTGAAGGCAACTTCTGTTCCATGAGTTGATTGTTCTCACTGTCAGAAAATTTCTCCTTATTTCTCTCCTAGATCAGCTTCCATCCATTATTCCTTGTCTGGCCTTCAGGTGCTTTGGAAAAAAGCTTGACCCCCTTCCTCCCTATAGCAGCCCCTTAAATATTGGAAGACTGCTATCCTGTCTCCCCTGGTCCTTCTCTTCACTAGATTAGTCATGATGTCCAGTTCCTGCAACCATTCATCGTATGTTTTAGCCTCCAGACCCCTAATCATCTTTGTTGCTCTTCTCTGCACTTTTTCTAGAGTCTCAACATCTTTTTTATAGTGGTGGTGACCAAAACTGGATGCAGTACTCTAGGTGTGGCCTTACTAAGGGTTACCTGTACAATTAGCACAGGGGCCCCCCAGGGCTGTGTGCTCTCCCCACTTCTCTTCTCTCTGTATACCAATGACTGCATCTCCAACGATCCATCTGTCAAGCTACTGAAGTTTGCAGATGACACAACAGTGATTGGTCTCATTCGAGACAATGACGAATCCGCATATAGACGAGAGGTCGAACGACTAGCCTTGTGGTGCAACCAAAACAATCTGGAACTGAACACACTCAAAACCGTAGAAATGGTGGTAGACTTTAGGAGAAACCCTTCCATACTTCCACCTCTCACAATACTAGACAACACAATATCAACAGTAGAAACCTTTAAATTTCTAGGTTCTATCATATCACAAGATCTAAAATGGACAGCTAACATCAAAAACATCATCAAAAAATGACAACAAAGAATGTTCTTTCTGCGCCAACTCAGTAAGCTCAAACTGCCCAAGGAGCTGCTGATTCAGTTCTACAGAGGAATTATTGAGTCTGTCATTTGCACCTCTATAACTGTCTGGTTCAGTTCTGCAACCCAACAAGAAAGACAAAGACTTCAGAGGATCATTAGAACTGCAGAAAAAATAATTGCTACCAACTTGCCTTCCATTGAGGACCTGTATACTGCACGAATCAAGAAGAGGGCCGTGAAAATATTTACAGATCCCTCGCATCCTGGACATAAACTGTTTCAACTCCTACCCTCAAAACGACGCTATAGAGCACTGCACACCAGAACAACTAGACACAAGAACAGTTTTTTCCCGAAGGCCATCACTCTGCTAAACAAATAATTCCCTCAACACTGTCAAACTATTTACTAAATCTGCACTACTATTAATCTTCTCATCGTTCCCATCACCAATCTCTTTCCACTTATGACTGTATGACTGTAACTTTGTTGCTGGCAATCCTTATGATTTATATTGATATATTGACCATCATTTGTGTTGTAAATGTTGTACCTTGATGAAGGTATCTTTTCTTTTATGTACACTGAGAGCATCTGCACCAAGACAAATTCCTTGTGTGTCCAATCACACTTGGCCAAAAAAAAATTCTATTCTATTTATTCTAGAGTGATATTAGTACCTCCCTTGACCTTGATTGTATCCCTCTATTAATGCAATTTAGGATTGCATTGGCTTTGTTGGCTGCTGCCACACACTATTTAGCTGGTTGTCCACTAAGACTCCAAGATCCCTCTCACAGTTTGCTTAGTGACCATTCGAAGTTGCACTAAAAAAAATGACTTATGACCGTTTCTCACACTTGCGACAGGTGCAGCATCCCTGGGGGTCCCTTGACCCTATAAAACAAATATGTCCTTCACTGTATTTTAAAGTTTGGCTTCCATTAGAGATGTTTAGATTTCTTATCCTTTGAAGACAGATTAACAGCGATTGGATAGTCAAAAATATTAACTTCTTGTCGTTCTATGACAGACACTCCTCGATTTACGACCAGAATTGAGCCCAACATTTCTGTTACTAAGAGAGAGAAGTGAATTTTGCCGTATTTTACAACATTTCTTGCCACAGTCATTAAGTGAATCACTGCAGTGGTTAATAAGCTACAATTTCAATTCAGATTTATTGGTCATATTCTGAAATATACTGTAGGAAGACATACACCCCTTGCTCAGATTAAATATTTTTTGGTTTTAATATTAAGAGAGGCAGGACAGAATATTTGCTCAAAGGAGAAATGGAGAAACATGCTCTTAAAGGTAGAAAGCAGCCCCAGTCTTCCTGCATAGTAAAACAGCCTCCAGCAGATGCCTGAAGAGTTTAAAGATGGATATTTTGTACCTATTAAGAAAGACTGGGCCAATCTAGTCATAAACAAAACACATTTAACTCCAGATCATGGGATTAAGAATTTACATCCCCCACCCAAATTCTAAGAACAGGACATGATCTTTTAGGACATAATAGGATTTATCCACCACCATGAGAATAGCAAAAGGCACAAGGCTCACTACATCGGACAACCCCCTGGAGCATCTCAAATGCAGAACCCCAAAAACTGATAAAGTTCCATCCACTCATTGAGCCATGTTGTCAGCTGTCCCAGAAGTGCATGCTGTGATTGGTTCTGCTCATCCATAAACCGTCTTTCTTAAGCAGCTTCCATTTTATTCCCGGCTTGGAACTGGACCTGGATTTTCTTCCAACAATATCTCCCCGGCCCCCAATTCCTCACCTTTTTACGATGGAGTTTTTGCTTTTCTCTGAAATCCTCCATTTTCTTCGCTTCTCCCCTGAGATTCTGGGCTAGCTGCATATGGATTTGGCCAACAGTCTCCACACCTAGGAGCAAGAACATCAACTCAGGTCGGAAAGCCACTTTTATTGTCATTTTACAGATGAGAAACCAGTTGCAGAAACTCTGCAATTGGACTTGTGCCTTGTGCAAAGCCATAATTTCTTAAGCGTGGTCCATTCCTTACGCTACAATTACCGAACAATTCACAGTTGAGCATAAATCTGGCCTACAAACCACAATGGCTGGATTCCCATCCTTTTAAATCAAAGTCAAACTCATCCAAACAAACCATAGTTTATCTTCAGTCAGTTTCTCATCAGCTCAAGGTTGACTCAGCCTTCCGTCCTTCCGAGGTGGGTAAAATGATGATCCAGATTGTTGGGGGCAATAGGCTGACTCTGTCAACCACTTAGAGAGGGGCTGTAAAGCACTGTGAAGCGGTATATAAGTCTAAGTGCTATTCCTTCACATCTGCAGACTGCTAGCAGTTCGATCCTGACCAACTCAAGGTTGACTCAGCCTTTCACCCTTCCAAGGTGGGTAAAATGAGGACCCAGATTGTTGGGGGCAAAATGCTGACTCTATAAACTGCTTAGAGAGGGCTGTAAAGCACTGTGAAGCGGTATATAAGTCTAAGGGCTATCATGTGATATTGGGACTGGCAAATACGTCATTAAGCAGAGAGGTCATTAAGTGAGGCATCATGAGCCCCGGTGGCGCAGTGGTTAGACTGCAGTACTGCAGGCTACTTCTGCTGACTGCTGGCTGCCTGCAATTTGGCAGTTCAAATCTCACCAGGCTCAAGGTTGACTCAGCCTTCTGTCCTTCCAAGGTCAGTAAAATGAGGACCCAAATTGTTGGGGGGGCAAGAGGCTGACTCTGTAAACTGCTTAGAGAGGGCTGTAAAAGCACTGTGAAGCGATTGTATCATGTGATTGTATCTGATTTTATTATTTATTTTTGGTTAAGTGAATAATCAGTCATTAAGCGAGACATCATTGACAACGATTTATGGCTTTCCTTGCCATCATCCCCATGCACAGTCAGAAGTTCTATAGGATGGTCACAAGTGGAGATGTCGTGTCCCCCTCCCCCTCCGACGACCAGGTCTAGGAAGTCCGTATCAGGGGTGGCAACGAAGCCTCTGCAGCTTTGCAAAATTCTTCCGAGGTTTCTCAGGGCAGGCAGGAGTCCAAGGTGTGACTTCAGCAAACTAGATGAGACTTTGCTTGACTCAAAGTTGGAATGCCAAAAGCAGGTCCTTTATATAGGCTCTGGGGTGTGGCCCCATGACTCAGCATTTATCCAGGCCAGCCCCTCCCTTCCTTCTGCTGGCGTCGCCTCTCAGATCTCCAGAAGCAAGGATCCTCCCACTTTGAATTGTCTTCTGCTGTTTGAGAAAGGGAGGGGTCAGAAGGAGTAGGCCTGAGTAATTCCAATCCGTGGCTGACTTCTTCTGATAGCTGAGCCAAAGGAACACACGCCGTATGAGTGAGGTTTGTTTGCTCATTCCTGACATCCTGTCCGGGCATGGGGCCAGGGCCGGGGGCTGGAGGCATGACAGGCCGTTCATCTTCATTATCAGACTCGGAGTCTGATAGCAGGCCCGGTTGGAGACAGGGGCGGGCTGAGGAGAGGAGGGAGGACGAGGCACAACAGGAGATGGCATGACCACCAGATGGGTCATCATAAAGTGCAAGCCGGTTGCTAAGCCCCAAGATTTTGAACATGTGACCATGGGATGCTGTGCCAAATATGAGAACTGGCCAAGTTGCTTTTCTCAGCCCCACTGTAACTTCAAACTAAACGCTGGTTGTCAGAGCTACCAGTTCATCTGAACCAGTCCGAACTGGTGAAATCCTACCCCTGATGGTGCCTGACTGGATCATGTGATGGACATGTGGGTGCAGGGGAAAGGACTTGGACTTTCCTTTGGGTGGGGAAAACCTGGAAGCTTTCAGATTCGTGTTTTCCCAGATGTGCCAATATGACATCTTCAATAAAATGAAACTTTGAGGAACTTCAGGACTCAGAGTCTTCTTTCATTGGGGATGTTATTTGGAACCCTGACACAGAGTTGTTAAGAAGTTGCCTCATCCCAAGTCAGATTCTTGCCCATCTCATCCAGTATTACCTCTACCAACTACCAATTCTTTAGGTAAACATCTTCCAAAGTTGGACCTTCCAAAGATCAAACCTGGCTAATCTATAGGCAAGACAGGTGTCCCGTCTTAAATTAAGGCCTTAAATCCAAGGTAGGTTGAATTTTTTTTTTTTTTTTTTATCCAAAAGTTTTTATTGGTCAAAAGGTTTATACAAATACATATCAGGTATGGTAAATTTTCATTTTCTTATACAAGATAAGAATTTTACTCAAAATTTTTAAACACATACAACAGCCATATGGCAAGCAGGTGATAATAAGTAGCTAAGTTAGTCAATCTTACATACGCAATAAAGAAGGGTCAAGAATAATCAGAATATCATACAAAGGAGAATAAGGAAAACCAACACAATACCAAATATCATTGTCACTTCCTAGTTTTGGATCTCAGAAGTCTGGGTTCAGCCTGACCAACTCCAGGGCCGCAACAGCGGCAGCCGCCTCCCCCATGGTCTATAACCTCCTTCTTCAACTCCTGGGTCATCTAATTCCAGGAGGGCTTTGTGTTCCTCCACGTAGGCCGCAGCCTCCGCAATTGTACTAATTTTTTCGTAATGCCCTCCCGGAAAATCATCAATCCTCTGGCATCAGCCATCTGAAGCCTACTCCTTCTGGTACAATTTGCTTGACAAAAGTAATATTTCTTTCTCATTTCACGTACCTGTCTGGGAATCTGCCTCAGAATGGCTATCTCCTGCCCCTATAAGTCAGTGCCCCACTCCTATGTTTTCTAAGAATTTCATCTCGCCTCTCTTCTCACAAATTTGACATGAACCTCTCTAGGAACTGCATGCGTGCGTGCATATTTTGAATTAACTCTATAAGCTCGATCCACATCCCAATTCATAAAGTCAACACCTCTCCCAAGAAATTCTCCCAACAGTTTAGTCACAACATCTCTCAAGTCTTCTTGGTCCACTTCTTCCAGATTTTGAAACCTAAGGAAATAAGACATTTTATCCATCTGTAGTCCAAGCACAGCATTGCCTGTCGTCTCCTCTCTTTCTGCACTGCCGCATCTCTCCCTCCAGACCTTCCACTTTCTGCTTGTTTTCTGCTGAGACTTGTTGAGTGTCCTTTAAATCCTTTTGGATAGTCACAATTTCTGCTCTTATTTCATCCAGTTTCTTGTCCATATTAGATAACTTTTCCAAAATTCTCTCCATTTCTCCAGCAGTTGGTCTCTGACCTTTTGCCATTTAAAAAAATTTTTTAAAATCCTCAGGCAAGCACAGTATCCTTGTAATTTCCTCCGGATCCACCAGGGGGCACTCACAGGAGCAACGAGTCCAGAGTACAGTTAGTCAACCAGGAAGCCGAAGGGAAGTGATGTCATCAAGATTCTCATAGTGAAGGCGGAAGCTGGACGCCACCATTGTTCCCCAGAGGAGGGGCCTCAAACCTCCCTCCTAAATTTCTCCATCACCTCTTCTCTCCAGAGCTCCACAAAACCGTAATCTTGTTATTTTAAGTTCTCCTCTCTCCAAAGTGATTCGTGCTCCTTCCAGTCGCAGGGGAGAGAAACCCCCCCGCACTCCGGAGCACTCCACTCACATTTGCCGATATCTCCTTCCCTTCTCCCTTCCTCAATTCTTCTCCGTTCCCTGTTCGCCACCAGGCTGCTGCAATTATAAATCCAAAGCCCCGGGGTCACCGGCACAGCGCCCAGGCGACGACCAAAATAATGGCGGCCTGAGGCCTCGAACCCCTCCGAGCCTAGGACGCGCCAGCATCGGGTCCCCCAGTCCTGTATGTCGGCTGGGAGACCCTGGCGACCCGTCCGTGCGGCAGGTGTCCTTTTCGGAACACCTGGCCCCTAAGGGCCTCGGAGGCGGCCGGATTCGGACACTGGAGGCAGGAGAGGCACCTCCAGATGTCCGTTGCCGCCGGATACCGGAAGTCGTATCTATTTTATTTAATTTTTATACCGCCCTTCTCCCGAAGGACTCAGGGCGGTGTACAGGCAAAAGTAAGAACAACACAATATACAAATTAAAATACCATTTAAAAACTTATTAAATTAGCCTGAAATTAAAATTTTCCATACTAAAAACCCCATTTAAAATTAATAAAATTTCCCTTAAAACTAATTTAAGCCAGCCCCGCGCGGATAAAAAGATGTGTTTTTAGTTCGCGACGAAATGTCCGGAGGTCGGGTATTTGACGTAAACCCGGGGGAAGCTCATTCCAGAGTGTGGGTGCCCCCACAGAGAAGGCCCTTCCCCTGGGGGCCGCCAGCCGGCATTGTTTGGTGGACGGCACCCTGAGAAGTCCCTCTCTATGGGAGCGTACGGGTCGGTGGGAGGCATGTGGTAGCAGCAGGCGGTCCCGTAAGTACCCAGGTCCTAAGCCATGGAGCGCTTTAAAGGTCATAACCAACACCTTAAAGTGCACTCGGAAAGCCACAGGCAGCCAGTGCAGCCTGCGCAGGATCGGTGTTACATGGGAGCTACGTGTAGCTCCCTCTATAACCCGCGCAGCTGCATTCTGGACTAACTGAAGCCTCCGAGCGCACTTCAAGGGGAGCCCCATGTAGAGAGCATTACAGTAATCCAAGCTAAACTGCTTAGAGAGGGCTGTAAAGCACTGTGAAGCGGTATATAAGTCTAAGGGCTATCATGTGATATTGGGACTGGCAAATACGTCATTAAGCAGAGAGGTCATTAAGTGAGGCATCATGAGCCCCGGTGGCGCAGTGGTTAGACTGCAGTACTGCAGGCTACTTCTGCTGACTGCTGGCTGCCTGCAATTTGGCAGTTCAAATCTCACCAGGCTCAAGGTTGACTCAGCCTTCTGTCCTTCCAAGGTCAGTAAAATGAGGACCCAAATTGTTGGGGGGGCAAGAGGCTGACTCTGTAAACTGCTTAGAGAGGGCTGTAAAAGCACTGTGAACCGATTGTATCATGTGATTGTATCTGATTTTATGATTTTTTTTTGGTTAAGTGAATAATCAGTCATTAAGCGAGACATCATTGACAACGATTTATGGCTTTCCTTGCCATCATCCCCATGAACAGTCAGAAGTTCTATAGGACGGTCACAAGTGGAGATGTCGTGTCCCACTCCCCCTCCGACGACCGGGTCTAGGAAGTCCGTATCAGGCGTGGCAACGAAGCCTCTGCAGCTTTGCCAAATTCTTCCGAGGTTTCTCAGGGCAGGCAGGAGTCCAAGGTGTGACTTCAGCAAACTAGATGAGACTTTGCTTGACTCAAAGTTGGAATGCCACAAGCAGGTCCTTTATATAGGCTGTGGGGTGTGGCTCCATGACTCAGCATTTATCCAGGCCAGCCCCTCCCTTCCTTCTGCTGGCGTCGCCTCTCAGATCTCCGGAAGCGAGGATCCTCCCACTTTGAATTGTCTTCTGCTGTTTGAGAAAGGGAGGGGTCAGAAGGAGTAGGCCCGAGTAATTCCAATCCGTGGCTGACTTCCTCTGATGGCTGAGCCAAAGGAACACACGCCGTATGAGTGAGGTTTGTTTGCTCATTCCTGACATCCTGTCCGGGCATGGGGTGGGGGCTGGAGGCATGACAGGCCGTTCATCTTCATTATCAGACTCGGAGTCTGATAGCAGGCCCGGTTGGAGACAGGAGGGGCCCGGCTGAGGAGAGGAGGGAGGACGAGGCACAACAGGAGATGGCATGACCACCAGATGGGTCATCATAAAGTGCAAGCCGGTTGCTAAGCCCCAAGATTTTGAACATGTGACCATGGGATGCTGTGCCAAATATGAGAACTGGCCAAGTTGCTTTTCTCAGCCCCACTGTAACTTCAAACTAAATGCTGGTTGTCAGAGCTACCAGTTCATCTGAACCAGTCCGAACTGGTGAAATCCTACCCCTGATGGTGCCTGACTGGATCATGTGATGGACATGTGGGTGCAGGGGAAAGGACTTGTACTTTCCTTTGGGTGGGGAAAACCTGGAAGCTTTCAGATTCGTGTTTTCCCAGATGTGCCAATATGACATCTTCAATAAAATGAAACTTTGAGGAACTTCAGGACTCAGAGTCTTCTTTCATTGGGGATGTTATTTGGAACCCTGACACAGAGTTGTTAAGAAGTTGCCTCATCCCAAGTCAGATTCTTGCCCATCTCATCCAGTATTACCTCTACCGACTACCAATTCTTTAGGTAAACATCTTCCAAAGTTGGACCTTCCAAAGATCAAACCTGGCTAATCTATAGGCAAGACAGGTGTCCCGTCTTAAATTAAGGCCTTAAATCCAAGGTAGGTTGAAAGGCTGCAACCAGATTAAGGGAACTCTGATATGAACCATCATGTTATTTGGGCCTAACATTTCATTGGGTATGAACCCAGCCATTGTGACTTATACTCCAAACCATGGTCAAACCAAATTATGCTTGATGAAAGCAACTGCTGTAATCTCTTGGCTAGCAAAGAGTCACCCCAAAAAGCCATCTCGAGTTGTTAGTCATACTCCTCTCATTATCAAGGATGCAGCTGCAGAGATGGTCAACAGTATTAAATATCTGGGGGTGCATATAACTAACAATCTGAACTGGTCTCTCCGTACTGTCACCTTAGTGAAACATGCAAACCACTGAATTTCCTGCATCGGATGAGAAGAGCACATCTTTCTCCTTCTGTCCTGGCCACTTTTTACAGAGGCACAACTGAGAGCATTTTAACAAACTGCATCACTGGTTTGGTGGCCACTGTGCCTCAGATAGAAAGTCCCTACAGAGAGTGGTGAGGACAGCGGAGAAGATTATAGGAAGCTCGCTTCCCGTCATTCAGGATGCCACTTACAAGCACTATGTGCTTAGAGCTCGAAGCATTGTTAGAGACCCCACACACCCATTTTACGGTCTGTTTCTGTTGCTCCCCTCTGGGAGGAGGTTTCGAAGTATTTCTAGCAGGACTACCAGATTCTGGAACAGCTTTGTTCCCTAGGCCATCCATCTGGTCAACTCGCAAGATTCGTTTTTCTCACCATGTACATGTATACATCCAGACTAGACTGTGTTGTTTCTCTGTGACATATAATATATGTGGGTATAGGCATAATTCCGTATTTATCTGTATTTATTTATTTATTTATTCTGTTATATTATGTAGTGTATATTGGAGGTGGTGACCCTTGGAGAGCTGTATGCAATAAAATTTCACTTTAATGTATGTCGATTAGTGTACATTCAAAGTGACAATAGATATTCTATTCTATTCTATTCTAATTCTAATTCTAATTCTATTCTTTTCTATTCTATTCTATTCTAATTCCATTCCATTCCATTCCATTCCAATTCTAATTCTAATTCTAATTCTAATTCTAATTCTATTCTTTTCTATCCTATCCTATCCTATCCTATCCTATCCTAATTCTAATAACCGCCCTGAGTCCTTCGGGAGATAGGGCGGTATATAAATATGATTAATAAATAAATAAAATAATAAATAAATAATTCTATTCTATTCTATTCTATTCTATTCTATTCTATTCTATTCTATTCCATTCCAATTCTAATTCTATTCTATTCTATTCTATTCCATTCCATTCCAATTCTAATTCTATTCTATTCTATTCTATTCTAATTTTAATTTTAATTCTAATTCTATTCTTTTCTATCCTATCCTATCCTATCCTATTCTAATTCTAATTCTATTCTATTCTATTCTTCAGTCCAATATTCTATTCTATTCTATTCTATTCTATTCTATTCTATTCTATTCTATTCTATTCTATTCTATTCTTTTCTATCCTGTCCTGTCCTGTCCTAATTCTAATTCTATTCTATTCTATTCTATTCTTTTCTTTTCTATCCTATCCTATCCTATCCTATCCTATCCTATCCTATCCTATCCTAGTTCTAGTTCTATTCTATTCTATTCTATTCTATTCTATTCTATTCTATTCTATTCTATGTTAGTTTTAGCAGACCTGTGCTCTTTCCAACACACTTTCTTGGACTACCAGAACTTCTACAGATGTTACATAGTAGGGAAAAAATGACTGTTCCTATGACATCTGAGATATAGATGGAGTGCTTCACATTCTGGGCTCAAGAAGATTTCTCCAGCTTCCCAACCTGGACATGACCCTAGTGACTAACTCTAACCGAAGATGAACAAGACGTATCTCAGAAGTTCATGCCTACTAACAGTCACTATATTATAATCTAGCAATGTGGGAAACTCCCAGGCTGCATGCCCTAATGTAGCCTAAAATGTTGGCTTCTTTCCAATGACTCAGACTGAGAAATAGGGTTCCTCAAACTCTACAGCAGGAAATGTCCAGGCCTGGCATATTTAAGCATTGTGGACTTCAACTCCCAGAATTCCTCAGCCAGCCGTTACCAGGAGACTGAGAGTTCTAGTCCTGCCTTAGGCATGAAAGCCAACTGGGTGACTTTGAGCCAATCACCAGGAGACTGAGAGGTTTAGTCTTGCCTTAGGCATGAAAGCCAACTGGGTAACTTTGAGCCGATCACCAGGAGACTGTGAGTTCTAGTCCTGCCTTAGGCACAAAGGTTGGCTGGGTGCATTCAGGTTGCATTCAACCCGGCTGAAGAGCAAACCCTTGTTGGGTTGATGGCTTTGATGCAAGAACTAAGCAAGCCCAGAGCAAAGCAACTGGGCCTTTGCAACCAGCAGCATCAACCAACCGAGCTGAAGAAGCTTCTTGGATGAGAAGCAAAACATCTTCAAAGAAAAAAACCACAGAGTCCAGTTGCCTCTTGAAAAAGCACCTTTGGGACAACCAGCAGGATCATTAGTAAGAACTACAATAACAATTTAAGTAACAGAGAACAAACCCCACTCCCTTCTAGCACTGATGATGTTAATTAGTTGGATAATGAACTGTCTACAAAAAAAACAGCCAAGTTCAGTGAGCACCAAGGGCTCCACAATTGCAATCTCCATTTTAAAATAATCTTTTTAATTCTGTGAGTGTGTGACTAAAAATGAAATAAAAGCACAGAAATGAAATCTGATGTATTCTTTCTCCTTGGCACAGCCACTGTAAAACTAGGTGGGAGACAGACCAAACATGAACATCCTTCACAGACCACGGTCAAGCGTGGTTTGCTGGATCATCTTGGGTGCGTTTCCTAGACAAGCACTAAGCCATGATCATCTGAATAGACAGTGTCAATTCTTTGATTTGTCTAAGCTTAGACAAATGTTAGACAAAAAATTAACATTAACAAATGTTACACAAAAGAACAAAGAATGTTCTTTCTGCGCCAACTCAGAAACCTCAAACTGCCCAAGGAGCTGCTGATTCAGTTCTACAGAGGAATTATTGAGTCTGTCATCTGCACCTTTATAACGGTTGGTTATAGCTGGTTTGGTTCTGCAACCCAACAAAAAAGACACAGACTTCAGAGGATCATTAGAACTGCAGAAAAAATAATTGCTACCAACCTGCCTTCCATTGAGGACCTATATATTGCACGAGTCAAAAAGAGGGCCGTGAAAATATTTGCAGATCCCTCGCATCCTGGACATAAACTGTTTCAACTCCTACCCTCAAAACGACGCTATAGAGCACTGCACACCAGAACAACTAGACACAAGAACAGTTTTTCCCCAAATGCCATCACACTGCTAAACAAATAATTCCCTCAACACTGTCAAACTATTTACTAAGTCCTCATTACTATTAATCTTCTCATCGTTCCCATCACCAATCTCTTTCCACTTATGACTGTATGACTGTAACTTTGTTGCTGGTAATCCTTATGATTTATATTGATATATTGACCATCATTTGTGTTGTAAATGTTGTACCTTGATGAAGGTATCTTTTCTTTTATGTGCACTGAGAGCATATGCACCAAGACAAATTCCTTGTGTGTCCAATCACACTGCAACAAAGTTACAGTCATACAGTCATAAGTGGAAAGAGATTGGTGATGGGAACGATGAGAAGATTAATAGTAATGAGGACTTAGTAAATAGTTTGACAGTGTTGAGGGAATTATTTGTTTAGCAGTGTGATGGCATTTGGGGAAAAACTGTTCTTGTGTCTAGTTGTTCTGGTGTGCAGTGCTCTATAGCGTCGTTTTGAGGGTAGGAGTTGAAACAGTTTATGTCCAGGATGCGAGGGATCTGCAAATATTTTCACGGCCCTCTTTGACTCGTGTATAGGTCCTCAATGGAAGGCAGGTTGGTAGCAATTATTTTTTCTGCAGTTCTAATGATCCTCTGAAGTCTGTGTCTTTTTTGTTGGGTTGCAGAACCAAACCAGCTATAACCAACCGTTATAAAGGTGCAGATGACAGACTCAATAATTCCTCTGTAGAACTGAATCAGCAGCTCCTTGGGCAGTTTGAGGTTTCTGAGTTGGCGCAGAAAGAACATTCTTTGTTCTTTTGTCTAACATTTGTTAATGTTAATTTTTTGTCTAACATTTGTCTAAGCTTAGACAAACCAAAGAATTGACAATAAAAAATTCTATTCTATTCTATTCTATTCTATTCTATTCTATTCTATTCTATTCTATTCTTAACATAACATAACATAACATCAGAGTTGGAAGGGACCTTGGAGGCCTTCTAGTCCAACCCCCTGCCCAGGCAGGAAACCCTATACCATCTCAGTCAGATGGTTATCCAACATTTTCTTAAAAATTTCCAGTGTTGGAGCATTCACAACTTCTGAAGGCAAGTCGTTCCACTTATTAATTGTTCTAACTGTCAGGAAATTTCTCCTTAGTTCTAAGTTGCTTCTTTCTTTGACCAGTTTCCACCCATTGCTTCTTGTTCTATCCTCAGGTGCTTTGGTGAACAGCCTGACTCCCTCTTCTTTGTGGCAGCCCCTAAGATATTGGAACACAGCTATCATGTCTCCCCTAGTCCTTCTTTTTGTTAAACTAGACATACCCAGTTCCTGCAACCGTTCTTCATATGTTTTATCCTCCAGTCCCCTAATCATCTTTGTTGCTCTTCTCTGCACTCTTTCTAGAGTCTCAACATCTTTTTTACATCGTGGCGACCAAAACTGGATGCAATATTCCAAGTGTGGCCTTACCAAGGCATTATAAAGTGGCTATTATAAAGTGGCTAAGAAAGCTATTCTTAGCTTTCTCCACACTGATCTACCCCTCTACCATATTGTTCTGACCTAGGCTTCCCCAAACCATGAAGCAGACTCCTTGTCCCGACACAATTACGGTGAATTTCTCTCATTCACATCAAACAAAGTCTTTCAAGGATGAATTTACAGTCACAAACCTTATCTGGCTTGGGGAGCTGCCAGACCGATATCTTCAAAGCTTGGCAAGAAGTCATGAACCAATTAAGCGAACGAATTGCAAACTCCTGCAAACTCCACTCCCCTTTTGCTCCTCCTCTGGGAGGGGCCATTCATTGTCCACCTGTGGCCTTACTCCCAAGTCGACCCTTGTTCTTTATCTGTTCCCTTCGTCTGGCAACTCTGCCCGTGTGCACACAGCTGTTCATCTGCCTCATTGATGTCTGACTCCGAAGGCAGCTGATAATTGGCATACGGCCCTGCCCTCTATCTGCCTCCAACGCAGAGCCCTCATCAGAGCCTTTCCCAGACTCCAGGACTGGTCCATATTCCTTCCCAACTCCTCACTGTCCAAATCTACTGCCAGATCCACAGGCCGCTGGCGGGCCACCACACATATACAGTAGGCCCTCAACTGGTTTTATCCTCAGCCGTCATGTATGGTGACCACCTTATCTGGGTATTATGGAAATTGCAGCTTAATGCACAGGGAGAATCCACCGATAAAGTGGATTTATTTCCCCACCAACGAAGTTCAACTTTTGTAACCGTTAGACGCCACAGATGACTTACGTTGCTTGAAAACCTCCAGCGCTCGTCTGAGGGTGCTAAAATGAAAGGAAAACAGACAATGAAATTGTGTTGATGTCACCGAAAAACACACACACACACACAAAAAAAAACAACCCCAAGACTTTGTTATGAGCTTCCAGAAATTAGTCCAGTTTCAACATCTGATTAGGCAAGTTATGAAATTCAAAACATAGCTCTTACAAGTCAGATAAATTTCTGAACTTCTCTTTCCTCCTTTGCTAGTGGCTGAGGAAATGTTTCTCAATCTTTCAAAGGACACTCGTAATGCAAAATCCAGAAGACACATTTAATTCAGGCAGTGAGAAGAACAAAACCTTGCATGCCTCATGCCCCAGGTCAAGTTCATACAATGCACTAAGCCACGGCAGATGAGTTGCATTCCACCTTAGTTGGGTTCCCCCAATTCGCTAAAGCTGGCTGAGGAATTCTGGGAGTTGAAGTCCACAAGTCTTAAAGCTGCCAAGGTTGGAGACCCCTGCGCTAAACCATGAAGAACGCAAAACAAGTTCTAATTTTGTGCCTTGGGTGAAACCAGCAAATGGCTTGTAAAACGAAGGTGGAGGAGCAAGTTGCTCCTTAAGGCAATGGAAAATCCAAATGGTTGGCCTTTGCCAGGTTCCCCATGGTGTGCCCTGACTGCTTTGAGTTCAAATCAGTTTGGCCTAGTGCACAAGTCTGCAACCTTAAACACTCAAAGAGCCATTTGGACCCGTTTCCCACAGAAAAAAACAACAACAGGAGCCACAAAACCCTTCCTGTGCTGACTATTTCTTGAGCGGCCACGAAACTAGCATTTGTAGTTGAATTAAACGTTCTGTTTTCTTCTGAAACTTTTCTTTTCTTGGATTTATCCATGGTTGGCCTACCAGGGGTTGAAAAGCTCAATAAATCGCATGCCAGCGGGTGTCGCACATTGGCGATTGTGACACATATTTTGAGTGACAGGGAGCCACAGCAGAGGGTTGAAAGAGCCACATGCGGCTCCAGAGCCGCCTAGTGATTAAGGCATCAGGCTAGAAATCTGATAATGGTGATGGTGAGTTCTAGTCCCACCTTGGTATGAAAACCAACTAGGTGTCTTTGGGCCAATCACCAGGAGACTGTGAGTTCTAGTCCCGCCATAGGCAAGAAAGCCAGCTGGGTGTCTTTGGGCCAATCACCAGGAGACTGTGAGTTCTAGTCCCGCCATAGGCAAGAAAGTCAGCTGGGTGTCTTTGGGCCAATCACAAAGAAACTGACAGTTTTAGTCCGGCCTTAGGCATGCAAGCCGACTGGGTGACTTTGGGTCAATCACTAGGAGACTGTGAGTTCTAGTCCTGCCTTAGGCATGAAGACTGATTGGATGACTTTGGGTCAGTCCCTCTCTCTCAGCCCGACCCACCTCACAGGTTTGTTTGTTTTTTGAGGAAAAAGAAGAAATAGTTATTTTTCCTGTCTTGAATTATTTATACAGATAAAGGTAGTGTATTTTAAATAGAATAGAATAGAATAGAATAGAATAGAATAGAATAGAATAGAATAGAATAGAATAGAATAGAATAGAATAGAATTTTTTATTGACCAAGTGTGATTGGACACACAAGGAATTTGTCTTGGTGCATATGCTCTCAGTGTACATAAAAGAAAAGATACCTTCATCGGTACAACACTTGGGCCTCTGGTGGCTCAACAGACTAAGCAGTCTGTTATTAACACAGCTGCTTGCAATTACTGCAAGTTCAAGTCCCACCAGGCCCAAGGTTGACTCAGCCTTCCATCCTTTATAAGGTAGGTAAAATGAGGACCCAGATTGTTGGGGGCAATAAAAGTTGACTTTGTATATAATATACAAATGGATGAAGACTATTGCTTAACACAATGTAAGCCGCCCTGAGTCTTCGGAAAAGGGCGGGATATAAATTCAAATAAAAAAAAAAAACACTTACAACACTTAATGATAGTCATAGGGTACAAATTTAACACTTAATGATACAACACTTAATGATAGTCATAGGCTACAATTAAGCAATCAGGAAACAGTATCAGTATAAATTATAAGGATACAAGCAACAAAGTTACAGTCATAAGTGGAAGGAGATGGGTGGTGGGAACGATGAGAAGATTAATCGTAGTGCAGATTTAGTAAAATTGACAGTGTTGAGGGAATTATTTGTTTAGCAGAGTGATGGCGTTCGGGAAATAGAGATAGAGATAGAGATAGAGATAGATAGAGATAGAGATAGAGATAGAGATAGAGATAGAGATAGAGATAGATAGATGATAGATAGATAGATAGGTATGAGAGAGAGAGAGGGAGGGAGGGAGGGAGGGAGGGAGAGAGACCAGTAGAGACATATATCTATTTCATCCATATATATCAAGGGAGGGAGGGAGAGGGAGAGATAGAGAGAGATAGAGACATCTCTCGCGCGCTCTCCCTCCCTCCCTCTCTCTCTCTCTCTTTCCATAGATATATATGGATGAAAAAGATATAGATAGATAAATAGATATATAGAAAGAGAGAGAGAGAGAGGTGGATGATATAGATATTTGAATGATATAGATATAGATATACGGAAGAGAGAGAGGGGGAGAGAGAGGGAGGGAGAGAGGAAGGGAGAGATCCCAAGGAATGAAAACAGGAATGTGCTGTCAGCTGTCCTTGATAGTGGCAGGGTGAGTCTATGGAGAAGGCCCACTGCTGTACCACGTCATCTGTCTTGGCAACGGATGGGAACTGGTAGCCACCCACCAAGCCAAAGAGAAACTGTCTTTCAGTGACTTGCATTTTCCTACCAAACTGGGAACTGACTTTCAACCCTTGGGCAAGCTGCCACGTAGACAGGGCATAGAGCCAACCTGAACAAATGGCAAAGTTACTGCAATGGCTCAGCAGGGGACTTCAGGCAGTGCTTCCTCTGAATTTGTTCCTGCATGGATGCAAACGTTGATAGGGGAGTCATTGTGTTTTTTTTAAAAAAAGAAATAAATAAATAAACCATCAAAGCGAGGGCGTCAAATAAGACTTCCTTCCCATTTACAGAAGTTCAGCTGGACTTTTTTTAAACTAGGGATAAATCGCCAGGCTGAAGTCTAGGAGGTGAATAACATGGTATTCGACCGAGAATGATGGTGTTCTGTCTCCTTCCCCACTTCGGATTAACGAGCTGGCCTTCAGCCAGTGGATTCACGGCTCTTATCAGTCCTGGCAGAGAAATCGCAGCTGCCTGCCAAAGTTCAAACAAATGACTCACATAGCAAGACTTTCAGCTCTTTTTGAAACGGTTCAGCTAAACTTTTGCTTCCCGTGGAGTGAGAGCAGTCCCAAAGCTCCTTATATATCCTGTGGGGTGGGGCTCCTGCCCCATCCTTCCCTTTGATGACGCCGCCTCTCTAATCTTCTGAAGCGCGGGTCAATCCAAGCTTGATTATTATTATTATCAGCTGGGTCTGAAGGCGTAGTCTGGGGAAGGGAGGAATCAGGGGATGACGGCCTCATTACGTCCTCCGACTAGCCTGGTTCTGGCTCCTGGAGCCAGGCCAAAGGAATTGGTGCTCCCAAGGTAAGCCTTACCGGCCCTTCCCCTCACTCTCGGAGTCACTGTCGGGCATGGGGCCAAGTTCAGGGGCTGGAGTCAAAACAGATGGCTAAGAGATTTCTGCAAACCCGTTTTTCCCCCCAACAAGCAGGCTTAACTTACTTTAGCTCGGTCTGCCCACAGGGCTTCTTCCGTGACAAGCTGATCAGCTCCTTCCCATATCTCTCTTCTACAGAAGCCCTGAAACAGACAAAGATTGGTGTCAAAATCAGGATCCAGGCAAGCAAAGACCTGTGACCACAGGCGGGTTTCACATACTGTAGCAACCATTTCGCCCAGCACTGGAAATGTATGTGTGAGTGTGCACATGCAAACAAAAGAGCCTCGTCCCAGAATAGCTCATGCATCTCCCCCCACACCACCCAGCTGTAACAGACAAGCAGAGCTGGTAGCCGGCGCCCCCCCCTCCCCCCCCCGCAAACCCAATCCACACTGCGCGAAAGGCATGTGCAGACGACGATACAAGGTGCATTACTGTGGAACCGGTGGGCGGTTAGAAAATTTTACTACTAACAGAGATACAAAAGTGGGCGGTAGGTATAAAAAGGTTGACTACCCTTGACTTAGCACATGTGGCAAGAAAGGTCATAAAATGAGACAAAACTCGCTTAACAAATGTCTCACTTAGCAACGTAAAATTTTGGGATCCATTGTGGTCGTAAGTCGAGGACTCTCTCTATTGAGGGACATTTTTCCTGGCTGGGGACGTCAGTGATTAGCTTCTAAGTGGCCTGCAGTTTGCATTCTCAGCTTTTCCAAAACTCGGAAGCAACCATAACTATGAACAAGCCAAACAAACGGATTCATTTCCAGGAATACGGCAACAATGGGAGACAGTTCTCTGGAGGAACAAACTGTGATTCTCAACATGGGAAAAATAGTTCCTCCTAACCTGGAAGCAACCAGTAATATCTCCCAGGTTCTATTCATATGCCTCTGAATCACAAGGAATCTAAAATCAGCCAGGAATCTAAAATCAGCCATATATTAAACTGGCCTTCTTAGTGGTGGCTCTGGAAGTCTGGAATTGTGAGGTCTCCCTTGGACGGCTCCTCGGATTTTTCCTCGGAGGTCAGCTCAAGGGAGGATGAGCTCATTCCTGGCACGTCAAGAACGGAGTTAATGAATGACTCTGAACAATCATCTGAAAGAGTGTGGATCCGAGAGCACACAGGACAGAGAAAAGACAAGAGCAATGGAGATCTCCCAGATTACTCAGGAGAAGGCCCCGCCCGTCTTGATGGGATATACCGGAAAGCTATTTATCACAGAAAGCAGAGGGAGGTGTTGCTGGAAACGACATGTTCGGTTTCTGTCCGTGCGTGGTTGTTCCTCATTCTCCCTGCTTGACTTTGTCCCTTGGAAACTCTGAACTTCTGTTGCCAAGTGAGCTCTTGCGGGTATATTTCAGTTTTGCCCGGTGGATTTAAATTTGTTTGGTGGACTTATTTGTTGGAGCAACTGTCCATTGTTTTATGGACTGTTGGCCATTGCCTTGTGGACTAAAATCTTGGACTGCTTGTGTCTGGGTTTATTTCGGACAGTTCTGAGGCTGGGTGAAGGGAATTGTTGGGGAACATTAATAAACTCTCTAAACCACACCTAAAGGTGGCTCAGTGGGTAAGACACTGAGCTTGTCGATCGAAAGGTCGGCAGTTCAGCGGTTCGAATCCCTAGTGCCGCGTAATGGGATGAGCTCCCGTTACTTGTCCCAGCTTCTGCCAACCTAGCAGTTCGAAAGCAGGTAAAAAATGCAAGTAGAAAAATAGGGACCACCTTTGGTGGGAAGGGAACAGCGTTCTGTGCACCTTTGGCATTGAGTCATGCTGGCCACATGACCACAGAGACGTCTTTGGACAGCGCTGGCTCTTCGGCTTTGAAACGGAGATGAGCACAGCCCCCTAGATTCGGAAACGACTAGCACATATGTGCGAGGGGAACCTTTACCTTTACCTTAAACCACACCTGTGTGTGAGTGACTGGGGCAGCAAGGAATGCTCTTTCCAATAAAGCCCACTAAATCAGGGGTCTGCAACCTTGGCAACTTTAAGACTTGTGGACTTCAACTCTCAGAGTTGAAGTCCACAAGTCTTAAAGTTGCCAAGGTTGCTAAATGCCTACTACAGGCAGTCCTGGACTTACGACCCCAATCGAGCCAAAATTTCTGTCGATAAGTAAGACAATTGTCAAGTGAGTTTTGCCCCGTTTTACGACCTCTCTTGCCACCCTTCGTAAACGCCGCAGTTGTTACGTTGTTAACAACTTAACATTATTAATTGAATGTGGCTTCCCCATCGAGTTTTCTTGTCAAAAGTTCGCAAAAGGTGATCAATCAAGGACACTACAGCCGTCATAAATATGAGCCAGTTACCAAAGCATCTGAATTTTGAACAGGTGACCAGCTGGATGGCTGCAACGGTCTTAAGTGTGGAAAAAGTTCATAAAATCACTTATTTCAATGCCGTTGTAACTTTAAACGGTCATTAAATGAAATCAAGGACCAGCCGTACATTATCTTCCTAGCGCTATGGAAATAACGTTTCTTTCTCGCAGGGCTTTCCATCTACGGTAGTCCTCAACTTACAATCATCTGTTTAGCGACTGTTTAAAGCTACGTCTTTTGATGTCCTATTCCAAACTTTTAGGTAGTCCTTAACTTACAACCGTAACTGATCCTGGAATTACAGTCAAACGTCATGGTGTTTGTTAAGCAGACCACCATGTGACTGCACCCGGTTTTACAACCTATGTTGCGGTGAATGCCACAGTCATTAAGCAAAACCATTCTACCCCAAAGGGTGTTTTTTGCCGGAAACTAGAAGTAAAAGTTGCAAATTGCTGGCCTATGACTGTGGGACATTGCAAACGGCCGTAAAATGCAACTAACTGGTAGTTAAGGACCCACAATGCTAGGTACAGATTAACAGAGTTGGAAGGGACCTTATAGGTCATCTAGTCCAACCCCCTGGCCTTGCAGGAGACCCTACACCATTTCTGACAGATGGCAGTCCAATCTCTTCTTGAAAGCTTCCATTGATGAAGCTCCCAGAACTTCAGAAGGCAACTTCTGTTCCATCGGTTGATTGCTCTCACTGTCAGAAAATTCCTCCTTATTTCCAGGTTGAATCTCTCCTTGTTCAGTTTCCATCCATTATTCCTTGTCTCGCCATCAAGTGCCTTGGAAAATAGTTTGACACCCCACCTCTCTATGGCAGCCCCTCAAATATTAGAAGACTGCTATCATGGCTCACACATACGAACAGAGTTCCGTGCGCCCTTGGCATTGAGTCATGCCGGCCAATGACCACGGAGACGTCTTTGGACAACGCTGGCTCTTCGGCTTTGAAACGGAGATAAGCACCGCCCCCTAGAGTCGGCAACGACTAGCACGTATGTGCGAGGGGAACCTTTATCATGGCTCCCCTGGTCCTTCTCTTCATTAGACTGGCCATTCTCCAGTTCCTGTAACCATTCATCATATTTTTTTAGCCTCCAGAACCCTAATCATCCCGGTTGCTCTTCTCTGCACTCTTTCTAGAATCTCAACATCTTTTTTATAGTGTGGTGACCAAAACTGGATGCAGTACTTTAGGTGCGGTCTTACTAAGGCTTTATAGAGTGGTATTAGTACCTCCCTTGATCTTGATTGTATCCCTCTGTTAATGCAATTTAGGATTGCATTGACTTTTTTGGCTGCTGTCGCATACTCCTGGCTCATATTTAATTGGTTGTCCACTAAGACTCCAAGATCCCTCTCACAGCTACTGCTAGTAAGCCTGGTTTCACCCAGTCTGTATGTGTTCTTTTGGTTTTTCTTGCCCAAGTGTAAGACTTTACTTTGATGTGTGACCACTGGAGCAGGGTTGTGTGGCCAGCCATCAGAAGTTTGAAACCAGATCATAAGCAACTCTGCGTAAGTCCGTCATAACTTCAAATGTTCGTTAAGCGAGTGTTCATAAGTCAAGAACTACCTGTATTGGAGCTAGAATGTTCGTGAGAACATTCAAGAACTGTTCACCATTCCAGGAAAGCAGCCATACACACCTTTCTCGCAAAAAGTCTTCAAATTCTTTGCAGTTCTTCCTGCCGTCATTCAAGTGTTGGACAATGTTGTCATATCCGGCTGTGCTGATCAAATCTGTTGTCTAAAAAATAAACGTTTAAAACTTCGTTAGGCAAATAACATGCACAGCATTTTCCATGTTGGTAGCTAGAAGCAGCCTGTTGTGGCCTGGCGGCCGCCGGCCCCCCCACCAACCAAGTCAGAGGAGGAGGAGGCGTGGGAGCCAGGGTCAGCATCAAGGCAACCTGAGAGCTCTGAAGGGGAAGAGGGAATGGAGCTGGAAGAGAGAGAGACACAGGCGGAGCCTGGGCCATCCATCAGCCCTCAGATGGAGAGTCAACAGCCCCCAGGTCTGGAGGTGGCTGATGAGGAAGAGGAATCACAGCTGAGTCCAGTGCCTGATGTGCAGATGTGCAGAGGAGAGGAGAGCAGTGGAAATCTATGGGCTGGTCCTTGGAACGGAAGAGCCACCACTGCTAGCGAAGCTCCACCCTAGCTCTGGGGATAAACAACAGGGGGCGGAGATGAAGATGTGACAGATAGCTACTCATCTTCTGACCAGATGGACTTGTTAGCCTGCAGTGAGAGAGAAACCTTTTGCCGGGGCTGCTGCTGGCGCTCCTAATAAAGGAATCTTTGAGTTCACTTCAGAGGGTTTGTCGTGTTCGTGGAGCTGGGTCAGAATACATCCCAAGGTCATATTTGAAGTCCTCACCCATTTTAAAGTGGCCGAGTTTGAGAAACATGGCGCTAGAGGCCCAGGATATAATAAAGTCAGTGAAGTAAATTTAGCTAAGTTTCTTCACCGACATCCTAAGCATCTCGTTAGGACTTTTTCCTAATAGGTCATCCCAGGGGTGAAATGTAAAATTGGTTACTACCGGTTCTGTGGGCGTGGCTTGGGGGGGTAAAGTGACTGGGTGGGCGTGGCCAGCTTTTTTTTTTTTTACTTTTAAAAGCATTTTTTCTACAGAAGAAAAAATTCTTTTAAAAGGCTCCTCTGACGATCCCAGCTGAGCTGCCTGATCTTTTCTTTTCTTTTTCCATTTAAAAGCAAAAAAAAACCCTCTGACGATCAGGCAACTCAGCTGGGATCGTCAGAGGAGCCTTTTAAAATAATTTTTTCTACAACCTCTTTGGCCGAAGAGGTTGTAAAAGCCTCTGACAATCCCGGCTGAGCCGCGCGATCATCAAAGGCTTTTTTTTTTTACTTTTAAAAGCATTTTTTCTACAGAAGAAAAAATTCTTTTAAAAGGCTCCTCTGACGATCCCAGCTGAGCTGCCTGATTGTCAGAGGTTTTTCTTTTCTTTTTGCGTTTAAAAGCAAAAAAAAAAAGCCTCTGACAATCAGGCAACTCAGCTGGGATCCAGAGGAGCTTTTAAAAGCATTTTTTCTACAACCTCTTTGGCCGAAGAGGTTTTAAAAGCCTCTGATAATCCCAGCTGAGCCACGCGATCATCAAAGCCTTTTTTTTTTACTTTTAAAAGCATTTTTTCTACAGAAGAAAAAATTCTTTTAAAAGGCTCCTCTGACGATCCCAGCTGAGCTGCCTGATCGTCAGAGGCTTTTCTTTTCTTTTCTTTTTGCGTTTAAAAGCAAAAAAAAAAAGCCTCTGACAATCAGGCAACTCAGCTGGGATCGTCAGAGGAGCTTTTTAAAAGAATTTTTTCTACAACCTCTTTGGCCGAAGAGGTTTTAAAAGCCTCTGATAATCCCAGCTGAGCCACGCGATCATCAAAGCCTTTTTTTTTTACTTTTAAAAGCATTTTTTCAGCCGAAGAAAAAATGCTTTTAAAAGTAAAAAAAAACACCTCTGATGATCGCATGGCTCAGCTGGGCAGGGGGGCAGGAATTTTTGCCATCGGTTCTCTAAACCACCCGCTGCCATTGCTACCGGATCAAGTGATCCGGTCCAAACTGGGAGCATTTCACCCCTGGGTCATCCTCCAGGAAACGTGGACTGCCCCTTCCATCATTCTCAGTCAAAGTGGAATTGAATGAATGAATGAATATTTTAATTTGTATACCGCCCTTCTCCCGAAGGACTCAGGGCGGTGAACAGGCAGATAAAATACAGGTACACACAATAGTTAAAAACATCGCTTAAAAAACTAATTTAAATTTGCCCAAATATTAAAATAACATACTCCCCCATAAAATTACAAAACTTTAAAAACCCATCAAATTCAATTAAAATTTAAAGGTAAAAATCAAGCTAGTCCAGCCATACGAAATAAATAAGTTTTAAGTTCGCGGCGAAAAGTCCTAAGGTCAGGTAGTTCTCGAAGTCCGGGGGGGAAGTTCGTTCCACAGAGTCGGAGCCCCCACAGAAAAGGCCCTCCCCCTGGGGGCCGCCAGTCGACACTGTTTGGCTGACGGCACCCTGAGGAGTCCTTCTCTGTGGGAACGCACCGGACGATGGGAGATAGAGGCCGGCAGTAGACGGTCCCGTAGATAGCCCGGTCCTAAGCCATGGAGCGCTTTAAAGGTGGTAACCAATACCTTGAAGCGCACCCGGAAAACAACAGGTAGCCAGTGCAGTCTGCGCAGGATAGGTGTTACGTGGGAGCTCCGAACCGCTCCCTCAACAACCCGCGCAGCCGCGTTCTGAAGTAGCTGAAGTCTCCGGGTGCTCTTCAAGGGGAGCCCCATGTAGAGAGCATTGCAATTGTAGTCTAATACATCTGGAAGGTCAAACTGGAGAAAACTGGTAAGGGCAAAGATAAGGGAATGAAAGATGATTCTTCCTGGAGAACAATTCAGCAAGAATCAGGAAAAAACATGCAGTTAAAAACACAGACTTGACCTTGGAGGAAATATGCAGAAATGGTTAGAAAAATAAAAGTATGCTTTAACCACAGGAAACATAGAAAGTGTGGGAAAGAAGCACAGATTGGCTTCCCCAATAATTGAACTAGACTAAACATGCTGGCTGGGAAATTCTAAAGAGTTGAAGTACACCCATCTAAAAGTTGTCACGGACGAGAAACACTTTGTTCTGACCCAGCTCGCTAAACACCACAAATCATCGGAAGTTAATTCAAAGATTCCTTTCATTAGGAGCGCCAGCAGCCCCAACAAAAAGTTTCTCTCTCACTGCAGGCTCACAAATCTGTCTGGCAGGGAGATGAATAAGTTGTCTGCCACATCTATTCATCTCTACCCCCTGCCTTTTATCCCCAGAGCTAGGGTAGGGCTTCGCTAGCAGTGGTGGCTCTTCCGTCCCGAGGACCGGTCCATAGATTTCCACCGCTCTCCTCTCTTCCCCCCTGCCTTTTATTCCCAGAGCTAGGGTGGGGCTTCACTAGCAGCGGTGGCTCTTCTGTCCCACAGATTTCCTACTGCTCTCCTCTCCTCTGCCTTCTGTGCCTCTGCATGTCAGGCACTGGACCCAGCTGTTCCTCCTCTTCCTCATCAGCCACCTACAGACCTGAGGGCTGCTGACTCTCCATCTGAGGGCTGACGGACGACCCAGGCTCCGCCTCTGCCTCTCTCTCTCTGACAGCTCTATTCCCGCTTCCCCCTTGGAGCTTTCAGGTTGCCTTGATACTGACCCTGGCTCCCACGCCTCCTCCTCCTCCTCTGATTCAGCTGCTGGAGGGGCTGGCGGCCGATAGGCCACAACACACTTATACATGTGTGGCTGCCAAGATGCTGACTCCTTTCCCCCCTCCCCCCACCAGAGAATGAAATATTTTAGGGACTATTAAAAGAGGCCGAATATTATATTTCCCCAAAGGAGGAACGGAGAAAAATCTTAACAAAGGTAGAAAACAGCTCCACTCTTCCTGCCATAGGAAACCTAAGAAGCTTGAAGCGGCTGGCCTTTAGGAATGCAGATTTTGACTGGGCCAATCTATTCACAAACAAAACACCTTCAGCCACAAGGCTGGAGCTGGTGGGATTAAGAATTTGTATTTCCCCCACCCAGCTCCAAGGACAGGACAGGACTTTTAGGACATAATAGGATTAACCCACCACCATTGAAATAGAAAAAAAGAGACAAGGCTCACTACATTGCACAACCCCCTGGAGCATCTCAAACACAAAACCCCAGAACCTTATATAAATCCATCCCCTCACTCAGCCATTTTGTCAGCTACCCTAGAAACATGCTGCTGTCACTGAAGTTTCAGGGAAAACCAAAGAAACAGAGACCTTCTTCTTGTGGCCAGTCTCCATTTTATTTCCAGCGTTCTTCTCCCAGCTTGGAACCGGATTGGATTTTTCTCCCCACACATGAAAGCCAGATGTTTCTTGCCCCCAAAATGCATTCTTTTAGGATCGAGCAGGGAGGTCCAAAGATTAAAACACTCTTTTTCAATGTGGGCAGCTTTCCAGATATGTCAACTTCAACTCCCAGAATTCCCAGCCTACATAGCCCCAGCTGGGGATTTGGGGAGATGCAGTCCCCCTACTTGGAAGCTTCTAGGTTAAGAAACACTACATTAAAGGATAAACAATTCACGGCATGGCCCGTTTGGGGGATTATTGCTAAGTTTCTCGGTAGTGTGGTGAGTCGGCCCTCCCTCAGAAGTTCTCGTTTACACTTTCAATTTCCTCAAAAGTTTACATAAGAAACCCAAAAGGGCTACTACCGTTTGGAGTACTTCCCTGCCAGCGTGAGAAACAGGCAGTTTTCATTTGAGAATCGAGTCTTAATCCTTCGGTGGATTACCAAGAATCAGAAGCAACCGGTACCCGTTTCAGAAGACGAGATCTCAACGAAGCTTCTCTCTCTTTCGCCACAAAGTCACTTATTCCAAATTCAACACTTCAGGCTCAGTAGAATAAAAGAGAAGTGGGACTTAATAGAAACAATTGGGGGGGGAGGAAAAAGGAACAGAGGTACACAGAAGAGGCAGAAGCAAGCATGTTGTAGCGTACAGGTGGTCCTCAACTTATGACCACAATTGAGCCCAAAATTTTGGTTGCTCAGTGGGACATTTGTTGAGTTTTTCCCAGGGGTGAAATCTAGTTACCTTCTCTACCAGTTCGGGAGTGCACACTTGCACACAGACTTCACATGCAGGCTCGGACCCTCTGCGCATGCGCAAAGCCTTCTGAACATGCGCAGGGTCAAAAACAGGTTACTTCCTGGTTAAAACCAGGAAGTAATGACGTCAGGGCGGGTGGGTGGAGCCTCGCGCTGCCGCCACTACTGGTTCTCCGAACTATGCAACGCTGCCACTACTGGTTCTCCGAACTATGCAACGCTGCCACTACTGGTTCAATCGAACCGGTCCAAACCGGTAGCCCTTCACCCCTGGTTTTGCTCATTTCACGTTTTTTCTTGCCACCGTTGTTAAGTGAATTGCTGCGGTTGTTCAGTTAGTGACACGGTCGTTAAGTAAACTGGCTTCCCCGTTGGCTTTGCTTGTCAGAAGGTGGCAAAAGGGGATCCCATAACTCCGGGACACTGTAACCATCATAAATATGAGTCAGTTGCCTTCTCTGTGGCGGCACCAACCCTGTGGAACGAGCTTCCTCTGGGATTATGACAACTCCCCGACCTCCGGACCTTCAGACGTGAACTGAAGACTCTATTATTTCAGCGCGCTGGACTAGCCTAAGAATAAAATGTTTTAGCTAAATTTTAATGGGGTTTTTAATCGGTTTTTACCGTTTTTAGTGATTTGGCTTTGGCTTTAGTGATTTGACTTTGATAATAATTAGTTTTAATTGGGTTTTTAATGCTTATTTATTATATTGTCTTTTAATATGCCTGTGAACCGCCCTGAGTCCTACGGGAGATGGTGCGGTATAAAAGTATGATTAATAAATAAATAAATAAATAAAACATCTGAGTGTTGCCCACATGACCATGGGGAGGTTGCCATGATGGTGTGAAAAATGGTCGTGAATCACTTTTTTCAGTGCCGTTATAATAACTTTGAATGGTCACTAAACAGACTGTTGTAAATCGAGAGCTACCTGTATTTCACACTTGAAATACTAAAAACGCCTTTTTGACTCTGAGTCAATCACCAGGAAAATGTGAGTTCTAGTATTGCATTAGGTATAAAAGTGGGCTTGCTGACTTTGGAGTAATCACCAGGAGACAGGGAGTTCTAGTCTCAGTTTAGACATGAAAGTCAGCTGGGTGACTCTGGAACAATGACCAGGAGACTGGGAGTTCTAGTCCCAGCTTAGTTATGAAAGCCAGCTGGGTAACTCTGGAACAATCACCAGGAGACAGGAAGTTCTAGTCTCAGTTTAGACATGAAAGCCAGCTGGGTGACTCTGGAACAATCACCAGGAGACAGGGAGTTCTAGTCTCAGTTTAGACATGAAAGCCAGCTGGATGACTCTGGAACAATCACCAGGAGACAGGGAGTTCTAGAGCCAGCTTAGACATGAAAGCCAGCTGGGTGACTCTGGAACAATCACCAGGAGACAGGGAGTTCTAGACCCAGCTTAGTTATGAAAGCCAGCTGGGTAACTCTGGAACAATCACCAGGAGACAGGGAGTTCTAGTCTCAGTTTAGACATGAAAGCCAGCTGGGTGACTCTGGAACAATGACCAGGAGACTGGGAGTTCTAGTCCCAGCTTAGTCATGAAAGCCAGCTAGTTGTCTTTGGGCCAGTCACCAGGAGATGGTGAATTCTAGTCTCATCATAGGCACGAAGGCCAGATGGAGGATCTTGGATCGGTATCTTTCTTCCTTTTAGCCCAACCCACCTCATAGGGTTGTCGTGGAGAAGATAGGAGGAAGAAAGAATCTATGCTATGTACGCCGCCTTGGGTTACTTGTAAAATAATAAAGGTAGGGTAAAAATCTAATAAATAAACAAGCAAGCAAACTTGTTTGTAATCCATCCCCAATTCAAGAACTGAGAATGTCAGTGTGAAGTTGCTGATGCCCACTCAGATTTTAAAAGAATCATGATTCCATCAATATGATGGGGATATAAATGCATTTAATAAGAAATTAACATCCCTTAGTATTGATCAGGTGGTTTTATGCTGATGGGAATTAGTCCAAATTCTGGAGAAGTCCAGTTTGCCTTTCACTGGAGTGGATAATATGAAGGCTTATGCATCTGCATCTCTATAATTGTCTGGTTTGGTTCTGCAACCCAACATGACAGACACAGACTTCAGAGGATAATTAGAACTGCAGAAAAAACAAGGGCTACCAACCTGCCTTCCATTGAGGACCTGTATATTGCACAAGTCAATAAGAGGGCTGTGAAAATATTTACAGATCCCTCGCATCCTGGACATAAATTGTTTCAACTCCTACCCTCAAAACGATGCTACAGAGCACTGCACAACAGAACAAATAGACACAAGAACAGTTTTTTCCCCAAACGCCATCACTCTGCTAAAGAAATAATTCCCTCAACACTGTCAAACTATTTACTAAATCTGCACTACTATTAATCTTCTCATCGTTCCCATCACCCATCTCCTTCCATTTATGACCGTATGACTGTAACTTTGTTGCTTGTACCCTTACGATTTATATTGCTATTGTTTCCTGATTGCTTATTTGTAGCCTATGACCATCATTAAGTATTGTATCATTAAGTGTTAAATTTGTACCCTATGACTATTATTAAGTGTTGTAAGTGTTGTACCTTGATGAAGGTATCTTTTCTTTTATGTACACTGAGAGCATATGCACCAAGAAAAATTCCTTGTGTGTCCAATCACACCTGGCCAATAAAGAATTCTATTCTATTCACAGTCAAACATTTTGATCTGGTGTTATTAGCAGACTTGAACAGATGCAATAAATCACAACTCTACCACAGTCTCACAACCTAGTGCCCTTTCTCGTAGCCCTTTACGGGCTTAGCACCACAGTTGTCAAATATTGGGGTGTGTTTTTTTGTCTACAGTTCAAATGTGTTTGATTTTTGGAGGCTGCAGGTACAGATTTGGCTAGACATAGTTCAAAAACAGTAACTGTTGTTTTATTGTTTATTTGCATTTATATCCCGCCCTTCTCCGAAGACTCAGGGCGGCTTACACTATGTCAAGTAATAGTCTTCATCCATTTGTATATTATATACAAAGTCAACTTATTGCCCCCAACAATCTGGGTCCTCATTTTATCTACCTTATAAAGGATGGAAGGCTGAGTGGGACTTGAACCTGCAGTAATTGCAAGCAGCTGTGTTAATAACAGACTGTCTTAGCAGTCTGAGCCACCAGAGAAGGACCTTAAATATGAGCCAGCAGTGTGCTGCAGCAGCCAAAAAAGCCAATGCAATCCTAAACTGCATTAACAAAGGGATAGAATACAGATCACATGAAGTGTCAGTACCTCTTTATAATGCCTTGGCAAGACCACACGGAAAATACTGCACCCAGTTTTGGTGAGCGTATTTTTAAAAAGATGTCGAGACTCTGGAAAGAGTGCAGAGAAGAGCAACAAAGATGATTAGACTGGAGGCGAAAATATATGAAGAACGTTTCAAAGGTGCTTTTTTTTTCAAGAGGCAACTGGACTTCCTGGTTTTTCTTTGAAGATGTTTCGCGTCTCATCCAAGAAGCTTCTTCAGTTCTGACTGAAGAAAATAAAGGAATATAAATCCTTCCGTTCCCAGTCAGAGCTAAAGAAGCTTCTTGGATGACAAGTGAAACGTCTTCAAAGGTAAACCAGAAAATCCAGTTGCCTCTTGAAAAAGCACCTTTGGGACAACCATGACCTGGATGATTGAGAATCTCCATATAGAGGGCTAGAGAAAAGGAGGAATGTAGGGATAGAGAATTAGAAACGAAGTGAAGAACAGGGGAGGAAAAAAATAATACAAGAAATATTAGATAGGAGTAAACAGGATTTGAATAGATATGAAGCGAATATGTACGTAACTGGAGTGTGATTGAATGTACAAAAAGTATACAACAAAGATGATTAGGGGACTGGAGACTAAAACATATGAAGAACGGTTGCAGGAACTGGGTATGTCTAGTTAATGAAAAGAAGGACTAGGGGAGACATGATAGCAGTGTTCCAGTATCTCAGGGGTTGCCACAAAGAAGAGGGAGTCAAACTTTTCTCCAAAGCACCTGAGGGTAGAACAAGAAGCAATGGGTGGAAACTAACCAAGGAGAGAAGCAACTTAGAACTAAGGAGAAATTTCCTGACAGTCAGAACAATTAACCAGTGGAACGACTTGCCTGCAGAAGTTGTGAATGCTCCAACACTGGAAATTTTTAAGAAAATGTTGGATAGCCATTTGTCTGAAATGGTGTAGAGTTTCCTGCCTGGGCAGGGGGTTGGACTAGAAGGCCTCCAAGGTCCCTTCCAACTATGTTATGTTATTATATGGAATATGTATGACGTTATATTGTAATCTACACGAAAGAAAAAGTGCTAGAAAAGTATGTACCAGACAAGTCGCACCATCTAATGTTTTAAAATTGTATATTTAATAAAATGTTATATTAAAAAAAGAAAGAATCTCCATATCAGACACTTATATGAAGAATGGTTGCAGGAATTGGCTCAAAGGTGCTTTTTCAGGAGACAACTGGACTTTCTGGTTTTTTCTTTTCCTTTCTTTCTTTCTTTCTTTCTTTCTTTCCTTCCTTCTTTCCTTCCTTCCTTTTCTTTCTTTTTTTCTTTTCTTTCTTTCTTTTTTTTTCAGTCCAGTCATGACCTGGATGACTAAGAATCTCCACAGACGTTTTGCAGGAATTGGGTTTTTCTAGTCTAGTGAAAAGAAGGATTAGGGGTAATATGATAGCAGTGTTTCAATATTCAAGGGGGCTGCCAGAAAGAAGAGGGGATCAACCTATTTTCCAAAGCACCAGAAGGCAGAACAAAAAGCAATGGACATGTCATGGTTCCAGAAAAACCTCTTCTGCATAAAAAAAACTCAGAAGCCATTGTTTTCCAGAGTTCTTTACTAGCATGAGGAAACTGGCACACGATGAGTGGAATTCCAAAACTGAACTTCTGGATTCTTTTCCCAGTTATACAAACCCCAAGAGTCCCACCCCCCTGACCCCTTTGCTGGTCACATGGTCCCACGTTCTCCCAGTTCATTCGAATATCTTCTCGCCACTCCTCCTGCAGATGTGAACACCATCCGACCTTGACCGTTTGAAGAATGTTACCATACCCCTCAACTCCCCTTCTTCCCCTCAGGGGAAAAATGTGGCAGCATCTGGAACCCTAGTCTAGTATGGTTTCCAGGCCTGACAGGACGGACACTAACTAAGGAGAGAAGCAACCTAGAACTAAGGAGAAATTTCCTGACAGTGAGAACAATTAAGCAGTGGAACAACTTGCCTCAAGAAGTTGTGGGCAATCCATCACTGGAGGCTTTTAAGAAGAAACTGGATAGTCATTTTTCTAGAATGGTATAGGGTCTCCTGCTTGAACAGGGGGTTAGTTTAGAAGACCTCCAAGGTCCCTTGCAAGTCTGTTTTTCTGTTCTATTTTGTTAAGGTTTTCTGCAGAAGAGGTTTACATTGCTTCCTTCTTAGGGCTGAGGGAAAGTGACTGGCCCAAGGTCACCAGCTGCCTTTGTGCCTGACGTGGGACAAGTCTGTTCAGCAGAAAATATTTGCATCTGGTCATTTGTTCATCTTTAATTTCCAATAAGGTTTAGAAAAATGTAGCCTTTGTAGGTCTTATTTCCTCTCATCCCCCAAACTGTTTTTCTGAAAAAACAATATTCATCCAGGCAGACGTATCACTTCTTCATCTTTGAGGAGAAAGGATAAATGCAAATCATTTATCCAGAGGCTCAGTCCTTTGCTAATTTCCTGCTTTTTGAGTATTCAAATATTTTTGAATATAATTTGCAGCTTCCTTTTTTTTTTTGCATACCATACTGGATGTTTTGCATTTCAGTTTTTGAGCAAGACAATGTTTTGGGTCGGTTGGTTTGTTTTTAAAATTTTTTGCAGAACTTTGTTCTCTGCTCGCTTTTTCTTTTACAGATGTGCTCTTAAACTCCCTGGCAACCTGCGCGACATTACCTTTGCCCTTCCTGCCTTTTTTAGTTATTTTTTTTCTGGAGAGTTTAAAGTTAGCATGGTTTAAAATAAATGTTTTGGTGTCCTGGCTTCTGTTAAGTGGCTTCCTTTTTTTCTTTTTTCAACCAAATCCTGTCTTTTGAGGAAGTTTCTCTTGAAGTCAAATATGAGGTAATTTTCCAAGCGTAATGTCATTTCAATAGAAAAGAATATTTGTAACTGAGGGCTGAATTGCAGAATCCTTGGTATTTTCTGGACTTGAGGGGGGGTGGGGGTATTTGGCAGACGTTTTGATTACCTAACCAGGCAACATTATCAGAGCTTAGTGAGCATAGGGTTTGCTCCCTGTTTTTATACAGTAGCTTGCCTGTAACGTGGCTTGACCAATAGGGACATATTACCACCTATAAAAAGGTGAAGGTAAAGATTCTCCTCGCACAGACGTACTAGTCGTTCCTGACTCTAGGGGGCGGTGCTCATCTCCGTTTCAAAGCCGAAGAGCCAGCGCTGTCCGAAGACGTCTCCATGGTCATGTGGCCGGCATGACTCAATGCCAAAGGCGTACAGAACGCTGTTACCTTCCCACTAAAGGTGGTCCCTATTTTGCTACTTGCATTTTTTACGTGCTTTCGAACTGCTAGGTTGGCAGAAGCTGGGAAAAGTCATGGGAGCTCACCCCGTTACACGGCAGCACTAGGGATTCAAACCGCTGAACTGCCGACCTTTCGATCGACAAGCTCAGTGTCTTACCCACTAAGCTTACTACCTTACTACCACCTATACCAGACTGCATTTATATGCTTGTTTTTTTAATTTGAAAGCATCAGGTTGCCTGAAAGAAGATTGTCTCGCATGTATATGGACTTTTAAAGATCATTTTATGAGGTCCTCTTCCAGAACCCACCACCATCAAAGGAGATGAGAAGGCCCTCTTCAAGGATGAAAGCTTCAGATGGTTTGGACCGGTTCGGGCGAACTGGTAGCGGAGATCGCAGGTGGGCCCGCCCACCCACCGCAGTGCTATGCCGTCCTATTAAGGCACGTTTTTGAGGCCGGGCACATGCGTGGAAGGCCCGTGTGTGAGCAAAGCACATGCGCGGAAGGCCGGGTGCATGTGTGCAGAAGGGGCGTGCGTGGGACGAACCGGTGGTAACAAAATGTGAAAACCACCGCTGGAGGAAAGCTTTTTCTGTGATGGCATCCCATTGTCTAAATCAGTGTCCATCAACCCTTTGGGCCCCTGGGTTGAGGGATGGTTCTGTGGAGAGAGGTTTTTCCACAGACCAGAGGGGTGTTGTGATCCAGGCCCAAGTAGTAGTAATAAACTTAGTCCGTGGAAAAATAAACTTTATTCAAACAGCTGGGAATTACTTCATTCCCAGCATCATTCAACTCAAAGTAAAACAAATGCCTCCCAACACAAATTCTTCAGTTATCTTACAAACCTTAGTCCAATTAGGCAAACTGCCAAAGGCCCTTCCTGGCAAATGTCCAGAAGCCACAAAAACAAAGACATAGATGAAGCAGAAGACGAAGCAGAAGACACAGCTACAATGTTGTTTTCCGGCAAAGCTGAAACGCCGGTGCTGGTCTGTTTTAAGCCTTATGGGAGGGGCCAATCATCTCTTGGCCTTACTCCCGAGTTGTCCTCTCTGCTTTAGCTGCTCTTGCCTTCTGGCAGCTCTTCTCATGTGTGCATTAACATCAAGTACAAACTTAATGGACATTACCTAACTGACGACCCCCACCCTGTCAAAGATCTTGGAGTTCTCATATCAAATGACCTTAATGCCAAAGCCCACTGCAACTACATAGCAAAAAAGGCCCTAAGAGTTGTAAACCTAATTCTACGCAGCTTCTTTTCTAAAAACACTACACTACTAACCAGAGCATACAAAACATTTGCCAGACCTATTCTTGAATACAGTTCATCCGTCTGGAACCCATACCTCATCTCTGACATAAATACAACAGAACAAGTCCAGAAATATTTCACTAGAAGAGTTCTTCACTCCTCCGAAAACAACAAAATACCTTATACCAACAGACTTGAAATCCTGGGATTAGAAAACTTACAACTCCGTCGACTCCGACATCACCTGTGTTTAACACACAAAATCATCTATAGCAATATCCTTCCTAAAAAGACTACTTCAGCTTCAATCGCAATATTACAAGAGCAAAAAATAGATTCAAGCTAAATGTCAACCGCTTCAAACTTGATTGCAGAAAATATGACTTCTGTAACAGAGTTGTTAATGCTTGGAACTCACTACCTGCCTCCATAGTCTCTACTCAAAATCCCAAAATCTTCAACCAAAAACTGTCTACTATTGACCTCACCCCATTCCTAAGAGGACTATAAGAGCACAAAAGTGCCTACTGTTCCTATCCTATTGTTCCCTTCATTATATCAAATTAATATTATTGATGCGTATTTTTACTTATATATTTTCTTCAATACATGTTGTTTTATCTATGACAATTGTTTGTATATACTGTTGTGACGAAATAAAATAAAATAAATAAATAAATAAAAATTTTCGCCGTGAGCTGAAAACACATCTATTTATCCAAGCGGGACTGGCATAATATTGTTATTAATTTTAAATTGGGTTTTTATTGCCTTAGGGTTTTTAAATTTTTTAAATTTTAATATTGGCCTTTTGCAATTTGCTTAGTTTTAAATTTTGGTTTTAAATTGTATGTATATCAACTTTTTATCTCTGTCTGTACACCGCCCTAAGTCCTTCGGGAGAAAGGCGGTATAAAAATTTAATAAATAAATAAAAATAAATAAATAAAAATAAATAAATGCATACGCATATGTGTGAACCCCCAAAATGCAATGTGATCACCCCCTGCACATGCGCCCCGCCCCGCGCATGTGGCCCCCATGCATGCGGCCCCCCATGCATGCACCCACCCCCCAGAACCTTGTTTTGGCTTCCAGGTTGCTGCAGGTGACTTTCCAGGCCCAAAACGGAGCACCGGGGGGCCTCGTGCGGTGCCCCAGCGCCCCATTTTGGCTTCCAGGTTGGTGCAGGAGGCCTTCCAGGCCCAAAATGGGGAGGTGCGAACCCCAAAAATGCAACACGGATGCCCCCACGCATGCGCCCCGCCTCCTGCACATGCGCATCTCAAACCCGAAGACCAGCTGGCTGGCGGAAGACGCGCGCATATGCGCAGTAGGGCTGGACTGGGGCGATGGCTGTGGTGCCCGCAGAGAGGCCATAGATTCGCCCTCACTGGTCTAAGGAGTAAAATATATTATATAAAGAAGCTACCATTTTTCCCCAATCCATGCGCTTAACCAGAATCAGGAGAACGTGACTGAACCGTTTCTATAATTTCTTAATTTCTTCTGAACCTACAGGAAAATCAGTGTTTCTTTAAACCTAGGAATGCCACAGGTAGTGCAGGTTGTCCTCGAACCTAAGGCCACAAGGGAGCCCAAAATTTCTGTCGTTAAGTGAGGCATTCAGCGTTCAGTGAATTTTGTCCCGTGTCGCAACCTTTCCGGCCGGAGTTGTTACGCGTGAATCACTGCAGTGGTTCCATTTAGTAGCACGGTTGTTAAGTGAATTTGGCTTCCCCACTGACTTTGTGTTGTGTCTGCACCCTCCCCCCCGAGCCGGGCCCCCTGCCAGAAAGTGACTTGGAAAGTAAGGGGGAAGGGCCATCAGGACTTACCTCGGGAGCACTGGCTTCCCTGGCTCAGCTCCAGGAGCCAGAGGCAGGCCAGGTGGAGGAGATAACGAGGCCTCCGTCCCCTGACCCTTTCCCCCCCCACATGTCTCCAGACCCAGCTGATGGCAATCAGGCCTGGCTGGATCCTAGGTTTCGTAGGCAGGAGAGGCGGGAACAACAGAAGCAGGGGTAGGGCAGGCCTAGGAAGTGCTGAGTCATGGAACCACACCCCACAGGATAAAAAAGCAGCAAGGGCTGCTATACCTCTTCCTGGCAAGCCAATCAACTGCTTAACTAGAGCTGAAGTACTGTTTGTTCCTGGTTGACTCATCGGCATCAAGAGAGATAACAGAGACACTTGGCAGACGCTCGCTAGTTTGCTGCCAGAGCTGATAGTTGCCGGCTAATTAAGTCATCGCTCGGACGGAGGCGAGGGGGGACAGAACACTTTGCTTGTCAGGAGGTCGCAAAAGGGGACTCTGGGACACTGTCATAAATGTGAGTCAGATGCAGAGCTGGGCGGCACATGAATTAACAACCGGCTCGCCCAGCACCGAAAATGTGAGCACCGAAAATGCTTGCTTCGTGCGCGCCTTCCGCGCACGCATACGGCCTTCTATGCATGTGCTTTGCTCTCACACGCGGCTTGAATGCATGTATGCATGCGACTTAAAAAACACAGCTAAATAGGATGGAATAGCGGGGGGGGGCAGGGGCCCAGGGTGGCGGGCCCACCCGCAGGTCGCAACTATCGCTTTGCCTGAACTGGTCCGAACCGGCACTGGTCAGATGTCAAGCATCTGTATTTTGATCATGTGACCATGAGAATGCCCCCATGGTCTTAAGTGTGAAAAACGGTCCTAAGTCACATTTTTCGGCGCCGTTGTAACTTTGAGAGGTCACTAAATGAATTTTTGTAAATCGAGGACTACCTGCACTTTCAAAACAATCTGGAGCAGGGGTCTCCAACCATGGCAACTTTAAGACTTGTGGACTTCAACTCCCAGAGTTCCTCAGCCAGCAAAGCTGGCTGAGTAACTCTGGGAGTTGAAGTCCACAAGTCTTAAAGTTGCTAAGGTTGGAGACCCCTGATCTGGACAGTCTCTGTGAGAGGGATCGTCATCGGCCACAACCAGACCAAGCATAATGACATTGGAAGCTAAGCATCACCACAGCACATGAGCTGGGATTACAGTACATACATTACAAACCGCAACCACCCAGTCCACGATTGGCATAACCCTAATTGCCAAATAAAAGCCCCTTTCGACGTAAACCATGATGTGCACATCCTTCAACCCATAAGGCTCACATTCAGACAAAATAAAGTTACTCCAGCTGGCTTGATTGAACTCATAAACTCACATCTACAACACTCGGGCCTGCTTCACCTGTTTGCTGCATCAACCCACCTGGCAGGTTTCGCTACCAATCGGAAATGGTTCAGAATCGGAATCATCAGAATAATCAGAATACAGCTGGAAGGGACCTTGGAGGTCTTCTAGTCCAGCCCCGTGCTCAAGCGGGAGATCCTATACCGTTTCAGACAAGTGACTGTCCAGTCTCTTCTTAAAAGCCTCCGGTGATGAAGCACCCACAACTTCTCAAAAACATCATCAAAAAAGGACAACAAAGAAAGTTCTTTCTGTGCCAACTCAGTAAGCTCAAACTGGCCAAGGAGCTGCTGATTCAGTTCTACAGAGGAATTATTGAGTCTGTCATTTGCACCTCTATAACTGTCTGGTTCGGTTCTGCAACCCAACAAGAAAAACACAGACTTCAGAGGATAATTAGAACTGCAGAAAAAATAATTGCTACCAACCTGCCTTCCACTGAGGACCTGTTTACTGCACGAATCAAGAAGAAGGCCGTGAAAATATTTACAGATCCCTCACATCCAGGACATAAACTGTTTCAATTCCTACCCTCAAAACGATGCTATAGAGCACTGCACACCAGAACAACTAGACACAAGAACAGTTTTTCCCGAAGGCCATCAGGACTTACCTCGAGCACTGGCTTCCTGGCTCAGCTCCAGGAGCCAGAGGCAGGCCAGGTGGAGGAGATAACGAGGCCTCCATCCCTGACTCTTCCCCGGCCATGCCTCCAGACCCGGCTGATGGCAATCAGGCCTGGCTGGACCCTAGGTTTCGTAGGCAGGAGAGGCGGGAACAACAGAAGCAGGGGTAGGGCAGGCCTAGGAAGTGCTGAGTCATGGAACCACACCCCACAGGATAAAAAAGCAGCAAGGGCTGCTATACCTCTTCCTGGCAAGCCAATCAACTGCTTAACTAGAGCTGAAGTACTGTTTGTTCCTGGTTGACTCATCGGCATCAAGAGAGATAACAGAGACACTTGGCAGACGCTCGCTAGTTTGCTGCCAGAGCTGATAGTTGCCGGCTAATTAAGTCATCGCTCGGACGGAGGCGAGGGGGGACAGAACACTTTGCTTGTCAGGAGGTCGCAAAAGGGGACTCTGGGACACTGTCATAAATGTGAGTCAGATGCAGAGCTGGGCGCCACATGAATTAACAACCGGTTCGCCCAGCACCGAAAATGTGAGCACCGAAAATGCTTGCTTCGTGCGCGCCTTCCGCGCACGCATACGGCCTTCTATGCATGTGCTTTGCTCTCACACGCGGCTTGAATGCATGTATGCATGCGACTTAAAAAACACAGCTAAATAGGATGGAATAGCGGGGGGGGCAGGGGCCCAGGGTGGCGGGCCCACCCGCAGGTCCCAACTATCGCTTTGCCTGAACTGGTCCGAACCGGCACTGGTCAGATGTCAAGCATCTGTATTTTGATCATGTGACCATGAGAATGCCCCCATGGTCTTAAGTGTGAAAAACGGTCCTAAGTCACATTTTTCGGCACCGTTGTAACTTTGAGCGGGCCACTAAATGAACTTTTGTAAATCGAGGACTACCTGCACTTTCAAAACAATCTGGAGCAGGGGTCTCCAACCATGGCAACTTTAAGACTTGTGGACTTCAACTCCCAGAGTTCCTCAGCCAGCAAAGCTGGCTGAGGAATTCTGGGAGTTGAAGTCCACAAGTCTTAAAGTTGCTAAGTTTGGAGACCCCTGATCTGGAGAGCCTCTGTGGGAGGGATCGCCATCGGCCACAACCAGACCAAGCATAATGTCATTGGAAGCTAAGCATCACCACAGCACATGAGCTGGGATTACAGTACATACATTACAAACCGCAACCACCCAGTCCACGATTGGCATAACCCTAATTGCCAAATAAAAGCCCCTTTCGACGTAAACCATGATGTGCACATCCTTCAACCCATAAGGCTCACATTCAGACAAAATAAAGTTACTCCAGCTGGCTTGATTGAACTCATAAACTCACATCTACAACACTCGGGCCTGCTTCACCTGTTTGCTGCATCAACCCACCTGGCAGGCTTCGCTACCAATCGGAAATGGTTCAGAATCGGAATCATCAGAATAATCAGAATACAGCTGGAAGGGACCTTGGAGGTCTTCTAGTCCAGCCCCGTGCTCAAGCGGGAGATCCTATACCGTTTCAGACAAGTGACTGTCCAGTCTCTTCTTAAAAGCCTCCAGTGATGAAGCACCCACAACTTCTCAAAAACATCATCAAAAAAGGACAACAAAGAATGTTCTTTCTGCGCCAACTCAGTAAGCTCAAACTGGCCAAGGAGCTGCTGATTCAGTTCTACAGAAGAATTATTGAGTCTGTCATTTGCACCTCTATAACTGTCTGGTTCGGTTCTGCAACCCAACAAGAAAAACACAGACTTCAGAGGATAATTAGAACTGCAGAAAAAATAATTGCTACCAACCTGCCTTCCACTGAGGACCTGTATACTGCACGAATCAAGAAGAAGGCCGTGAAAATATTTACAGATCCCTCACATCCTGGACATAAACTGTTTCAACTCCTACCCTCAAAACGACGCTATAGAGCACTGCACACCAGAACAACTAGACACAAGAACAGTTTTTCCCGAAGGCCATCACTCTGCTAAACAAATAATTCCCTCAACACTGTCAAACTATTTACTAAATCTGCACTACTATTAATCTTCTCATCGTTCCCATCACCAATCTCTTTCCACTTATGACTGTATGACTGTAACTTTGTTGCTGGTAATCCTTATGATTTATATTGATATATTGACCACCAATTGTGTTGTAAATGTTGTACCTTGATGAACGTATCTTTTCTTTTATGTACACTGAGAGCCTATGCACCAAGACAAATTCCTTGTGTGTCCAATCACACTTGGCCAATAAAAAATTCTATTCTATTCTATTCTATTCTATTCTTCTGGAGGAAAGTAATTCCACTGGTTAATTGTTCCCGCTGTTAGGAAGTTTCTCCTTAATTCCAGGTTTGCTTTGCTCCTTGATTCATTTCCATCCATTGTTTCTTGCCCTGCCTTCCGGTGCTTTGGAAAATAAGTTGATCCCCTCTTCTTTGTGGCAGCCCCTCAAATACGGGAAGATTGCTAACAATCAATACTGTAGGCTACTTCGGCTGACTGCCAACTGCTTGCAATTTGGCAGTTGGACTCTCCCCAGGCTCAAGGTTGACTCAGCCTTCCATCCTTCCGAGATCCGTAAAATGAGGACCCAGGTTGTTGGGGGCAATAGACTGGCTCTGTAAACTGCTTAGAGAGGGCTGAAAAGCACTATGAAGCAGTATGTAAGTTCGAAAGTACTTACTTAAAAGTCGCTATCTGCATGGTGGAACATGGTGGTTAAAATGCAGCGTTGCAGACTAACTCTGCCACAGACCGAGTTCGATCCTGACCGGTTCAAGGTTGACTCAGCCTTCCGTCCTTTCCGAGGTGGGTAAAATGAGGAGCCCAGATTGTTAGGGGCAATAGGCTGACTATGTAAACCGCTTAGAGAGGGCTGGAAAGCACTGAAAAGCGGTATATAAGTCTTAAATGCCATTGTTATTGCTATCATGTCCCCCCCAGTCCTTCTTTTCTCTAGAGTAGGGGTCTCCAACCTTGGCAACTTTAAGCCTGACGGACTTCAACTCCCAGAATCCCCCAGCCAGCAAAGCTGGCTGGGGAATTCTGGGAGTTGAAGTCCTCCAGGCTTAAAGTTGCCAAGGTTGGAGACCCCTACTCTAGACTGGCCAAACCCAGTCCCTGCAATTCTTCTTCACAAAACCTTTGGGTCTCCAGCCCTTTAATCATCTTTGTTGCTCTTCTCTGCACTTTTTCCAAAAGTCTCAACATCTTTTTTTTATTATTATTATTTTTGGGGGGGTGGGTGGCTGTAAAGCGGTCCTCAAATTCTCACCCTAAAAGGGAAAACTCCCCCAGCGCATCGGGAGAACCCGTTTTCCGAGTCGCCAAGCCGAACCAGCGTTTGGTCGTACCCCGTTCCCACCTGGGGACGGTTCCCAGTTAGAAAAAGGCGAGGAGGTCGGATGAACCAGGGCGGCGCTGCCCTCCACCCTACCCCCAACCTTACCCCGGCGCCAGCTTCCCCAACCGGGCGCCCGCTGCTTCTCTCTCTCTCTCTCTCTCTCTCTCCCAGCCTGCGATTTCCTTTCCAGCCGCTCCCCGAGCCTGCGTCGGAAGGGACCTTGAAGGTCATCTAGCCCAACCCCCGCTCCGCCCAAGCAGGAGACCCTACATCATTTCTGATCAACGGCAGTCGCTCCGGAGCTACTTTCCACTCCCCGGGGCATCAGCAGCCATAGGCCGGCTTAGGGCTCCTTGGGCGATCCCCGCCCGCCAAGGCGCAGGGTCTCCCCCGGATCCCGGTGGCCGTGGGTGCAAATGGCGTGGAACTCCCCCCCACACACACACACACATACACCCAGCCCAGCCCAGGCAGCCCCCCGGGGCTCACCCAGAAGTTGTCCTTAAAGAGGGTTTCCCGCATCGCGGCTGCTGAAGGGCGAAGCTGGGATCCAAGGGCTGCCTCTGATCCGTCCGGTCTTGGCGCGACGGGGCTCCCCGTTTCCTCCCTCCGGGACAAAAAGGGACAGGCGGGCCCGCCGGCCGAGTCTCCGCCCGCCCGCCGGCTTGCTTGCTTGCTTGCTTGACACTCAGGCGCCGGGTGGCCGAAGGGCGGAGGAGGGGACGGGCGTGGTGGGTGGGGGGGACGACGGACGACTGCCGAGCCGACGATCGCGGGCGAAAAAAGGCTCCCGCCTCGCGTGGGAAGGGTGGGGAGGGGGCTTCTCTTGCTTCGCGACCACCCTGCGAGGGAGGCTGGACGGACGGGGGTGGGGGAGAGAGAGAAGGAGAGAGAGACAGAGAGAAAGAAAGAGAGGGGGGAGAAAGAGAGAAGGAGAGAGAGAGAAAAAGAGAGAAGGAGAAAGAGAAAGAGAAGAAGAGAGAAAGAAGTAAAGAGAGAGCGAGAGAAGGAGAGAGTGGGAGAAGGAGAGAGAGAAGGAGAGAAAGAAAGAAAGAGAGAAGGAGAGAGAGAAACAGAGAAAAAGAAGGAGAGAGAGAGAGAGAGAGAAGGAGAGAAAGAGAAGGAGACAGAGAGAGAGAGAGAAAGAGCAAGAGAGAGGAGAGAGAGAAGCTGGGACAAACCCCCTCCCACTAAAGGCACCGGGGGTCGCTGGCAAGGAAGAAGAGAGTAGCTGCCGGCTGCCTTCTTTTTCCTTTGCGAGTCTGCGGCTGGGTTTTTACACAATCGGAACTCACAAAACACACTTTTTGGGGAAGGCTGGTTGTTTAACCTTGACTCAGCAGCCTTGGGGATCGAGGCTCTGTGATTGGTGGTGGGAGTGGGGTGGGTAGGTGGAGATCGGTGGGCTGGTAGTTTTTTTAAAAAAAGTTTTTTAAAGTTTTTTTTAAAATTGATTGAAATTTTTAATCACAGAGAAGATTTGTAGTTGAATGGCGGGGGCCCTGGGTGCTCTTTGAGCTTGGTGGTTTTCGTGCAGACGTTTCATTAACCAACTGGGTAACGTCATCAGCACTACAAGGGGGTGGGATTTGCTTTTTGTTTATATGCAGTGCACTGTCTGTAAATATTCTCAGCCCTGATGATGTTACCTAGTTTGGGGAATGAAACAAATGCAAGAAAAATGAATGCAAGAAAACAACCCAGCTCAGAGAGCACCAAGGAGCCCTTAAATTTTTAAATGTAAATTTTATTTTTTTTAAAAAAAAGGTTTTAAAACTCCCTCTTCTACTCTTTTGCAAAGAAAGCTGCAGGGTTGTTGTGTCCGGGAGAATTTGTCAGGAACCCAGCCCTGTGTAAGGGCCTTGAGCTCCTCTCTGAGGGAGATGGGCGGTTTAGAATAGATTAGAATTTTAATTAATTAATTAAGAATTGAGAATTCTTAAATAGAATTTAAGAAGCATGAACTAGAAATAAACTCACTTCTTCTGCCTCCACGTCCGCCAGTTCCAAGAAGGGTGCCTCTGAGCATGACTAGAATGCCAGCCAGTTCCAAAGGCGCGAGAGAAGAGCAATGAAAAAAGCCGAAGGTGATACAGGAAGAGGGAGTGGAACAGGTACTGGAGAAATTACAAAATGATCCTTTGCGTTCATAGAATCACCGGCTGTGTTCAGGTCACACAGAACAACAGAGTTGGAAGGGACCTTGGAGGTCTTCTAGTCCAGCCCCCTGCTTAGGCAGGAAACCCTACACCATTTCAGACAAATGGTTATCCAACCTCTTCTTAAAAACGTCCAGCTTTGGAACACCCACAACTTCTGAAGGCAAACTGCTCCACTGATTAATTGTTCTTATTGTCAGGAAAAAATTTTTTCTTAGTTCTAGGTTGGTTAACAACACTTTGCTTGTCAAAAAGGTCACAAAAGGGGATCACGTGACCCCCTCTCCCCCCCCCCCGGGACACTGCAACCATCATAAATATGAGTCAATCGCTAAGCATCTGGATTTTGATCCCATGAGCACCGGGAGGCCGCAAAAGTCGTAACTGTGAAACATGTCCTTTTTTTCATTGCCCTTGTAACTTTGAACGGTCACCAAATGAACTGTTGTAGTGTTGTGGTCCTCCAGCAGCCTGCGGAGCTGGCAACGCAGTCGGACAGCGATGAGGCTGAGGGAGAACATGGGCAAGTCCTGGAGGCTGGGGAAGGCCCGGATGAGGGCTCTGCGCTGGAGGCAGAGATGGGGCCAGGGCCATCGGGAAGTGATGTGTGGACTCCGGAGCCTCCAGAGGCTGACAGAAGTGAGGCAGAGGAACAGGAGGAACCTGTTCCTAATGCACACATGAGAAGAGCTGCCAGAAGGCAAGAGCAGCTAAAGCAAAGAGGACGACTCGGGAGTAAGGCCAAGAGATGATTGGTCCCTCCCATAAGGCTTAAAAGACCAGCAACGGCGTTCGGGCTCTTTGTTGGAAAACAACGTTGATAGACTTGCTTGTCTTGCTGCATTTATTTCTAGTCGGCGTCTTCTGCTTTTGAGCTTTTGCCAAGAAAAGCCTTTGGCAGTTTGCCTAATTAAGACCAAGGTTGGTGATAAGACTGAGGAATTGTGTTGGGAAGAATTTGCTTTGATTTAGTTTGGACTACGCTGAGACTGAGTTAATTCTCAGCTGTTCTAATAAAGTCTGTTTTTGAACTGATTGCATCTACTACTACTTACTTGGGTCTGGGTCACAACATTTAAGTCGAGGATTTACCTGTATGCTAGGTTGGCCATTTTAACGAACAGCCTGCAGTTTGTGTGTGTTGTGCAAAGTGTAAGCATAGACATCATCTTTAATTTAGCCATGGTTTATGCAGCCCAGCTATTGGGGTTTGCTCAACCAACTAGACGATCACTGCTCTTATTCAAATGAGATTGGTTTTAATCCTCTTTCTAATAACTCTTGACAAAAAAGTCCATCTATTGCATACAAAATTAGAATGATTACAGACAAGAGGGAGGTTTGGAGTTCATTTGCATCTCTAGAATGTAATTAGCCCACAATTATGGTTCTTTTCGTCATCTTTCCAAAAGTCGGGTCTATACTTAGAAAATTGCTATAAATCTTCAGCCACAAGGCTTGTTCCTTTAGCAAGCTGCAATTTCTGATTCCACGCTGTCTTACCACGTAGATACATATACTTGTACAAGCAAAAACCTGGTAGTAAATAACATGCTGCAGTTGCTAGAATCAGAATCGCAAGAATTATAATCTGTGGCACGTTAAAAAGAATAAAGACCTTTTTTTTTAATGGAACAGAGTCTGCAGTGCAATTTAGGATAATGTTACAATACTGCCTAATATCTTTTAATTTCTCCCTCCCTCTCTTCCTCTTCCCTCTCTCCTTTCCAGGAGATAAAATCAGTGCTGCTCTGGGCCCAGTTTATATTTTAATTTATAACTTCCCAAGAATTGTGGGAGGAAACGATTAGGGCATTTGGCTCAGAATGATAGGCCCTTTAAAAGCTATAAATCTGCTTTACTGAACTGTTTGGCCTGGAGATCAAAGACACTTCAACAACTCCTCTTTTAACCTCCCTGTATTTTTATCCCTAATTTCAAAGAGTTCCTGCTTGACGGGTTAATTAGTCATTTGTGGGTGGGGCACGTACGTCTACTTCAGCAGTCCTCAGGTTGAGACCTACAGGAATTTGACTGCGGGCAGGTCGTCCTCGACTTACGACCACAATTAAGCCCAGGATTTCTGTGGCTGAGCGAGACAGTTCTTAAGTGAGTTTTGCCTCCTTTTACAGGCTTTCTTGCCGCCGTTGTTCAGACAATCACTTGTCAAGTTAGTAACACGGTTGTTAAGTGGAATCTGGCTTCTCCATTGCTTGTTGGGAGGTCGCAAGAGACATGGCCCCAGGACACTGTAACCGTTGTAAATATGAATCAGTGGCCAAGCATCTGAATTTTGATCACGTGATCAATGGGATGCTGCACCATCGTATGAAAAACGATCATAAGTCAATACAGGAAGTCCTCGACTTATGACAACAACAGTGCACCCAAAATTTCTTTTAAGTGAGATGTTTGTTAAGTGGGTTTTGCCCCATTTTCTTGCCTCCGTTGTTAAGTGAGTCACTGCAGTTGATCAGTTGGGGATGCGGTTGTTAAGTGAATCTTCCCCATTGATTTCATTTGTCAGAAGGTCACCAAAGGGGATCACGTGATCTCAGGACACTGCAACCGTCAAAAATATAAGCAAGTTGCTAAGCATCTTAATTTTGATCAGGTGAGCATGCGGGATGCTGCAACGGTCATAACTGCGAAAAATGGTCATAAGTCACTTGTTTCAATGCCATTGTAATTTTGAAAATGAATTATTGTATGTCAAGGGCTACCTCTGTATATCGGTGCAATTATAACTTCAAACAGTCAGCAAACAAACTAATGTAAGTTGGATCATTAATTGGATGATTAATGCCGCGGTGTGGCTCAGGCTGTAAGAAGCCTGTTATTAAAAAACAGCTGCCTGCAATGACTGCAGGTTCAAGTCCCACCAGGCCCAAGGTTGACTCAGCCTTCCATCCTTTATAAGGTAGGTAAAATGAGGACCCAGATTGTTGGGGGGGCAATAAGTTGACTTTGTAAATATACAAATAGGATGAGACTATTGCCTTACACACTGTAAGCCACCCTGAGTCTTTGGAGAAGGGCAGGATATAAATGTAAATTTTTAAAAAAAATGCAGAGAAGAGCAACTAAGGTGATCAAAGGCCAGGAGACTAAACCAGGGGTCTCCAATCTTGGCAACTTTAAAATTTAAATTTAAAATTTGTGGACTTCAACTCCCAGAGGAATTCTGGGAGTTGAAGTCCACAAGTCTTAAAGTTGCCAAGGTTGGAGACCCCTGGACTAAATCATATGAAGAATGTCTATAGGATTTGGGTTGGGTTGGCTAGTCTACAGAAAAGAAGAATTAGGAGTGACACGATAGCAGTCTTCCAGTATTTGAGGGGGAATCAAATTATTTTCCAAAGCACCTGAAGGCAGAACAAGAAGAAATGGATGGAAACTAATCTAAGGAGAGAAGCAACCCAGAATTAAGGAGAAACTTCCTAACAGTGAGGACAATTAACCAGTGGAACAGCTTCAGAAATCATGGGCGCGCCATCACTGGATGCTTTTAAGAAGAGATTGGACAGCCATTTGTCTGAAATGGTAGAGGGTCTCCTGTTTCAGCAGGGGGTTGGACTAGAAGATCTCAAAGGTCCATTCCATTATTCTGTTATTCTAGGACAGTGATGGCTAACTTTTTTGCCATCGCGTGTCAGGAGCGGGAGGGGGAGAGGGGTCACATGCATGCGTGCCCCCACCCATAATTCTATGCACCCCACCCCCACACATGCACACATGACCACCACCCCCGCTCATCCCCCCATTCCTGGCACGTGATGGCCCGGTGAGCCCGGTAGGCCCATTTTTCTCTGTTTGCCAACTTCTGGTGGGACCAGAAGGCCCGGTTTTTTGCTCTTCCCCCGGCTCCAGAGCCTTTCTAGGAGCTTGGGGAGGGCGAAAACGGCCTTAACCCCCACCCCCCGGGAGGCCCTCCAGAGGTCAGAAATGGCCTCCTTGCCAAGTTCCGGTCCCTCCAGTGTGATGGGGAAGGCCGTTTTCCCCCTCCCCAAGCTCCTAGAAAGGCTCTGGAGGCTGGGGAGAGCAAAAAATGGGCTTTCCGCTCCCACCAGAAATTGGTGGCAAATAGGACGTTTCCAGCCTCTGGGGGGGGCGTGGGGAAGGCCTTTCCCACCACCATCACCCCGAGGCCTTTTCCCTACTTCCGGTGGGCCCAGAAGGCCCGAAAATTAGCTGAGCTCGTGTGCCCACCGATATGGCTACCATAGGTTCGCCATCATGGTTCTAGGATAACACACTATGGGCAAAATCCTGCCCTAGAATGTGTGGTGTTTGCTGCTCCTAACACAGAAGCCAGAGACGGAGAAAGGGAGGCAGTACAATTATAATTAAACACACACACACACACACAAACACACACACAGAGAGAGAGAGAGAGAGAGAGAGTCGATGTGCTGCAATAGGCAGGCGCTTCTGCATTGCACTTTGTCAGATCTGGAAAAGGGCAGGTCGCGATGAGCCAACCATACTCATTAGCATAGAATGGAAACTCTCTACCTGTCTTTCCTGTAACAAGGATTAGCGGCGTTACTAAAAATACAGCTGAACAATGCGGAAGGTCACCCCGGAGAATTTTGGTTCCCTGTTAAAGAGTCATAAGGGACGGCTCCCTCGTGCCTCTGGTTGCTGATCATGGAAAACAGAATATTCAGAATGTTCTGAATATGAAAACAAAGAGGGCGAAGAGAAGCGTCGGCAGCTAGAGGCAGTGGTGGGATTCAAGTAATTTAACCACCGGTTCTCTGCCCTAATGATTTTTTCCAACAACCAGTTCACCAAACTGCTGAGAAAGTTAACAACCGGTTTTCCCGAAGTGGTGCGAACTGGCTGAATCCCACCACTGGCTAGAGGGATACAGTCAAGATCAAGGGAGGTACTAATACCACTCTCTAAAGCCTTAGTAAGACCAGACTTAGAATACTGCATCCAGTTTTGGTCACCACACTATAAAAAAAAGATTTGGAGACTCTGGAAAGACTGCAGAGAAGAGCAACCAAGATGATGAGGGGACTGGAGGCTAAAAACATACGATGAATGCGGTGGTGCTACTGATTTGCCCCGACACACCCACCAACGTGGGTTTCAAAATTTTTTACTACCGGTTCTGTGGGCGTGGCTTGGTGGGCGTGGCAGGGGAAGGATACTGTAAAATCTCCATTCCCTCCCCACTTCATTGGAAGGATACTGTAAAATCCCCATTCCCTCCCCACTCCAGGGGAAGGATACTGTAAAATCTCCATTCCCTCCCCACTCCTGGGGAACGTTACTGCAAAATCCCCATTTCCTCCCGATCAGCTGGGACTCGGGAGGCAGAGAATAGATGGGGGCGGGGCCAGTCAGAATTTTTATTACCGGTTCTCCGAACTACTCAAAATTTCCACTACCGGTTCTCCAGAACTGGTTAGAACTTGCTGAAACCCACCTCTGCCACCAAGCCACTCCTACCAAGCCATGCCATGCACACAGAACCAGTAGTAAAAAAAATTGAATCCCACCACTGCTTCATGTCCCAGAATTCCCCAGCCAGCTATGAAGAATGCTGGGGAATTCTGGGAATTGAAGTCCACACATCTCAAAGTTGCTGAGAAACCTTCGTTGAAAGCCTTCATTCTAAGCAGGAACTCTCCAAACAACAAGGAAAGGCAGTTTTTAAAAATTTACCTTTAAATATATGATTTATGATCCTATCTTTATGGATGGTTAGCTGGGTCAGAATTAGCCTTCCATTTTAATCTTCATAGATCATAGATAGTTCTTGACTGATAACAGAGGTGGGTTTCAGCAGGTTCTGACCAGTTCTGGAGAACCGGTAGCTGAAATTTTGAGTAGTTCAGAGAACTGGTAGTAAAAATTCTGACTGGCCCCGCCCCCATCTATTCTCTGCCTCCTGAGTCCCAGCTGATCGGGAGGAAATGGGGATTTTGCAGTAACCTTCCCCTGGAGTGGGGTGGGAATGGAGATTTTACCATATCCTTTCCCTGCCATGCCCACCAAGCCATGCCACACCCACAGAACCGGTAGTAAAAAAATTTGAAACCCACCACTGACTTACATTTCATTTAGTGACTGTTTTTCACACTTAACAACCACGGAAGCATCGCTATGATCAAAACAGAAGGGCCTCTGGTGGCTCAGCAGACTAAGTCTGTCTGTTATTAACACAGCTGCTTGCAATTACTGCAAGTTCAAGTCCCACCAGGCCCAAGGTTGACTCAGCCTTCCATCCTTTATAAGGTTGGTAAAATGAGGACCCAGATTGTTGGGGGCAATAAAGTTGACTTTGTATATAATATACAAATGGATGAAGACTATTGCTTAACACAGTGTAAGCCGTCCTGAGTCTTCGGAGAAGGGCGGGATATAAATGCAAATTAAAAAAAAACAACTCAGATGCTTGGCAACCGACTCACATTTATGACGGTTGCCATGTCCTGGGGTCATTTTGGTCATCTTCTGACGCCCAAAGTCATTGGGGAAGCCCGATTCGCTTAACAACCGTGTTACCAAAAACCGCAACAATTCACTCAACAACAATGGCATGAGATGTCATAAAATGGGGCAACACTCACTTATGAAACATCTCAGCAACAAAAACCTAAGGCTCAATTATGGCCATAAGTCGAGGACTACCTGTATGTTGTAGAAATCTCTTGATGATGGTGAAAAAAAAGTAGGAGATGGATGAAGCTGAACCCCCAGTTCAGAGGTAGTTGTCTGCTTGGTTTAAATCAGTGGTAGACAACCTGCTCCCTACCGCCCACTAGTGGGCATTGCAGCTTTCATGGTGGGCGATAAGGGTTTTGTCCGATACTGAAGCACTTTCCTTTTTTTTAATTTAATTGACTTTTTTAAAAAAAAATTCATAGCATTATTTAAAAACATTTTCATTAGGTTTTCATAAAATTCCCCGTGACAATTTAAATTTCTGAAAATATACTATTTGTATCGCCCGTACATAAGTTTAGTTCACTTTTTTTTAATTTCATTTTGTCACAACAGTATACACAAACATCGACATAAAACAACAACACATCATAAAAGAAAAATATATATATATAAGCAAAAGTATGCAATAACTATGTTAATTTGATATAATGAAGGGAACAATAGGACAGGAACGGTAGGCACTTTTGTGCTCTTATGCATTCCCCTTATAGTCCTCTAAGGAACGGGGTGAGGTCAATAGTAGACAGTTTTTGGATGAAGATTTTGGGATTTTGAGCAGAGACTATAGAGTCAGGTAATGAGTTCCAAGCGTTAACAATTCTGTTACAGAAGTCATATTTTCTGTAATCAAGTTTGAAGCGGTTGACATTAAGTTTGAATCTATTGTTTGCTCTTGTATTATTGTGATTGAAGCTGAAGTAGTCTTTTACAGGAAGGATATTGCAATAGATGATTCTGTGTGTTAAACACAGGTCATGTCAGAGTCGGTGGAGTTCTAAGTTTTCTAATCCCAGGATTTCAAGTCTGGTGGCATAAGGTATTTTGTTGTTTTCGGAGGAGCAAAGAACTCTTCTAGTATGGCGCTATAGTGCGACCGCAAACAAAAGAGCCTCGTCCCAGAATAGCTCGCGCATCTCCCCACACACCACCCAGCTGTAACAGACAAGCAGAGCTGGTAGCTGCCCCCCCCAAACCCAATCCATGATGCGCAAGAGGCATGCGCAGACGAAAAATTTTAACCGCCCACCCGTTGCACAGTAATGGTGATTTATAAAGTCACCATTACTGTGCAACGGGTGGGCGGTTAAATTTTTTTACTACTAACAGAGATACAAACGTGAGCGGTAGATATAAAAAGGTTGACTACCTCTGGTTCAAATTGTAATATTGAAGTCTGGCTTCAATTTTTTCCCCCTTAAATACGTCTCAATTTGAGATTTGCTTTTTTTTTTTTTGCTTACCAAGATTTTTGGCCCGTCACAGATTTCTTCTTGTAAAGGATATTTGGGGTGTTGTTTTGCTAGATCTCAAGCCTGTCACCTGCTTTGCACAGGTTGTGGGTGTCCTGGACAAGCCCAGGCAGATATACACGGCTAGAAATTAAATTCTTCATCCAAGATCAATTATAGCTGCTCCTTACCTTCTTTGGTAAAGCTGTTTCCTTGGAGAATATCTTTCCAGTGACAGAAAATATATTCCAGACTAACTCCATGCTTCCTTTGCTGTCTTCTCTCCCTCCTGTAGTTGAGACGTTGTGGTGGGACATCAGCAAAGTGTGTGGTTGGGCTCAAGGGGATTTATCCACTGTTAAAATACGACAGCCACCTCCAGTGTTGTCTATGGAGCAAGATCGGAGATGGGGAAAACCCAAACAGGCTCCTCGCTTATAATTTCCTGCCACCTCTTTGATAATCCAAAAAAACTTCGTCATAGAGAAATGGGAAGGAGGGGCACGTCCCAACCGAAACTGTTGGAAATTGTACAAAAGGGAGGGGCATTTAAAAGGAGCATCCCCAGCCCACAATATGCTCAATGAATAGAATGGAATGGAATGGAATGGAATAGAATAGAATAGAATAGAATAGAATAGAATAGAATAGAATAGAATAGAAAATATGGAATGGAATAGAATAGAATAGAATAGAATAGAATAGAATTTTATTGGCCAAGTATGATTGGACACACAAGTAATTTGTCTTGGTGCATATGCTCTCAGTGTACATAAAAGAAAAGATACGTTCATCAAGGTACAACATTTACCACACAATTGATGGTCAATATATCAATATAAATCATAAGAATTGCCAGCAACAAGTTATAGTCATACAGTCATAAGTGGAAAGAGATTGGTGATGGGAACTATGAAACGATTAATAGTAGTGCAGATTCAGTAAATAGTCTGACAGTGTTGAGGGAATTATTTGTTTAGCAGAGTGATGATAGTATTGGGTACAAATAAGCAATCAGGAAACAATATCAGTATAAATCGTAAGGATACAAGCAAGAAAGTTACAGTCATAAGTGGAAGGAGATGGGTGATGGGAAGAATGAGAAGATTAGTAGTAGTGCAGATTTAGTAATAGTTTGACATTGTTGAGGGAATTGCTTAGCAGAGTGATGGCATTTGGGAAAAAATTATTCTTGTGTCTAGTTGTTCTGTTGTGCAGTGCTCTGTAGCTTCATTTTGAGGGTAGTGGTTGAAACAGTTTATGTCCAGGATGTGAGGGATCTATAAATATTTTCACGGCCCTCTTCTTGATTCGTGCAGTATACAGGTCCTCAATGGAAGGCAGGTTGGTAGCAATTGTTTTTTCTGCAGTTCTAATTATCCTCTGAAGTCTGTGTTTTTCTTGTTGGGTTGCAGAACCAAACCAGACAGCTACAGAGGTGTAGCAGACAGACTCAATAATTCCTCTGTAGAACTGGATCAGCAGCTCCTTGGGCAGTTTGAGCTTACTGAGTTGGCGCAGATTCTTGGGTATAGGTGGCAATAAACTCCGTGCTTTGAACTTAATAAATATTCCTGGTTATTTGCGCCTTACAATGTATCACCTTTTACGTCCAATCACATTTAAAGATGTAGTTTTGTGCTTTGAGGTCAAGTGAGCTGCTCTGAGGGCAGGAGTTGAAACAGTTTATGTCCAGGATGTGAGGGGTCTTTAAATATTTTCACAGCCCTCTTTTTGACTCGTGCAGTATGCAGGTCCTCAATGGAGAAAACATCATGTGCAACCTTCCACTTATGACTGTAACTTTCTTGCTTGTATCCTTACGATTTATCATGTACAGGTGTGATGAAAACGTCATGGCAATGCACCCTGTGTGAAAAAACAACAACACTGGGGGCTTTTGATGGCATGGCTTTGGCTGCCATCTTGAATTTTCTGACCCTCCCCTCTCTCATATTATGAGGAAAAAATAGAAGGAAGGAGTGCTGGGTATAATGGTTAGAGTTCCTGTATGAACTCAGGTGTCCGTTTCTATCTTGGTTGTGTGTTTGTGTGGGTTTCCAGCACCACCGTTCTTCAATGACCGTGGCTAAGCGGGTGTTGTTTAATAGTATTGAAGGTATCATTGCAGGATGTAAATTGTTCCAAATCAAGCTACTTTTTGCATTTATGAAAAGGGGGCTGTGAAAATATTTAGACCCCTCACATCCTGGACATAAACTGTTTCAACTCCTACCCTCAAGAGCACTGCACACCAGAACAACTAGACACAAGAACAGTTTTTCCTCGAACGCCATCACTCTGCTAAACTAATAATTTCTTCAACACTGTCAAACTATTCACTAAATCTGCATTACTATGACTGTTAATCTTCTCATTGTTCCTATCACCCATCTCCTCCCACTTATGACTATATGACTGTAACTTGTTGCTGTATCCTTATGATTTATATTGATATTGTTTCCTGATTGCTTATTTGTACCCTATGACTATCATGAAGTGTTGTACCTTACGATTCTTGATGAATGTATCTTTTCTTTTTATGTACACTGAGAGCATCTGCACCAAAGACAAATTCCTTGTTGTCCAATCACACTTGGCCAATAAAAAAATTCTAATCATCTAATCTAATCTAATCTATGACTGGTTGCAGAATCCCCCTGGGCGAAATTGATCAAAATTGAGATGCTTGGCAACTGACTCATATTTATGACGGTTGCCATGTCCCGGGGTCATGTCATCCCTTTTTGCAACTTCTGAAAAACCAAGTCCATGGGGAAGCCACAGAGGTGGGTTTCAGCAGGTTCTGTCCAGTTCTGGAGAACCGGTAGCGGAAATTTTGTTCAGTTCAGAGAACCGGTATAAAAATTCTGACTGGACCCGCTCTCATCTATTCTCTGCCTCCTAAGTTCCAGCTGATCGGGAGGAAATAGAGATTTTACAGTATCTTTCCCCTGCCATGCCCACCAAGCCACGCCCACAGAACCAGTAATAAAAATTTTTGAAACCCACCACTGCTTGGTGGGCGTGGCAGGGGAAGGATACTGTAAAAACTCCATTCCCTCCCCACTCCAGAGGAAGGTTACTGCAAAATCCCCATTTCCTCCTGATCAGCTGGGATTTGGGAGGCAGAGAATAGATGTGGGCAGGGCCAGTCAGAATTTTTACTACCGGTTCTCCGAACTACTCAAAATTTCCACTACCGGTTCTCCTGAACTGGTCAGACCCTGCTGAATATCACCTCTGACTTGAAGTCCACAAATCTTAGTTCCTGAGGCTGAGAAACACTGCTAGATGATCATTAGAAGTCAGGATGGTGACCCCAAGATCCAGTCCTTCGTGAGCCACAGAAGCTCCTTGAAGGGCATTAAAAAAGAAATTAAAAACGGGTGGAACTCCAATCCGCCTCGTTGTGCCCATGATCTTGAATTAATTTTTCCACATCTTGCAAACACCCGGGGCAATTTAGCTGTGAGAGCTGAAGAAGCTTCAGCCATGCCATGCCCACCAAGCTACACCCACAGTAAAAAAAATTGAAATTCACCACTGGGAAGCCAGATTAATTTTGCAGCCATGTTACTATCTTAACAACTGCAGTGTTTCACTTAACAACTGTCTTGCTTAGGGAAAAAAATAGGTTTAATCGTGGACGTGAGGACTCAAGGACAACCTGTATTCAAAGCCAACGTACCACCGTTTTACCACATGCCCAAAACATGGAGTATATTCTCTTTTCCTTCTTCTCTATGTATAGTATGATTTTGATAGCTTATTTAGTATCCTATGACTATCACTAACTGCTGTATCTTACAATTCTTGATGAATGTATTTTTTTATGTACACTGAGAGCTTACGCACCGAAGACAAACTCCTTGTGTGTCCAATCACACTTGGCCAATAAAGAATTCTAATTCGAAGATTATAAATATACATGTACAATTATAAAATGATGGACTGGGTAAAATAGAAAAGAAACTAAAAAGAAAGTATATAATATCAGAAGATTGGAGTTGCTCGGTTACCAAACAAAGGAAACAATAAAGAAGAAAGAAAGAAGAGAGGAACAGAGGGTAAGATAAAGGAGGTGAAGAAGAGAGAGGGATGGAAGGAAGGAGGAGAGGAAGATAAGTTAGGGGATAAGAGTAGGAGAGAAGGTGAGAAAGGAGGGAAAGAGAAGAGGAGTGGGGGAGAGGAAAGGGAAGTAGGAATGAGGAGGGAGAGGAGGAGGAAGAAGGTAGGAAAGGAGAAGGAGGGAGGGAAAAGAGGAGAAGGTTGTAAAACGGAGGGAAAGAAAGGGTAGAAGAGCAACTCCAAATGCGATTAAAATGTTTTATTTTTGTACTTTCTTTAGAGAGAATATGTACGATTATCTATGAATAAGAAAATGTACATTTACACAAAATGTGTATAAGAAAATTATAAAAAACTTTTTATATATAAAAAAAAAGAATTCTAATTCTTCTACCTGGCTCCTTAAAAAGGCAGCTGCACGTTTTGCCCAAATTGTACCAAACCACAGCCGGGGTGATAAAACCATGGAAAGACCTCTTACATAACTGAGCACGTAGCTGCCAAGAAAGGAGGGAAGGAAGGGAAGGGGAAACTCGGTTGGCAGCACATGGAACGTGTCTCTCAATGCTTTGCAGGGTGAGTCAATGACAAGATATTTCCCCCCCCCCCCACTGCTGATTCTGTTCATCTTTTGCGATTTCATGCATCATGTGGTCATTCCTGAAGCACATGGGCTTTTGCTCATCGATGGATCCCTACCGGAGATGATTTGAGCGGGAAGGGAGGAATGGCACAGCAGAATCACTTGCTGTCAAGCAGGCCCTCAATTTGCATCCAAAGTAAGACAGGATGAAGACTTCAGACTTCAGGGCTGAGTTCTAATTACCTTTACTACCGGTTCGCAACGGGATTGTGCGTGCATGCTCACTTCGCTTGCGTGTGTGCCAAGCTTCTGCGCATGCGCAGATCATCTATGATGACATCTGGGTCGGTGGGTGGAGCCTCCCACCGGTTTTACTACCGGTTCTTGCAAACCGGTCCGAACTGGGGGCAACCCACCACTGCTTCAGACCCTTAAACTCTCGTCCTTCATTCCCAGCAGGAGCCGAGTTATAGGTAGCTCTTGACGTACAAGTGTAGGAAGTTAGCACCCACCCCTCTCCTAGAAGAATGAAATATTCTAAGGTAAAGGTAAAGGTAAAGATTCCCCTCGCACATATGTACTAGTCGTTGCCAACTCTAGGGGGTGGTGCTCATCTTCGTTTCAAAGCCGAAGAGCCAGCTCTGTCCGAAGACATCTCCGTGGTCATGTGGCCGGCATGACTCAATGCCAAAGGTGCATGGAACGCTGTTCCCTTCCCACCAAAGGTGGTCCCTATTTTTTCTACTTGCATTTTTAGGTGCTTTCGAAACTGCTAGGTTGGCAGAAGCTGTGACAAGTACCGGGAGCTCACCCCGTTACACGGCAGCACTAGGGATTCGAACCGCTGAGCTGCTGACCTTTCGCTCGACAAGCTCAATGTCCTAGCCCCTGAGCCACCGCGTCCCTTAAATGAAATATTCTAGGAAATATTAAAAGGGCAGAAAATTATAGTTCCCCGGATGAGAAATGGAGGAAAAATGTTTTGTGAGGCAGGAAGCAGACTCACTCTTAATAGCTCCCACCCTCTCAATAGCCCACAGCGATGTCAGCACTTAAGAGATAAAGAGATAGCTAGGTCTATTCATAAGCAAATACCCTCACTCAAGGTCCAACAAAGGTAGGATTAGCCCTCTACCCATCTAGCAACAGGACTCACCACATGGCACCTGGGGAGATTGCATCATCCAGCAAGATTCAACCAAGCTTGGGACTCAAAAGACAACCTACAAAGTTACCCGTGCATAGCCCCATGGGAGTCTGACAACCAATCAGAATACAAGCTCAAATTCAAAGCCCAACAGAGGATATAAATCTCTCTCTCTCTCTCTCATGCATGTGCCTTTTTGCCCAGGACCTGAAAACCATGTGGGCCTGCCCACCATTAAACCATCTTTCCAAGCAATCTCCATTTTTCCAGTGTCTTTCCCCACCACTTGGAACTGAACCCAAGTGGACCTTTCTTCCAACACAATGAGCCCAAAACTTGTTGCTAAATGAGACAGTGGTTTGAGATTTGCCCCGTTTTACGACCTTTCTTGCCACAGTGGTTAAGCGAATCGCCGCACTTGTTAAATCAGTAACGCAGATGATGTGAACTTGGGACGCCGCTATCAGAAATATTAGTTGGTTGCCAAGCATCTGAATTTTGATCACGTGACCATGGGAACATTGCAACGACCATGTGAAAATAGAAAGTTTCTTCAGCGCCGTTGTAACTTCAGTGACTAAAAGAAATGGTTTCAAGTTGAGGATACCTGTATATTATTATTAAGTCAGAATGATTAGTCGGTGTGTAAACTAGCTAAATGTGCATGCCAGGTGTTAAGTGTGCTATTGTGGTGCAATCTGGAGCTAAAGTGAGGGGAATGAGTTAAAAGACTGAGTAGGCTGGAACAGCAGAGAGCAGACCTCCCTAAACCTTGGAAATGCTTATCTAGTTGTTCTGCAGTAAATGCAATTTGTCTGGTGTGAGTAGCAGTAAACTTACCATGCTGATACGTTATCTGTGTGATTCCGGCTCCTTGCACCTACCAGTAACAACTACAGAACAGAGTAACAGAGTTGTAAGGGACCTTGGAAGTCTTCTAATCCAGGGGTCTCCAACCTTGGGAACTTTTAAGACTTGTGGACTTCAACTCCTAGAGTTCCTCAGCCAGCTTTGCTACCGGTTCTGTGGGCGTGGCTTGGTGGGCGTGGCAGGGGAAAGATACTGTAAAATCTCCATTCCCTCACCACTCCTGGGGGGGGGGGAAGGTTATTGCAAAATCTCCATTCCCAGGCCACTCTGGGGCCAGCCAGAGGTGGTATTTGCCAGTTCTCCGAACTACTCAAAATTTCCGCTACCGGTTCTGCAAAACCTGTCAGAACCTGCTGGATTTCACCTTGGTAAGTTTCCACCCATTGCTTCTTGTCCTGCCCTCAGGTGCTTTGGAGAATGGCTTGACTCCCTCTTCTTTTTGGCAGCCCCCGAGATATTGGAAGACTGCTATCATGCCTCCCCATCTTTTCATTAAACTAGACATACCCAGTTCCTGCAACCGTTCTTTATATGTTTTAATCTCTAGTCTCCTAATCATCTTTGTTATTTTTCTTTGCATTCTTTCTAGAGCAGGGCTGTTCAAATTCCTGGCCCGCAGGCTGGATGTGTCACGTGCCGCCCACGCCCGGTGTAATGAAGTGGGGAAAAGTCCTGATATGTCACGTGATGCCACTATGACGATGTGAGCTTGACACCCCCGAGTCTCAACATCTATACCAAAGCTGGATGCAATATTCCAAGCCTAGCTTTACCAGTGCAGTATAAAGTGGTAGTAATGCTTCACATGACCTTGATTCTATGTTAATGCAGCCTAGGATTGCATTACCTCACTCCACCCCCAAAAATACAAAACCTAAAGATATTTTCACAGATTTAAATACTACAATACTACAATACTCGTTTAAAAAAATCAGAGCAGAGTTTCTATGGTTTGTAAGATTTTATTTGCCATGTGGTTTGTACACAATCCTGCCAGCGGTCAACTAGATCCCATCACGGTGAGGACTATATTCTCGAGGGCTAGCAAGGAACCATAAATTCTCAGTGAGACCTGTACACTCAACTCACACGTATTTTTTTTAAGTCTCTGGGAAAAATGGAACTCAAGCAATACCAGCAGTCAGCGACAGAGGAATCCTGGTGCACAGAACTTTTTCTAAAAGTTTATGCTTCAAATGTAGACAGAAAATTTGTGACAATTTCCTTCAACTTGGCTTCCGTTTGCTCAGAGATCTTCCCTTCGGTCCTGTCAAAGTAAAAGAAGAAATAAATTTCAACTCTCACCAAAACAAGCTGGAATAGAGGCTTTCTTCAGCCCCTTTCCCGTCCCACCATATTCTGCAACACTAAAGTCTTGCAATTGTCAAAATCTTAAATGACTGACAGATTTACCAGGAAGCAAACGTTTTTAATTGTCACTCCCTTGTTAACCTTTTAGGGATCCATGTGTGTTGTGGTCCGCCAGTAGCCTGCGGAGCTGGCAATGGAGTTGGACAGCGATGAGGTTTAGGAAGAACATTAGCCAATCCTGGAGGCTGGGGAAGGCCCAGATGAGGGCTCTGCGTCAGAGACAGAAGTGGGGCCAGGGCTATCGGGGAGTGAGGTGCGGACTCCGTAGCCTCCAGAGGCAGAGGAACAGGAGGAGCCTGTTCCTAATGCATGCATGAGAAGAGCTGCCAGAAGGCAAGAGCAGCTCAAGCAAAGAGGACGACTCCAGAGTAGGTCCAAGAGATGATTGGCCCCTCCCATAAGGCTTAAAAGACCAGCAGCGGTGTTTGGGCTTTGCCGGAAAACAACATTGATAGCTTCATCTTCTTGCATTTATTTTGTATCGGTGTTTTCTGAACTTTTGCCAAGAAAGGCCTTTGGCAGTTTCCCTAATTGGACCAAGGTTGGTGATAGGACTGAGGAATTTGTGTTGGGAGGAATTTGCTTTAATTTAGCTGAACTATGCTGAGAATGAAGTAATTCTCAGCTGTTTGTTTGTTTTACACTGACTGAGTTTCCTACTACCTATTGGGGCCTGGGTCACAACAATGTGGTCCTTACCTGATTGTGGCGAGCAGGGGCTGCTGGTTGCTGATAATGTGAGCAAGGAAAGCCTGTTCAAACTTGGTGATCTTGCTAGGTTCCAATTTGTCCAGATGGCCTCTGACCCCAGCATAGATAACAGCAACTTGTTCCTCAATGGCCATGGGAACTAAGAGAGAGAACATCAAAGTCCAGAGCAGCTCATTTGACCACAAAGCACAAAACTACATCTTTAAATTGGATGTAAAAGGTGATATATTGTAAGGTGCAAATAACCAGGAATATTTGTTGAGTTCAAAGCACAGAGTTTATGGCTACCTATACCCAAGAATCTGCGCCAACTCAGAAAGCTCAAACTGCCCAAGGAGCTGCTGATCCAGTTCTACAGAGGAATTATTGAGTCTGTCATCTGCACCTCTGTAACTGTCTGCTTTGGTTCTGCAACCCAACAAGACAGAGACAGACTTCAGAGGATCATTAGAACTGCAGAAAAAACAGTGGCTACCAACCTGCCTTCCATTGAGGACCTGTATATTGCACGAGTCAAAAAGAGGGCTGTGAAAATATCTACAGAATCCTCACATCCTGGACATAAACTGTTTCAACTCCTACCCTCAAAACGATGCTACAGAGCACTGCACACCAGAACAACTAGACACAAGAACAGTTTTTTCCCCAAAGCCATCACTCTGCTAAACAAATAATTCCGTCAACACTGTCAAACAATTTACTAAATCTGCACAACTATTAATCTTCTCATCGTTCCCATCACCCATCTCCTTCCACTTATAATTGTATGACTGTAACTTTGTTGCTTATATTCTTAAAATTTATATTGATATTGTTTCCTGATTGCTTATTTGTACCCTATGATTATCATTAAGTGTTGTACCCTATGATTCTTAATGAAGGTATCTTTTATTTTATGTACACTGACAGCATATGCACCAAGACAAATTCCTTGTGTGTCCAATCACACTTGGCCAATAAAAAATTCTATTCTATTCTATTCTATTCTATTCTATTCTATTCTATTCTATTCTATTCTATTCATCTAGTCAAAGATAAATTGGCACTAGGTAAGGGTCAATGTAATTCATAAAGGGGCTGGACTTCGGTCTCTTGTGGCAATGCAATAATTTCAAACTGATGACACGTTTAACTCTGCCTTCCAGCTCAGTCCGCTCTTCTACACACATAATGCTCACAAACATGATCCAGAGAATATCTTACTCTTCACTGACCTGTTTCTGTGACTGATCCCTTTGTCACACAGGTAACCAAAAACTGGCTTAAATATATAGCCAGTCTGTGTCTTATTTATAATTGCACAAACCCACAAGGCAAAAATCACAATTATTGGGGGTCAAACAACATACTAAACTGGACACAGATAATTGCACAGAAAGAATAAGGATTGCATACAGGTAGTCTTTGACTTACAACCATAATGGAGCTCAAAATTGCCATTGATAAATTACATTTGCTCCATATAATGATCTCTTTTCTTACTGCATAATAATTACTGCAGTTGTTAAGTTAATGACACGTTTGTTAAGTAAATCTGGCTTCCCCCTTGACTTTGCTTGTCAGAAGAGGTCACAAAAAGTGTTCACATGGCCTTAGGACACTGCAACTCTCATAAATACTTGCCAGTTGCCAAGCGACCAAATTTTGGTCACGTGACTATGGGAAGGCTCCAATGGTCAACCTTGAGCCTGGTGGGATTTGAACTGCCAAATTGTAGGCATCCGGCAGTCAGCAGGATTGCATTCTAACCACTGTGCTCATGGCTCATATGTGGCTCACATAACTCTGTTTTTTTCAATGTCGTCGTAACTTTGAACAGTCAACAAGCAAATGGTTCTAAGTTAAGGACGACTACCTGTAATCAGAGAAATGTCCTGGACATGTTTGCACACTTTCTGTTCTAAAGCATCACCAAAAAAAAAAAAAAAAGGAAATAATGACTAGAATTCTGAACGGCAACTAGACACGGGTACCGAAGGACTCTTACCGTATTGTCCTTGTTTAAGCAGCTCAGTCAAACGGACACCACGGTTGAGCAGCTGCTGAGTGGCAGCATCCAGATCGGATCCAAACTGAGCAAAAGCAGCGACTTCACGGTACTGGGCTAATTCGAGCTTCATGGTTCCGGCCACCTGTACAATGGGATGATGCGCTTAGAGAATTTCACATGGAACTTCGATCAGTTTTTAATAACGGCAACTACCGTGTTTCCCAAAAAATACGACCTAATCAGAAAGTCCTTGTTTGATTTTTACATGGGTGCCCAACATAAGCCCTGCCCCCAAAATAAGCCCTAAGTAAGACCCTGCCCACTCCAGGGTGCATAAGTAAAAAATTAAGCTAGTACGGGGATGGAGGGTGGAAGCTGCCCTACTACTTACCTTCAGATAGTTGTAGCCAGGCCTCGCAAATCTTGGCCCATTTCTTTTGCTGCAGCCAGCAAGGCTTTCCTGAAGACCTCTAGCCGATAACAGAGCTCAGGATTGATCAGGAGCTCTTGTTATCAGCTGCAGAGGCCTTCAGAGCCTTGCTGGATGAAGAAGTACTTGAAGGCTTCTGATAATGAAAGAGGCCGGGGGCGACACACACAAATGAGGTGAGTCAGTGGATGACCTCCCCCCCATGCCCCTCACCCCCCAAAAATAAGACCTGTTGCCCTTTGTGGTGGCAAAAAATATAAGACAGGGCCTTATTTTTGGGGAAACATGGTACTCCTGAATTGCTAGCTGATTTAAATGCCCATTCAGCCTTTCCTAACTTAAAAGCCTGTCCCTCTTGTTCTGGAACGATGACAAAAACATCCAGTACGTCACAGCCTCCTTTTGCTCAAATGGTTTTTCCTGATCTGCCTAGAAGCGTCTTATACTTTTATGAAAGCAGCTGCTGCAATAAGGGGCATCGCTTGAAGTTTGTCAGAATGTGGATCGTTCTCTTCCTTTTGCTTAGCTACCTTTTATTGAGGAACCTTACCTGAAGTATAAATGGCTGGCCAAGAATTATGCTTGGCACCACGGTTTTTATACTGCCCCAGTCATAAGATGCTGGGAAATCTGTTTGGAATGTATGCGTTAGGTCCCAACGCATTAAGTGGTTGATGCCAGTTTTCTACGATAGTTTTATACATACCTGCTTCATGGCTCTTGTCTGGGCAGCAGAACCGACACGAGATACAGACAGACCCACGTTAATGGCTGGACGGATACCTTTGTAAAACAGTTCTGTTTCCAGGAAGATCTGCCAGAAAAGAGGTCTGTTTATTTAGTTCCCACTTTTAGGATTGTTATACACAACTGACGATGACAAACATATCTAATACTTGGCCCCCCTATTTTCCCCACAACCCTCTGAGGCAGGTTGAGCTGAAAAGTGACTGGCCCAAAGTCACCCAATCAGCTTTCACACCTAAGCTGGGACTAGAACTCACCGTCTCTTTGGGATTGGCCCAAAATCACCCAGCTGGCTTTCATGCCTGAGGTGGGACTAAAACTTTACAGTCTCCCAGTTGCACCAATTATAAGCAAACTGATCAATTTATTTAGCAACAGCAATAACACTTAAGACTTATCTACCGCTTCACGGTGCTTTACAGCCCTCTCTAAGCAGCTTACAGAGTCAGCATGTTGCCCTCAACAATCTGGCTTCTCATTTTACCGACCTCGGAAGGATGGAAGGCCGAGTCAACCTTGAGCCTGGGGAGATTCGATCCGCCAAACTGCTGGCAGCCGGTGATAGCAGAAGTAGCTTGCAATACTGCACTCTAACCACTGCGCCACCATGGCTCTTTTTATCAGGTGTATCACCTTAAATTTATGGAATGTAGACAACTGTTTTAGCTTATAAAATGATCTCTGGATTAGAGCTCCAAAGCTTGCATAAAATAGTGGGAGGATCCATGCAATAAAACTGGTCTTTGGATGCTCTTATGGCACAGTGATCAAAGACCAGAACACGAGTGGACACCAGTGTCTTTACCATTACATGGGTTGCTGTATGCAGCTGTAAGCTAATCTGTATTTTCCCTACATGGGAAAGATCTGATTGATCCAAGCTATGATGCAATTACGGATTGCAATGATGATGGACTTAAGTTGGTCTGAGATGCACATATACAAACCGAACTATCATTTTGGTTAACGATCATGGTGTTGGCTTAATGGCTGCCAAAAAAAGGGTAGTAAAATTGAGTCAATCTTAAGAGTGACCTGCTGAACATCACAACTCACAACTGTAATGGGGAGGTTCCGTTATGGTCATAAGTTGAGAACTATCTGTGTACAAGACAATACGCTGATAGGATGGAAGAAGGTCAGCTGGTAAGGGCAGAAAAATACGGAGTGATGTTGCTGGTGTTGATATGAACCAGATTTTGCTGTGGTCTGCCAGCAGCCTGCAGAGCTGGCAACGAAGTCAGACAGTGATGAGGCTGAGGAAGAACATGGGCCAGTCCTGGAGGCTGGGGAAAGCCCGTATGAGAGCTCTGTGTCAGAGGCAGAGCCAGGGCCATCGGGAAGTGAGGTGCGGAGTCCAGAGCCTCCAGAGTCTGACAGTAGTGAGGCAGAAGAACACGAGGAACCAGTTCCTAATGCACGCATGAGAAGAGCTGCCAGAAGGCAAGAGCAGCTGAAGCAAAGAGGACGACTTGGGAGTAGGGCCAAGAGATGACTGGCCCCTCCCATAAGCCTTAAAATAGGAGCAGCAAGTGTTTGGGCTCTTTGCCGGAAAACAACATTGACAGCTTTGTCTTGTTGCATTTGTTTTGTATCAGTGTCTTCTGAACTTTTGCCAAGAAAGGCCTTAGCAGTTTGCCTAATTGGACTAAGGTTGGTGATAGGACTGAGGAATTGTATTTAATTTAGTTGGACAACGGATAGGACTGAGGAATTTGCTTTAATTTAGTTGGACTATGCTGAGAAGGAGCTAATTCTCAGGTATTCTAATAAAGTTTGTTTGTTTTTACACTGACTGAGTTTCCTCCTACCTACTTGGGCCTGGGTCACAACACATTTAACTATATTTTCGTTTTTGAAAAAATAACACTTTTAATTTGGGCTTTGCATCATACCAATTCTGCTCCAAAAGAGAAGTAGCGCAGGTTTTCAAAATAACAACAGTGGACCCCAATCGCTTCATTTGCAACCATTTGTTGCAACCATTTGTTTACCATTTGAAGTTATAATGGCACAAAAAAAGGGATTTATAGCTGTTTTTCATACTTATGACCATTGCAGCATCCTGGGGTCATGGGATAACATTTTTGTGACCTTCTGATAAGCGAAGTCAATGGAGAAGCCGGATTTGCTTAACACCTTACAAACTTAATACCTGCAGTGATTCACAAAGCAATTCTGGCGAGAAAGTTTGTAAAATGGGGCAAAAGTTTGTAAAATGGGGCAAAACTCAGTAACTGTCTTGCTTAGCAACAAGTAATTTTGGGCTCAATGGTGGTCGTAAGTCAAGGACTAGCTGTATAAACCGGATTTAGCTATATTTCCTTTTTTTTTTTTTTTAAATAATGCTTTTTATTTCTTTTGACTTACTATTCCTTATTCCCTTACTGTTGGCTTTGCATAACACTCACTAGTCCTAAAGAGAAGTCGTGCAGGTGTCATGCCCACCGTCGGACCCTGAATCTGTGGAGGAAGACAAGCAGGAACTGGAACTGGCGGCTTCGATGGCTTGAGAAGAAAATGGGGAGGAGGAGGAGGAGGCACAATCAGACCAGGGCCTTTCAGGATCGGGATGGCTTGCAGGCAGGGAGGAAGGGGGGCAGGATGACCAAGAGAGCCTAAGCAGTGAACATGAGAGACAAAGCTCAGGCAATGAGCGAGGACCACCCCCTCCTGAACCTCGAGCACGGAGAGTGGAGCGAAGGCAAGAACAGCGCAGACTGACCCAACTACTCGGGAGGAGAGTGCTTCTTCACAAGGCACACCTGGGGACTGAGGCTTAAGGAGACGCTGTGGGGAGGGGCATTTTTCGGGAATGAACACTGAATTCCTGGAGCATTGAGGGCTGACGTTTGAACTTTCCTGGATTCCTTGCATTCTTTCTGGATTTTTTTTTGCTTTACAGCCATGGTGCTCACAGCATTGCCTGGCGTATTTGCAGCCAGAGGCTGCTTGAGGGGTGTGTGTGTGTGTGTGTGTGTGTGTGTGAGAGAGAGAGAGAGAGAGACAGAGAGAGACAGAGAGAGACAGAGAGAGATCACTTTGCCCTGGGACTTGCCAGAAACATGGGAGTTTGGAGAAATTTGGAGCAATAAAGGGGCTGTTTGAACTGCCAGATGCCTATGTTACCTCTGTGCCTGCTGTCATCACAGAAGGTTTTAGAAATAAGGACCCCGGGGGTCAATTGCCCTTCTTCGAGGCTCCTGTTCCCCTTGGGATCCTACCTGCCCATCAGTGATGGAAATCACGTTTGTTGGAATGTAGGCCGACACATCCCCAGCTTGAGTCTCGATGACCGGGAGAGCAGTCAGGGATCCCCCTCCAAATGCATCGTTCATTTTGGCTGCTCTTTCCAGAAGACGAGAGTGCAGGTAGAACACGTCGCCAGGGTACGCCTCGCGGCCAGGGGGACGCCGCAGCAAGAGAGACATCTGACGGTAGGCCACTGCCTGTTGATCAAGAGGGCACAGATGCTGTGTCTGTCTCAAGAGAGACCTGGCTCCCCGTCCCCTAAATTCAGAGGCCAGCCCGAAGGTTCAAACCTGCTTAGATAAGTCGTCATAGATGATCAAGGCGTGTTTGCCGTTGTCTCTGAAGTATTCGCCCATGGAACAGCCGGAATAAGGAGCCAAGTACTGGAGAGGGGCAGCATCGGAGGCTGTGGCGGAAACCACGATAGTGTACTTCATGGCATCTGAAACAGGGAGATGACCAAGGTCAATGAAGATGGAAGCAGCTTAGCCAGGAGAGAAATGCCTACATTTCCCCCCCGCTTTCTACATCTGATTCCTCCCAAGTCCTTTTCGGAAAGTGAAGTCCAAAGATAGGCACACTTTCTTTCATTGTACTCAGCAGTGTTTTGTTCTGTAGCTGTCAGGCGCAAAGAACCAGGACCATTCATAGGTTTGAAGCACTGAACATTTATTCAAGCCTATACACAACAATCTGACAAAGGTCTTTAAGGGGGAATGACTGAGAGCCCGCAATGTGACCACAGCGCATTGGAACAAACAATAAGAGTTCAAGGATGTTCTCTCAGGAAATTTCAAAGCACCTGGAATGATCACATTGCAGCCACACCAGAAGCAGGTAGACAGTTAGCTTCCTTGGATATCGAATTATAATATCTATCCTATTGCACTTCTGCGTCTCCATATTAAGGTTATTTTATTATTTTATTTATCTTAATATTTTATCTCCTATATTGTATTGTATATTCTCATTCTCTCCCCCCTCCCCATCTCTCTAGATATATCGATAGATAGATAGATAAGACAGACATATATATATATATATATATATATACACACACACACACACACACATACACATATATATATACACACATATACATATATATATACACACACATATATATATACATATATACATATATACATATATATATATATATATATATATATAGAGAGAGAGAGAGAGAGAGAGAGAGAGGGAGAGAGATAAATATAGATGACAGAGATAGATGGATATAAAGATAGATATAGATAGATAGATAGATAGATAGATAGATAGATAGATAGATAGATAGACAGACAGACAGACAGACAGACAGACAGACAGACAGACAGACAGACAGACCTGGTCAACTAAAGTTCAACACCCAATTGGCATCGGAATAGAATAGAACAGAATTTTTTATTGGCCAAGTGTGATTGGACACACAAGCAATTTGTCTTGGTGCATATGCTCTCAGTGTACATAAAAAATAAATAAAATCAGATATAGGTCAACAGTATACAGGAGGGATTGGATTGGACTCTAAACCGATGACACATTTAACTCTGTCGTCCCCCCCCCACAGCTTTGCCTACTCTTCATCTACATCACTACATGATGAAGTCTTAAGACTTACTGCACATTCCTTTAATAAACATGGCACCCCCCTTAGCACCTTTGCATTAAACCCATCTGAAGAGCCCACTGCACTTGCTGTCACAGAATTGTGGGCTACACTTTTTTTGTCCCTGTTTTTGTTCAGGTGTCATGAAAATTAGGCGAGAGAAATCCATCCTGCAAGTACAGGGAAGCATAACCTTGCCTGGGAGGTTGTAACTGAGTCTTCCATGTAACCACTAAGAATGAAGAAGTAAGTCTGTGCAATTTTCTTGGCCACCTTTTCTGAAATGGCTCATCGGTGCCTCCTTTCTACCGTTGAAAGAAAGGGACTGGCCAAAAGGGACCCATCTAAAATTAGTCATCTAATTTTAATTTTTTAAAGTATTTTTTAACTGTTACTATAAACTACCCAGAGTTGCTGTATTAATGGCATGGATATAGAAATTTAATAAATAAGTAAAAATACCTATGTAAGATAAAACTAGAACTCATAAATTTGCCATGTGTTAAAGCCTGGAACCTTTAAACTCTATCAAACTGGGTCTTGTAAACATTAATACCTAATATATTACTAAAAATACCTCAAAGTACCTTAATCTATTAAGATAATATAAGGTGTGGGGAAAGAATGACCCAAACTGAAATGAAAAATGACAGAGCTAGCTTGACATCACATTAAGATGTATATAAAATGTTGCCTTTTTAAATTCAAATTTAGCTTCGATAGTCCCAAAGTGGGCAATAGCACTTTAACTGACAATTCTTTTCAGTGGCCTAGCAAGGAAACAATACATGGCTGTTTCACCTCCAAATGTGTTACTAATCATGATTTGTTTTTATTTTTATGTTAGTCTAGTTAACTGGAACAATTACTCTCATGATTTGTTAACTACTCCTATCTTTAATGACCCTAAAACATTAGTCTTAGTCTAGGTGCATCCAACCTTTTGGCTTGCCTGGGCCACAATGAATGAAGAGGAATTGTCTTGGAAAAGATGTATAACACAGTGTGTGTGTGTAAATATTAAAGGTTTAAATATTAAAGGTTTAAGAGCCAAGGTGGCACAGTAGTTAGAGTGCAGTACTGCAGGCTACTTCAGCCGACTGCTAGCTGCAGTTCAAATCTCACCAGCTCATGGTTGACTCAGCCTTCCATCCTTCCAAGGTGGGTAAAATGAGGACCCAGATTGTTGGGGGCAAGAGGCTGACTCTGTAAACCGTTTAGAGAGGGTTGTAAAGCCCTGTGAAGCGGCATATAAGTTTAAGTGCTATTGCTATTGACGATCTTGTGGGGTTGCATTATTAGCTGCCAGGGCTGCATGTGGTACATAGGCCAGAGGTTGGACACACCTGTCTTACGACAATCCAACCTGATAAAAACTTAACTTTCTTTATAGAGATGTTTGAAGAGTGATGCCAGAGGCAGGTCAATATAGGTATCTTTTACATTTAAGAAAAACTCAGAAGGTCAAGCGTAAGGCTGCTCTGGACTATATATTTTGGCTTTGGGCGAATGGAATGCCAGTACCTGCATCAGTCAGCCTCTTCACCAGCTGAGCAACGGTCGATCTCTTCTGACCAATGGCAACGTAGATACAGTAGAGTTTCTTCTTCTCATCAGTTCCATCATTAAACCTTTTCTGGTTAATTATGGTATCGATAGCAATTGAAGTTTTGCTGCAAATTGAATACATAAGAGTCAACATCCTATTGTCCCCAAATTAACTCAGAGGTCTACAAATTCGGTGTTGAGAAAAAACAGGAAAGGTGAATAATCCCAAAGAGGTTTTCCTATTGTTAATTTTGCATTAACAAGAGCCTCGGTGGCACAGTGATTAAAGTGCAGTACTGCAGCCCACTTCTGCTGACTCCCGGCTGCCTGCAATTTGGCAGTTCAAATCTCACCAGGCTCAAGGTTGACTCGGCCTTCCATCCTTCCGAGGTGGGCAAAATGAGGACCCAAATTATTGGGGGCAACATGCTGACTCTGTGAAGGGCTGTAAAAGCACTATGAAGCGGTACAAAAGTCTAAGTGCTATTACTCTGTGGAGGTTTATGAATCCAATGCCCTCAGGTGTATTCCCATGTAAAGACGCTTCCAAAAGCTAAGAATTCACGGTAGCCAGGATCACTTGAGGCAAGGAGAGGATCTCCCTTATTTCTTACCCAGTCTGCCTGTCTCCAATGATCAACTCCCGCTGCCCACGGCCAATGGGTACCAGGCTGTCTACTGCCTTGATCCCGGTTTGCATGGGCTCCCGGACAGAGATCCTGGGGATGATTCCAGGAGCCTTCAAGCCAACCCTCCTGCGGGTTTTGGAAGTGATGGGACCCTGTATAAAGAAAGCAACAGTATCATGCCGTCACATTAACTCCTCACCAACAGCCACACACGTAGCAGCGGTCTGCTTTCCACACCTACCTTGCCGTCGATGGGATTCCCCAGAGCATCGACCACACGTCCCAGCAGCTCCTCTCCAACGGGCACATCCACAATGGCCCCCGTTCTCTTCACAATGTCTCCTTCCTTAATCAATCTGTCGTTCCCGAACACGACCACACCAACGTTGTCAGGCTCCAAGTTCAGAGACATACCCTAAGAAAAGAGAAAACCCATTTTGGTGTTTCCGTTTAGGAAAACCCATATAATAAGAGATCCGACAGGACATTCCCGACAAGCATAATTCATACAAATAACTACATAATAGGTAGTCCTTGACTTACGACCATAACCGAACCCGTGAGTTTGGGTGCAAGTCATGAAACTTCAAAAGCAGGTCACCCTGTGGCTGTGCCCAATTTTACGACTTTTTGTGGTGGTTGTTAAGCAAACCATTGTTCACTTCAGGGAATTCCCCCATCTTCCCCGCAAGTGGAGGTAACTGCAATTTCCAAAAATATCATAAATTGCAGTCGTGGGACATTGAAAATGGCCATAATGGGCACCCATGTATGCTACAACTTCAAATCCAGGTAATAAGATTCTTTTTCAGGATCTGTTCTAACTTATAAAGGTCACTAAGCACCGATAAAGGAGAATATTCATAGCTCAAGGTTGAAATGAGGGGTCTGAGTTTGGTTGGTTTCTTGCAGGCATTTCATTATTCCCAAACTGGATAATATCATCAGTACGTTAAGCAACTGGCCATAAGTTAAGGACTACCTAAAGGTAAAGGTAAAGGTTCCCCTCGCACATACATGCTAGTCGTTCCCGAACACGACCACACCAACGTTGTCAGGCTCCAAGTTCAGAGACATACCCTAAGAAAAGAGGAAACCCATTTTGGTGTTTCCGTTTAGGAAAACCCATATAATAAGAGAATCCGACAGGACATTCCCGACAAGCATAATTCATACAAATAACTACATAATAGGTAGTCCTTGACTTACGACCATAACCGAACCCGTGAGTTTGGGTGCAAGTCATGAAACTTCAAAAGCAGGTCACCCTGTGGCTGGGCCCAATTTTATGACTTTTTGTGGTGGTTGTTAAGCAAACCATTGTTCACTTCAGGGAATTCCCCCATCCTCCCCGAAAGCGGAGGTAACTGCAATTTCCAAAAATATCATCATAAACTGCAGTCGTGGGACATTGAAAATGGCCATAATGGACACCCATGTATGCTACAACTTCAAATCCAGGTAATAAGATTCTTTTTCAGGATCTGTTCTAACTTATAAAGGTCACTAAGCACCGATAAAGGAGAATATTCGTAGCTCAAGGTTGAAATGAAGGGTCTGAGTTTGGTTGGTTTCTTGCAGGCATTTCATTATTCCCAAACTGGATAATATCATCAGTACATTAAGCAACTGGCCATAAGTTAAGGACTACCTAAAGGTAAAGGTAAAGGTTCCCCTCGCACATACATGCTAGTCGTTCCCGAACACGACCACACCAACGTTGTCAGGCTCCAAGTTCAGAGACATACCCTAAGAAAAGAGAAAACCCATTTTGGTGTTTCCGTTTAGGAAAACCCATATAATAAGAGATCCGACAGGACATTCCCGACAAGCATAATTCATACAAATAACTACATAATAGGTAGTCCTTGACTTACGACCATAACCGAACCCGTGAGTTTGGGTGCAAGTCATGAAACTTCAAAAGCAGGTCACCCTGTGGCTGGGCCCAATTTTATGACTTTTTGTGGTGGTTGTTAAGCAAACCATTGTTCACTTAGGAATTTCATCCTCCCCGATGGAGGTAACTGCAATTTCCAAAAATATCATCATAAACTGCAGTCGTGGGACATTGAAAATGGCCATAATGGACACCCATGTATGCTACAACTTCAAATCCAGGTAATAAGATTCTTTTTCAGGATCTGTTCTAACTTATAAAGGTCACTAAGCACCGATAAAGGAGAATATTCGTAGCTCAAGGTTGAAATGAAGGGTCTGAGTTTGGTTGGTTTCTTGCAGGCATTTCATTATTCCCAAACTGGATAATATCATCAGTACATTAAGCAACTGGCCATAAGTTAAGGACTACCTAAAGGTAAAGGTTCCCCTCGCACATACATGCTAGTCGTTCCCGACTGTAGGGGGCTCCGTTTCAAAGCCGAAGAGCCAGCGCTGTCTCCATGGTCATGTGGCCGGCATGACTCAACGCCAAAGGCGCACGGAACGCTGTTACCTTCCCACCAAAGGTGGTCCCTATTTTTTCTACTTGCATTTTTACGTGCTTTCAAAGCTGCTAGGTTGGCAGAAGCTGGGACAAGTAAAAGGAGCTCACCCCTTTACACAGCAGCACTAGGGATTCGAACCGCTGAACTGCTGACCTTTTATCGACAAGCTCAACGTCCTAGCCCCTGAGCCACCACAACCCCAAGGACTACCTACATAATGTAAAATATAAGAGCACTGCCACGAGGATATAGTTCCGCAAATATATTCTGTATATATTGTCAAATGAAAATATGAATCATTAGCAATCAGAGATAATAGCTAACACCACCTGATTGATGCATTGTTTTAAGTGGCATTTCCATCACTCATACCCAGCAATATCCGTTCACACAATAATACAATGGGCAGAGAAAAACCAAATCATGACAATTAAGTTTTATTATGCAAATATGGATATGAAGACTGACCTTCAACCCAGATGAGAATTCCACCATTTCTTCTGCTTGAACGTTTTTCAAGCCGTACACACGGGCGATGCCGTCACCGATGGAAAGCACACGTCCAGTTTCCTGGAGCTCAGCAGATGTGTCGGCCCCCAGAATACGTTCCTCAAGAATAGAAGATACTTCAGCAGTGCCTGGAAGAATACAGACCAATATTAAGGCGGTCTTTTTAAATAGCCCTGGTTTAAATCTCATGTTATGTCAGTCAAGCAACAGGCAGTTCCATCCAACAAAGAAAACAAAATCAAAGATACAAGCTGGAAAAGTTTCTATTGCAGACAAATTTGGAAGTTTCAGAGTGTGCCATGTTTGCTTTCAAGCAATTGTTCTAAAAAAACCCAGAGAACTGGAGATTTTGTGGCTCGCAGTCCATGAGATCTAATTATACAGTTTTAATACAGGTGCAGATTATGTACCTGTATTAAAGCTACAAACATCTACTAAAATTAATATGCTAATTGAGATAATTCTCATTTACACACACACAAAATTCCAATTTGGTATTTTCAAGACAGCCAACTTCTCTGTACAAGATACCCAAATATATTTAAAAGTTAATGTGGGCAAACTGAATAGGGTACTTAAGGTAATAAATTAGCTTTATCTCTTAATTCTACAAAACTCACAAGTATCAGCGGTACTCAGGATGTATTATAGCATTTTTGCCTTGGTCAGCTTTAAGAACTGAAATACAGTTCTATTCAAACCAGAAATTCAAATAAAGCACAGTTAGTTAAATTCCAGCAAACTATGGGATGGTGAACAATTAGGCAGTGAACACAGCATGGCAAATTCTGCTTTGCTTTGGTCATTTAAAAAATAGTTTCACTTCATTCTTGCTGGGACTTGAATCCAAGTAGCACCCACAATCTGTAACATGTCAGGGAAAGTCCCTTGGTTGAATCGGGCAGCTACAGAAATTGAATGAATAAATGAATGAATGGCAAAATGTCAAATAACTTAAAAGCTGTAAGAGAAACACATTTAGATAAAGCCAAGTGTATTTTATCAGCAATCATGAGATTGCACACTGTTTACCAGTTTTCTGTAGAGTTGTTTTGGAGCCATGGATGTTCCTTGTTGCTACAAACGATGCGCCCAAAACATTCCGTGACACCTAAGACAAAGAAAAAACACAGGGTCTCCTATTTGAAACTTAAATCTTATTTTTCTTGCAAAATTTTGAGTTAAAAGTTATCATTTATGACCAGAGCTCTTTACTGCAATATATTATTTATGTACAAAATTGCAAAGTAAGTAAGCACTGAATAGATACTGTTTACTTAGGCATCAGCAACTAGCAATTCAGAAAAGGAACCTGAATATTACTTCAAAAATAATTGCAAAAAGGAGCTGTATAGGATACACACAAATATCTCTCTCCAGTTCTTTAAAGCAGCAGTGTGTTTTATGGGGCTCATCTGCCTGCCCTCTGCCATGGATACCAAGGGTGGGGGTGGGGGTGGAAATGAGGCGATTTTAAAGAGTGACATTCAGTTAGGGTTTCTCTCCAAAGGCCTTTTTAGGAACCAGAAGAGATGAAAGTTGTATGATTTACTTTTAAAAAGCTGTTAAAATTTAACAGAATCAGCTGTTTCTGCAAAAGCTTGGAATCAAAGCTTTAAGGTAAATTATTTCAAAATTCTGCTTACTCATAATCCTCATAGAATAGTGTGTATGTGTGTGTGTGTATCTATCTATCTATCTATCTATCTATCTATCTATCTATCTATCTATCTATCTATCTATACAGATACGTGTGTGTGTGTGTGTGTGTGTGTGTGTGTGTGTGTTCTGAGGTTTTCACGAGTGTTTGTATGTAGGTCTTTGGTTATTCGGGTTTTCTCCCACGTAAAATTGGAAGTGTCTTGGTGACGTTTTGACGAAGTCTCATTCGTCATTCGTAATCCCCCTGCAACTCAGACTAACCTGAACACAACCAAGCCCCCCCAAACAGAACACACCCCCATCCAATCAGAGCACAGCCAACCCCACCATCCAATCAGAGCACAGCTAAATCCCCAACCAATCTGTTCAAACCCCCACTAGCAGTTAAAAGGAAGAAACAGTTGCGATCACACATTGCTCCTAGAAGCACGAAGCTGATAACACCAGCCTGAAGATGATGAATGAGACTTCGTCGAAACGTCTCCAAGGCACTTCCAATTTTACGCAAGAGAAAACCCGAATAACCAAAGACCTACATATATATATACATACATACATACATATATATATATATATATAATCCTCATCCGGCAGAAGCTTATTCCACATTGTCTGTATTAACCTTCAGGAAAAATCTTAGTAATGTCCAAACAGGAATCTTAAAGGTACCTGTGTCTAAAATCTGAAGTGTACCTGTGCCATTTTTGCAGTTCTTGGCCACAGAAGGTTTCATATAAAGTGCATTCCAAACATCTGCTGCCACTTTAACACTTTCAGAAACAGTGTCTTTTTAGAGATGAATCATCAATACTATGTATTGGACTAGACCAGTGATTGTCAAGCTGTGGTTGGTGGATACCTGAGAGGCCACAATGCCATCACATAAGGGGATCTGCAAAGGCTTGATGCAGTCTAGTGCTTTAAATCTTGAATTAAGTCTTGGTGGTCCATGACCACAAAAGGTATTTAAAGTGGGTCTGTGGTGAAGAAATGGTTGAGAACCACTGGATTAGACAATACTGCAACAACTAGAAAAACTCACTGATGGACTCAGTGACTTTCAAGTCATGGCACACCTGAACGAATGCCTCTAATACAGGTAGTCCTCGACTTACAACCGTTCATTTAACAACCCTTCAAAGTTTAAACGGCACTGAAAAGTGACTTATGACCATTTTTCAAACTTACCACCTTTGTAGCATCCCTATGATCAGGTGATCAAAATTCAGAACCTTGGCAACTGGTTCATACTTATGACTGTTACCGTGTCCCAAGGTCATGCAATCCCCTTTTGCAACCTTTTGACAAGCAAAATCAAAGGGGAAGCCAGATTCACTTAACAACCAAGTTACTAACTCTGCAACGCAATTGCAATGATTCACTTAACTTAGCAAGGAAGGTCATAAAATGGGGCAAATCTCACTTAACAACAGAAATGTTGGGCTCAATTGTGGTCGTAAGTTGAGGACTATTGTAAAACCCTACAAGAACTGACTCAATTGTAGCAGCAAAGTCATTGTTGCAGATGCTGCATTAGTCAAAACTGCACAAAAGGGTGCACTGAGTTTTTTTTTTTTAAAAAGGCTTATGTATAATTCTCTTCAATAAAGATACAAGCTGAGGCTCCTCACTTCCAGATTTTGAAACAAAAGGAGCAAAATGCTAAGTAAGGCCTGCAAAACTGGCCTTTTAGGGCAGACAGCAAGAGAACATGACTGCAGTGCAGAAATGTCCCCGAGTGCAAAACAAAAGTAAAATCCTTTATTTCATTAGAAAATATGCGTTATAGATAATTCATAGATGCAAGTAGTCCTCGACTACTAATTTAGTGACCTCTTCAAAGTTACAAAAAGGGATTTATGACTGTTTCCACACTGATAACCTTCACAGCATCCCCATGGTCACGTGATCCAAATTCAGACGGTTGTCACCTGTTTCCTATTTATGATGGTCTCCGTGAAGGGGGGGGTGTCACATGATCCCTATTTGCAACCTTCTGACAAAGCCAAGGGAAACCGAATCCACTTAACAACCCTAATTTAACAAATGCAATGATTCACTTAATAACCGTGGTGAAGGAAAGTCGTAAAATTGGGGGCGGGGGGGGGAGCTCACTTAGCAAAATGTTTCCACCTAGCAACATCAACCTTGGGCTCCGTTGCGGTCGTAACTCGAGGACTACCTGAAATGAATGGCGGCGGCGGCGGCTTCTCTTGCGAGAAAAACCTCCTCAGGGTCATAAAACGCGTCAGGAGGGCCGTTGAGGTTGGTAGAACACCTCCTCCATCAAAGCAGCCGGGAACACATCACCCATCGTCCACGGCCAAGAGATCAAAAGCCTGTCAGCCCCACCCCTCCACTGAGGATGACCTTCCTCTGGCAAGTTGCGTCTCCAACACCGCAGCCCGCCCGACCCTACCCAAGAAAAGATCCTGGGCTTTAAATGACCTCCGGGGCTCCCGTCAAGCGGCCTGAGCCTTTCCCTTCTCCGTGAGGCGGCTGCAGAGAGGAGCCTGGAAGAGGGATGACCTTGCCGGGGTCACAGCCAGGCCGACCTAAAGGCTTCGGGCGGGCAGCGAGGCCGAGAAGCGGCGAGAACCCGCAGGAAAGGCCCGGAGGGGAAGGCCCGGAATGGCTCCTGAGAGCAACGGAGGGGCGCCGCCGAGTCAATGTCACCGCCAGGCCGGAGCCCAAGATGGCGGCGGCGTCTGCTGCATCAAGACCTGCCCTTCCCGTCCCACCGCTCACCAAGCCGGCCTGGCGGGGCAAGGCCCGGGCGACCGCAGCGACTACGCGCACGGACAGCATCTTCGAGGCAAGCCGGGCGGACGAACAGACGACGCGGCTTCTCACTGTCGCTGCACCCGCGGCTGCCTCAGGTTCGCGCTGAGGGAGAAAGCAAAATGGCCGCCGCTCCGCCCCCTCCGGCAGACCGGGGGGCGGGAATCGCCGCAGGCCACGCCCCCTTGCGAGTTACCGCGGTGATGACCCGGAAGCGCTTCTTTCACCCGCCTCCCACGTTTCCTTGACCTCGGGTTTCAAACGCCCACGACGTGGTCTTTCCGTAAGAATTTTACTTTCCGCTGTTATTTTGTTGTTGTTTCAAAGAGAGGGAAAGACGGGTTTTCTAAAAAAATATTCGCTTTTTAAAAAAATATAGAATAACGTTCCTTTTAAAAGGGCGCGGGCCCGCGAAGAGGAAAATTCGCGCGCACGCAAAGCGCGGTTGCTGGGAGGGGGCGTGGCCGAGGTGACGTATGGGTATGGGGGCGTGGCACGCGTCGCGGCCCCGCCCCTGACGCTAGGAAATAGGAACACGTGGCTCGCTCCTGTCAATAGCTGCTCTGCTTGAGCTGCAAGCCTGCCAAGAAGAGTGAATCTGAGCATGCGCAGAGAGCGGCTTCTGCATCCTCTTTTCTCCAAAAATGATCTTTTTATCTTTCCATCTAAATTAGGATCTAACTTAAATGCTTTTGATGGGAGAAAGGTCCATCTGGGTCCAGTTCCAAGTGGGGAGAAAAGACATGGGAAACAGAATAGAATAGAATAGGGAATAGGAATAGGAATAGGAATAGGATTGAATTTTTATTGGCCAAGTGTGATTGGACACACAAGGAATTTGTCTTGGTCCATATGGTCTCAGTGTACGTAAAAGAAAAGATACCTTCATCAAGACTCATAAGGTACAACACTTAATGATAGTCATAGGCTACAAATAAGCAATCAGGAAACAATATCAGTATAAATTGTAAGGATACAAGCAACAAAGTTACAGTCATACAGACATAAGTGGGAGGAGATGGGTGATGGGAACGATGAGAAGATTAATAGTAGTGCAGATTTAGTAAATAATTTGACAGTGTTGAGGGAATTAATTGTTTAGCAGAGTGATGGCGTTTGGGAAAAAACTGTTCTTGTGTGCAGTGCTCTATAGCATCGTTTTGAGGGTAGGAGTCAAAACAGTTTATGTCCAGGATGTGAGGGGTCTGTAGATATTTTCGTGCAGTATATAGGTCCTCAGTGGAAGGCAGGTTGGTAGCCATTATTTTTTCTGCAGTTCTAATGATCCTCTGAAGTCTATGTCTTTCTTGTTGGGTTGCAGAACCGAACCAGACAGTTATAGAGGTGCAAATGACAGACTCAATAATTCCTCTGTAGAACTGAATCAGCAGCTCCTTGGGCAGTTTGAGCTTTCTGAGTTGGCGCAGAAAGAACATTCTTTGTTGTCCTTTTTTGATGATGTTTTTGATGTTAGCTGTCCATTGTAGATCTTGAGATATGGTAGAACCTAGAAATTTGAAGTAAATTTGAAATCTACTGTTGATGCTGTGTTGCCTAATATTGTAAGAGATGGAGGCTGATTGGAAAGATGGTTTAATGGGGAAGCAGAAGCACCCACTACACGAGTGAGTCTGGGCCGCTGACCCAGCTGGTTTGATGGAGCACATGGAGTTTTGTACAGTTTGTTCTACAGCGTTTTGCGATTTGGAACAGGGGTCTCCAACCCTGGCAACTTTAAGACTTGTAGACTTGTTGAAGTCCACAAATCTTAAAGTTGCCAAGGTTGGTGTCGTGTCCCACTCCTCCGCTGACGGCCGGGTCAGGGAAATCCAAATCAGGCGTGCCTCTGCAGCTCTGCCAAAGTCCTAGCAAAGTTCTCAAGGCAGGCAGGAGACCAGAAAGTGATTTCAGCAAGATAAGGTAGACTTTGCCTGACTCAGAGAATGCCAGAAAGCAGATCCTTTATATAGGCCATGGGGTGTGGCTCCATGACTCAGCACTTATCCCGGCCTGCCCCTCCCTTCCTTCTGTTGACGCCGCTTATCAATTCTCCTGAAGCGAGGGTCACTCCAGTCTGCAGCTGTTGGTAATTGACCTTCCTCAGGCTCACATGCTGTGGGGGAGGGGTCTAGTTGCTCCGTTTGCCTGGGCATGGAGCCAGGGCTGGGGGCTGGAGGCACTTCTTCCTCAGCCTGTCTGGGCATGGAGCCAGGGCTGGGGCCGGGAGGCATGCTAGGACATTCCTCAGCGTTCGGAAGCAGATAAGACGGCCCTGGCTGCGGGGAAAGCGGACGAGGCACAACAGTTGGAGACCCCTGATTTACAAGCTTTTTTTTTTTTGTATTTTGTTATTTGATTTTAATTTGTTTGTCGAATTAAAGGCCGGCAATGAGTTGGGTTTTGTCATGTCCCCCTCCCCCTCCGACGACTAGGTCTAGGAAGTCCGTATCAAGCGTGGCAACGAAGCCTCTGCAGCTTTGCCAAATTCCTTCTGAGGTTTCTCAGGGCAGGCAGGAGTCCAAGTTGTGACTTCAGCAAACTAGATGAGACTTTGCTTGACTCAAGGTTGGAATGCCAAAAGCAGGTCCTTTATATAGGCCGTGGGGTGTGGCTCCATGACTCAGCATTTATCCATGCCAGCCCCTCCCTTCCTTCTGCTGGCGTTGCCTCTCAGATCTCCGGAAGCGAGGATCCTCCCACTTTGAATTGTCTTCTGCTGTTTGAGAAATGGAGGGGTCAGAAGGAGTAGGCCCGAGTAATTCCAATCCGTAGCTGACTTCCTCTGATGGCTGAGCCAAAAGAACACACGCCGTATGAGTGAGGTTTGTTTGTTCATGTCTGACATCCTGTCCGGGCATGGGGCCAGGGCCAGGGGCTGGAGGCATGACAGGCCGTTCATCTTCATTCTCAGACTCGGAGTCTGATAGCAGGCCCGGGAGCAGACGGGAGGGGCCCGGCTGAGGAGAGGAGGAAGGACAAGGCACAACAGTTTTTTTTAAAAAAAATCATGTTTAATAAATGTAATTAATCCTAGAGGCTGGCTTCCTTGGGGTTTTAATCCTGTCTTGAATGTGGATTATTAAATCTGCATTTCTAAAAGTTTGGCCCCTTAGTTTCTACTTGTGGCAGAGAGCTGAGGTTCTGTCTTTTAGAAACACATTTCTCCTTTAGGGAAAGTATAAAGTTCTGCCTTTTTAATATTTCCTAAAACATTTCACTCTTCCAAGAGGGGTGTGTAGAAAGTTAGCACCCTTAGCACCCACCCCTCTCCTAGGAAAATGAGATATTTTAGGAAATATTAAAAGGGCAGAATATTTCCCCTAAAAGGGAGGCAGAAACTCAGCCTCCCCACCTTTGTCAATGGGCCATTAAGGCCTGGGCCAGCCTATTCTACATAACAGAGATCTACCTCCTTCAGGCAGAGCCATAGTAGGAATTCCCCAAAGCCCTTTCATGACATCATCACCCAGCAAGGCTCAACCAAGCCTGGAACACAGGCAACCTACAAAGTTACCCCTGCATTGGCCCCATGGGAGTCTGACAACCAATCAGAACACAAGCTCAAATTCAAAGCCCAACAGAGGGGTAAAACCCAGGAACTCTCAGCATCTCTGCCCTTTTTTGCCCAGGATCTCAAACCATGTGGTCCTGTCCACCATTAAAAACCATCTTTCCAAGCTGTCTCCACGTTTCCAATGTCTTTCTTCCCACTGAACCGAGGTGGACATTTCTTCCAACAGGTGGGTGCTGACTTTCTACACCAGGGGTCTCCAACCTTGGCAACTTTAAGCCTGTTGGACTTCAACTCCCAGAATCCCCCAGCCAGCAAAGCTGGCTGGGGAATTCTGGGAGTTGAAGTCCAACAGGCTTAAAATTTTAGGACTGAGCTTTCCGCAGAGTTACAATAACTTTTTACTATCAGATTGCATCTGCGACTTATACCAGCTTGTACCAGCTTTAAGCCAGCCACCATCTGTAGACATTTTGAAGATGGGTATCCACTTGGACTTGGCATTACATCCTGCCACCCCAGACTTTACCTTGCTACCTCACGTCGTCTTCTCTCTCCTGTTTATGCTTTTAACTTATTTATGCGATATTCTGCCTTAGGACTCTTGCGCCTGTGCCCTCTTGCAGGAATGGCCCGCCGCATTATCAAGGGCCGGCCTCAATGACGGGTCTTGGGACCCACAGAGGTGGCATGCGAAAAAAAAGAGCCTTTGGGGGTTTTTAGATAGGGCTTTTTTAAGGGGTGGGAGGGTTAGGGCGGGCGTTGGGGGTAGCCCGTCGGGAGGGGAGCCAGTCCTTGCGCGTGCTCGTGACGGTTTTTTAATAGGTTCGGAGGTTAGGGGGGGAGATTGCGTTCCTGTTGGTGAGGGTGGCCCGATTTTCACGGTAAGTGGGAGGGGCAGATATGGCGGAAGGGGGGGATCATATCGTTCTGGGGGGGCGCGCGCCCGATGTTTGCAAGCGGTCGCACGCCCCGATCCCTCGTCCTTTTCCCGTTCCCCGGATGGTCAAGACCCCCAGATCCTGAGCCTGCGGCTGATGTTATGCAACGACGGTCCGTAGTTAATAAGGCCCCCCTAATATATGACCTTATCCAGGGGGGCGCTGCGGACCTTATAGGCGTTACGGAAACCTGGCTGGGCACGGAAGGGGGTGTGCCCCTTGTGGAGATGTGCCCGCCGGGTTTCCGTGCATTCCATCAGCCGAGGGCTCAGGGTAGGGGTGGGGGGGTGGCGGTTGTGATTAGAGAGAGTCTAGAGCCGAGGGAGACCACTGTACCTCAGATTGCCGGGTGCGAATCCCTCTTTGTGAGATGGGGTCATAGGTGCCAGATGGGTTTGCTGATCACGTACCTGGCTCCTTGCTGCGTGACAGCTGCCCTGCCCGAGCTCCTGGAGGTGCTGGCCGGGGTGGCAGTTGAAACCCCCAGACTTTTAGTCATGGGGGACTTTAACTTGCCATCGTCCGGCTCGTCATCGACGGCAGCTCGGGAGTTCATGGCTTCCATGACGGCCTTGGACCTGACCCAAGTAGTTGATGGCCCTACTCACATTGGGGGTGGCACTCTGGACCTGATTTTTGTCTCTGGTCAGTGGTTGAGAGATCTGGACTTAAAGGAAATAGTCACTGAACCTTTGTCATGGTCAGATCACTCTCTCCTTCGTCTGGACTTTCTGACCGCCATTCACCACCGCAGGGAGACGGAGCCGATGCGTTGGTTCCGTCCCAGGCGCCTGATGGACCCGGAGGGGTTCCGGACGGAGCTTGGGCCATTTCCTGAGGGTCTGGCTCACGGCTCGGCTGAGGAACTTGTTGCGGCCTGGGAACGGGCCGCGGCGGGGGCCTTAGACCGTGTCGTGCCTTTGCGGCCTCTGACCCGGCGCAGGTCCCAACCGGCTCCTTGGTTCTCCGAGGAGCTGAGAGGGATGAAACGCCGGAGAAGACGCCTAGAGAGTTCCTGGAGGTCCAGCCGTTCAGAAGCTGATCGGACACTAGTGAAGTCCTATACTAGGACTTACCTAGTGGCATTGAGGGAAGCGAGGCGAGCTACGCCTCCTCCTCATTGCATCGGCAGATAACCGCCCAGCCGCCCTGTGGGTGACCCGCTCCTCCTACACCAGGGGGAGGGGGATGACCCGTTGCAGGGACGTGCTGAGGAGTTTAACGGTTATCTATACGATAAAATCGTTCAGCTTCGGGATGGTTTGGACCAAGATTGCGGTGATACGGGTGAGACAGCTGAGGGTGGTCTTGGCGACATTTTATGGGATGAGTTTGACCCTGTCGCCCCGAGGACATGGACAGGTTGTTGGGGAGGCTGAATGCCACCACGTGTTTACTGGACCCGTGCCCTCCTGGCTGGTGCTGGCCACTCAGGAGGTGACACGAGGCTGGCTCCAGGCGATTACGAGCGCTTCCTTGGTGGAGGGTGTCTTCCGCCGCCTTGAAAGAGGCGGTGGTGAGGCCCTCCTCAAGAAGCCTTCCTGGACCCGCTGTTTTAGGTAATTATCGTCCGTCTCCAACCCGCCGCGGCGAAGGTTGTAGAGAGTATGGTGGCATATCAGTTTCCTTGCACCTGGATGAAACTGTCTATCTAGACCTGCTCCAGTCCGGTTTCCGCCCGGTTACAGCACGGAGACAGTTTGTTCTACAGCGTTTTGCGATTTGGAACAGGGGTCTCCAACCCTGGCAACTTTAAGACTTGTAGACTTGTTGAAGTCCACAAATCTTAAAGTTGCCAAGGTTGGTGTCGTGTCCCACTCCTCCGCTGACGGCCGGGTCAGGGAAATCCAAATCAGGCGTGCCTCTGCAGCTCTGCCAAGGTCCTAGCAAAGTTCTCAAGGCAGGCAGGAGACCAGAAAGTGATTTCAGCAAGATAAGGTAGACTTTGCCTGACTCAGAGAATGCCAGAAAGCAGATCCTTTATATAGGCCATGGGGTGTGGCTCCATGACTCAGCACTTATCCCAGCCTGCCCCTCCCTTCCTTCTGTTGACGCCGCTTATCAATTCTCCTGAAGCGAGGGTCACTCCAGTCTGCAGCTGTTGGTAATTGACCTTCCTCAGGCTCACATGCTGTGGGGGAGGGGTCTAGTTGCTCCGTTTGCCTGGGCATGGAGCCAGGGCTGGGGGCTGGAGGCACTTCTTCCTCAGCCTGTCTGGGCATGGAGCCAGGGCTGGGGCCGGGAGGCATGCTAGGACATTCCTCAGCGTTCGGAAGCAGATAAGACGGCCCCGGCTGCGGGGAAAGCGGACGAGGCACAACAGTTGGAGACCCCTGATTTACAAGCTTTTTTTTTTTGTATTTTGTTATTTGATTTTAATTTGTTTGTTGAATTAAAGGCCGGCAATGAGTTGGGTTTTGTCATGTCCCCCTCCCCCTCCGACGACTAGGTCTAGGAAGTCCGTATCAAGCGTGGCAACGAAGCCTCTGCAGCTTTGCCAAATTCCTTCTGAGGTTTCTCAGGGCAGGCAGGAGTCCAAGTTGTGACTTCAGCAAACTAGATGAGACTTTGCTTGACTCAAGGTTGGAATGCCAAAAGCAGGTCCTTTATATAGGCCGTGGGGTGTGGCTCCATGACTCAGCATTTATCCATGCCAGCCCTCCTTCCTTCTGCTGGCGCCTCTCAGATCTCCAGGCGAGGATCCTCCCACTTTGAATTGTCTTCTGCTGTTTGAGAAATGGAGGGGTCAGAAGGAGTAGGCCAGAGTAATTCCAATCCGTAGCTGACTTCCTCTGATGGCTGAGCCAAAAGAACACACGCCGTATGAGTGAGGTTTGTTTGTTCATGTCTGACATCCTGTCCGGGCATGGGGCCAGGGCCAGGGGCTGGAGGCATGACAGGCCGTTCATCTTCATTATCAGACTCGGAGTCTGATAGCAGGCCCGGGAGCAGACGGGAGGGGCCCGGCTGAGGAGAGGAGGAAGGACAAGGCACAACAGGTTTTTTTTAAAAAAATCATGTTTAATAAATGTAATTAATCCTAGAGGCTGGCTTCCTTGGGGTTTTAATCCTGTCTTGAATGTGGATTATTAAATCTGCATTTCTAAAAGTTTGGCCCCTTAGTTTCTACTTGTGGCAGAGAGCTGAGGTTCTGTCTTTTAGAAACACATTTCTCCTTTAGGGAAAGTATAAAGTTCTGCCTTTTTAATATTTCCTAAAACATTTCACTCTTCCAAGAGGGGTGTGTAGAAAGTTAGCACCCTTAGCACCCACCCCTCTCCTAGGAAAATGAGATATTTTAGGAAATATTAAAAAGGGCAGAATATTTCCCCTAAAAGGGAGGCAGAAACTCAGCCTCCCCACCTTTGTCAATGGGCCATTAAGGCCTGGGCCAGCCTATTCTACATAACAGAGATCTACCTCCTTCAGGCAGAGCCATAGTAGGAATTGCCCAAAGCCCTTTCATGACATCATCACCCAGCAAGGCTCAACCAAGCCTGGAACATAGGCAACCTACAAAGTTACCCCTGCATTGGCCCCATGGGAGTCTGACAACCAATCAGAACACAAGCTCAAATTCAAAGCCCAACAGAGGGGTAAAACCCAGGAACTCTCAGCATCTCCGCCCTTTTTCGCCCAGGATCTCAAACCATGTGGTCCTGTCCACCATTAAAAACCATCTTTCCAAGCTGTCTCCACGTTTCCAATGTCTTTCTTCCCACTGAACCGAGGTGGACATTTCTTCCAACAGGTGGGTGCTGATTTTCTACACCAGGGGTCTCCAACCTTGGCAACTTTAAGCCTGTTGGACTTCAACTCCCAGAATCCCCCAGCCAGCAAAGCTGGCTGGGGAATTCTGGGAGTTGAAGTCCAACAGGCTTAAAATTGCCCAGGTTGGAGACCCCTGTTCTACACTATGCTGTAATGGATATCCCTGTGATCTGCCGGTGACCTTTTGGAGGCCCCCCAAAATACCTGTTGTGTCCCACTCCTCCTCTGACGGCCGGGTCTGGGAAGTCTGTATTCAGCGTGGCCACGAAGCCTCTGCAGCTTTGCCAAATTCCTGTCAGAGTTCTCAGGGCAGGCAGGAATCCAAGGTGTGACTTCAGCAACCAGATGAGACTTTGCCTGACTCAAGGAATGCCAAAAAGCAGATCATTTATATAGGCCATGGGGTGTGGCTCCATGACTCAGCACTTATCCAGGCCTTTCCCTCCCTTCCTTTTGCTGACGTCGCCTCTCCATTCTCCGGAAGTGGGGATCTGTCCACGTTTTGTCCTCCTGCTCAGCTGCCGGCAAGTCTAGCTCGTGGCTGGCTTCTTGCTCACACGCTGTGGGAGGTAGGTTTATTTGCTCAGTCTGTCCGGGCATGGTGCCAGGGCTGGGGGTTGGAGGCATGCCAGGCCATTCTTCTTCACTATCAGTCTCTGGCTCAGATAACAGGAGATGGGAGGGGCCCGGCTGCAGAGAGGGGGGCGGGCGAGGCACAACACTACCCTTCTCAAGAGGGACAATTGTTTCAGCTTCTTCTCCCCCACCCCCGGCACCCTAGTTTTGGAAGGATCAGGTTATTTTATTTATTTTATTTAATCACATTTTTATACCGCCCTATCTCCCGAGGGACTCAGGGCGGTTTACAGCCTGATAAAAACACAAATATAAATACAAGATAAAACACCAATTAAAAAACTTATTGAATAAGGCCGAATATTAAAATTACGATTAAAATAATAAAACCCCGTTAAAAACCAAATTTAAAATTTAAAATTCTAGTCCAGTCCTGCGCAGATGTGTCTTAAGCTCGTGGCGAAAGGTTCGAAGGTCAGGAAGTTGACGGAGTCCTAGGGTTACATGCCGTCAAGTCTGTATTGACTCTTAGGCACCACATATGGTAGCACTAAAGAAAATACAATACAGAGTAACAGCCTTGGAGGTCTTCTAGCCCAGTCCCCTGCTTCAGCAGGAGACCCTTTACCAGTGGTAGTGAATCTATGGCCGTCACCCCAGCACAGAGTTTGTTACTAGAAAGCCAGAGGTACGCGGGGCTGGGATGCTCCCCTCCCCCTCTCCATGCGCGTCTGAGGATGTTTCTCACAACACACGCCTCTCTGCCCAGCAGCCCAATGGGAGCGCTTCCTCCTTCCCCTGTCTGGGGTAAGGGGGGCGGCTCGCATGCGGCATGAGGGTGGGGCGCAGCCAGCAGCCTGCTGAGTCTGTGGCAAAGGGGATTCCCGTGGTGGGGTTGGAGCATAGCTCACAGTGTGGCATAGTGTTGTGACCCAGGCCCAAGTAGGTAGTAGTAAACTCAGTCAATTTAAAAACAAACAGACTTTATTAGAACAGCTGAGAATTAACTCATTCTCAGCGTCGTCCAAACTAAATCAAAGCAAATTCTTCCCAATACAATTCTTCAGTCTTTATCACCAACTTTGGTCTAATTAGGCAAACTGCCAAAGGCTTTTCTCGGCAAAAGCTCAAAAGCAGAAGATGCCGACAAGAAATAAATGCAGCAAGACAAGGAGCAAGTCTATCAACATTGTTTTCCGACAAACAGCCCAAATGCCATTGCTGGTCTTTTAAGCCTTATGGGAGGGGCCAATCGTCTCTTAGCCCTACTCCTGAGTTGTCCTCTTTTTTGAGCTTCTCTTGTCTTCTGACAGCTCTTCTCATGCTTGCACTAGGAACAGGCTCCTCCTGTTCTTCTGCCTCACGACTGTCTGCCTCTGTAGGCTCTGGAGTCCGCACATCACTCCCAGATGCCCCTGACCCCACCTCTGCCTCCGACACAGAGCCCTCATCCGGGCCTTCCTCCAGGACTGAACCCATGTTCTTCCTCAGCCTCATCGCTGTCCGACTCAATTGCCAGCTCCACAGACTGCTGGCGGACCACAACACATAGCTGTTGGAGAAACAGAGCACTTGGGCCAAAGCATGGGCTTTGCGGTCCCAGCCCTGCACATCCTGCTGGCCCTGCCTTGTTGCTCGTTGGAGGCTTATCTATAAGAACATCACACATAACTAATTTTTATATAATGCACTGGCTACCTGTGGTCTTTCGGGTGCGCTTCAAGGTTTTGGTAACTATCTTCAAAGCACTCCATGGCATAGGGCCGGGCTATTTACGGGACCGTCTGCTGCCACCGATTGCCTCCCACCGACCCGTGCGCTCTCACAGGGAGGGACTCCTTAGGGTGCCGTCAGCCAGGCAGTGCCGACTGGCTATGCCCAGAGGGAGAGCCTTCTCTGTGGGGGCTCCCACCCTCTGGAACGAACTTCCTCCAGGTCTTCGTCAACTTTCCGACCTTCGAACCTTTCGCCGCGAGCTTAAGACACATCTATTTATTTGCGCAGGACTGGACTAGAATTTTAAATTTTAATTTGGTTTTAATGGGGTTTTATTATTTTTATTGTAATTTTTAACATTCGGCCTTATTTAATAAGTTTTTTAAATTGGTGTTTTATTCTGTATTTATATGCATGTTTTTTTATTAGGCTATAAACCGCCCTGAGTCCCCTGGGAGATAGGGCGGTATATAAATGTGATTAAATAAATAAATAAATAAATAAATAAATAAATAAATAAATCTTAGAGGTAAACCACTGAATTGCTTCTCCAATCGTATTGGAAAAGAAGTGTGGAGGCAAAAAAAATATTGGACAGAAATACACGCTTGGATAGAAAAAAAAATGATAAAGGAACACATAGACTTAAAACCAGAAATATTTCTGTTGGGTATCGTACCAGAAAAATATAATACAGGGTATATGTACTTAACACATGTTAACATGTATTAACAGCGGCTAGAATTGTGTTTGCACAACACTGGAAGAGCATAGAGATCCCTGCAGAAGAGAATGTAATAAAAAATACTACAATGTGCAGACATGGACAGATTAAGACTTAAAGTTAAAGACAGGGAAGTCACTGAATACTTCTTAATATGGGATTGGTTATCGAGCAATGGATAAGTAAGCGCTATTGTCACTATATGTTTATTATCAATATTCTGATGAGACGTTATTGTTACTATATGATGACTACTAATGTTATGAACGCTATTGCTGATGATTACTCAAAATAAAAATACCCAGACAACACACTGTTTATATAGAAATAGAAATTTTTGCTCTTTTCTATAAATAAAAAATAAATTTTTAAAAAAAGGAAATGAAGTATGGATGATTGAGGTCTGCGCGCCTCCTGTGTATGGGAAATGTGCACTAGACCAGGGGTCTCCAACCTTGGTCCCTTTAAGACTTGTGGACTTAAAAAAAAAAAAGACTTGTGGACTTCAACTCCCAGAGTCCCTCAGCCAGCAAAGCTGGCTGAGGAACTCTGGGAGTTGAAGTTCACAAGTCTTAAAGGGACCAAGGTTGGAGACCCTTGCACTAGATTCCACTTTATCTTATTTATGCAAATTCCCCAAGAAGTAGGTCCAACACATGTACTGTTACAGTGGAGGTTGTGCTGATGGTCAGCCAATTCAAAACGGACCCCCAGCTGAGAATCACTGCCGTAGATTATTGATTCAGAAAGTAATCCGTTTCTTTAGTGATAACTAATCGTGTTAGCTATTTTTGGTATAGGGATAATTTGTATTGGGTGCTTCATTTTTTATTTTATTTTTTATTTTGTGTTTTTGTAGACTTCCTAGTCTTGAACAGCCAAAAATGAGCACACCAAAAAAAGCAAGAACAGATAGTGGAAGTTCATTCCAAGAGGCCTGGACGGAGTCATTTGGAGTGATTGAACGCAATGGGAAAGCGTTATGTATTCTCTGTAATGAAAGTGTTATGTGTCACCCATCAAGCGTCAGGTGGCACTTTGACACCAAACACAAAAGTGTCGCCAAACTTGAGGAAACTGAAAGAACAAATCTGACAGCTGCCAGTTTTCAGATTTCACTGTGTATAGCGAAACATGGTAAGTCCCTTTCCGATGGGGATATTATCAAAACGGCCCTATTGTCTGGGTGTGATTCCCTTTTCCATGATTTCCCAAACAAGGACAAAATTATTCGACGCATCTTTGAGATGCCGCTTGGCAGAGATACTGTTGAAGATCGAGTCCAGCGCATGGCAAGTGATGTTAGCCAGCAGCTCACCACTGACTTACAAAAGGCAGCCTGTTACTCCATGTGCTTGGCTGAAAGCACAGATGTAAATAATCGTGCAACACTAGCAGTCATTTTGCATTATGCCGTTGGTGACGTCATGAGAGAAGAGTTGGTGAAACTGGTGTCTTTGCCTGAAAGAACACGAGGGATAGATATCTACAAAGCTGTGATGGAGGCTTTTTTGTCTCAAGACATAAGACCAGAAAAAGTTGTTTCAATTACTAGCGATGGGGCACCTTCTATTGTGGGGGCAACATCTGGTTTCATACAGTTGTTTGTTAAAGAAACAAAGCATCAAGTCATTCCGTTCCATTGCATTATACATCAAGAGGCTCTTTGTACCAGGGAAAGCAGCAGAAAAATTGACGATGTCCTCAAATATGTCACAGAAATGGTGAATTACATCATGGTTCGTGCTCTGAATTTTCCACAATTTCAAGCACTTCTTGAGCAGGTTCAGGCACAGAATAATTGTTTACTTATGTACAATAATGTCCGGTGGATGAACAGAGGAAGAGTCCTGGAGAGATTTGTAGCCTGCTTGGATGAAATTAGGCTGTTTATGAATGAAAAAGGGCAGGAATATCCACAGCTCACTGATACGGCCTGGCTTACCAACCTCACGTTTTTTACAGATTTTACACTACACTTCAGTGTACTGAACAAACAACTACAAGGTGTAGGGAGAACAGCAGAAAGGATGTTTTGTGATATCAAAACATTTGAGAGAAAACTGGAGGTTTTTGAAAGAGACGTTGAAAGTGGGCAGCTGAAATATTTCCCAAATCTAAAAATGCATTTAGAAAAGTCTACAACACTTGCAGACAATCCTCCAAGCCGTCAGGAAATCTGCAAGGAATTTTCTAGCGTTGTAGCAGCTGCAAAGGTGAATTTTAGTAACAGGTTTATACAATTCCGTAAGATGGAGACGACCTTGGGTTTTCTTACTTCTCCAGATAAAGCTGAATTTGAAGAACTTGATCTTTCCTGCTTACACTGGTTAGATTTAGGAAATCTGGAAATGGAGCTAGTGGAATTTCAAGAAAGCTCTATGTGGAAAAATAAATTCTATAGCCTGCGTCAAACACTTGAGAAGATAGAAGGGGTGACAAAGGACAGCACAGTTAGTTCTGAAAATGAAGTCCTTAAAGTGTGGAATTCTCTGCCAGTTAATTTTAAGTCAATGAAAGCACTTGGGATTGCTTTCCTTACTTTGTTTGGATCATCTTATGCTTGTGAGCAGCTGTTTTCAGCTTTGAATTATATCAATTCTGACACCAGAAGCAGACTAACAGATGACCTGAGGGCTGCATGCGTTGCTCTCATACTTACAAAGTATGAGCCAAGGTTAGACAAATTATCAGCATGCACACAGCAGCAAAAATGGCAGTAATTGGTCAAAAGCATGCCAGATGCAAACTGTTACCTTTCAGTAAAAAGTTGTTTGTATCATTGAAAGCTCTATTATTGTGGTTTTTTTTTTATTAAGACAAAAGATGTTAATCACGGATGAGCTGTTTTTTCTAAACTAAAACCTCAGTATTCAGGTTATTGCCATGTTGGCACTCTGCGATAAATAAGTAGGTTTTGGGTTGCAATTTGAGCAGTCAGTTTCTAAAAAGTTCGCCATCACTACCCTATACCATTCTGGACAAACGGTTGCCCAATTTCTTCTTAAAAATCTCAAGCGATGAACAGGAGGCAAACTGTTCCATTGATTAACTGACAAACCGTACTTTGCTGACAAACCGTACTCAACGAGTATTCCTTAATGGTACTGCATCTATATGGAGAGAAATAAGCAGTGTATACAGCAGTGGTTCCCAACCTTTTCTTGTTTGAGGCACAACCTTTTCTTGTTTGAGGCACCCTTGGAAAGCCTTTCAAAAGTTCCCGGCACCCTTATAAGGAAATAGATATTTAAAATCTCTGTAGCTCAAAAGTTCCCGGCACCCTTATAAGGAAATAGATATTTAAAATCTCTGTAGCTCAAAAGTTCCCGGCACCCTCAAAAGATCTCACGGCACCCCTTAGTGCCGCGGCACACTGGTTGGGAACCACTGGTATACAGTGTACTTCATAAACAATTTAGATGAGGGAATAGAAGGGGAATTTACCAGATTTGCGGATGATACTAAGCTGGCAGGAATAGCAAACACCCCAGATGATAGGCTCAAGATCCAGATGGATCTTGACAGACTTGAACACTGGGTCCTATCTAACAAAATGAAATTCAGTGTAGAGAAAAGTAAAGTCTTACACTTAGGCAAGAAAAACCAAAGGGACACATATAAACTGGGGGAAACCAGGCTTAACAGCAGTAACTGTGAGAAGGATCTTGGAGTCTTAGTGAACAACCAATTAAATATGAGCCAACAGTGTGCAGCGGCAGCCAAAAAAGCCAATATAATCCTAAATTGCATTAACAAGAGAGATAATCAAAATCAAGAGAGGTACTAATACCACTATACAAAGCCTTAGTAAGACCACACCTAGAATACTGCATCCAGTTTTGGTTACCACTATAAAAAAGACGTTGAGACATTAGAGTGCAGAGAAGAGCAACCAAGATGATTAGGGGACTGGAGGCTAAAACATACGATGAATGGTTGCAGGAACTGGGCATGGCTAGTCTAGTGAAGAGAAGGACCAGGGGAGACATGATAGCAGTCTTCCAATACTTGAGGGGCTGCCAGGGAGAGGAGGGGGTCAAGCTATTTTCCAAAGCACCTGAAGGCCAGACGAGGAACAATGGATGAAAATTGAACAAGGAGAGAATCAACTTGGAAATAAGGAGAAATTTTCTGACAATGAGAGCAATCAACCCATGGAACAGAAGTTGCCTTCGGAAGTTGTGGGAGCTTCATCACTGGAAGCTTTCAAGAAGAGATTGGATTACCATCTATCAGAAATGGTGTAGGGTCTATTGCTTGGGCAGGGGGGGGAGCGGAGGGCGGGGGGGGGGTTGGACTAGACTACCTACAAGGTCCCTTCCAATTCTGTTAATCTTAAAAATCTGTTAAACTGTTCTCACTGACAGACAAGAAATTTCTCCTGAATTGTTGCTTGAAATAGATTCGGAAAAGGATTTGGTAAAGGACTGTATGATAAAATGGGCACAGAATATTCAGGAACCAATAATGTTGGAAACATGAGAGAAAATCTGGGTTAGAAATGTTAAGTTTACACAAGCACAGAATTTAAGGGAAAATTTTTATAAGATGTTTTATAGATGGCACTTAGATCCCAAAAAATTATCACGTATGTATCCTGATATCCAAGCGAAATGTTGGAGGTGTGATTGTGATGACGCTACATATTTTCATATTTGGTGGACTTGCAAGAAAATTAAGGCCTTTTGAATAAGAATTTGGTGGATTATTCAAAATGTACTGAAGAAGAAGATAAAGTTCCTGCCACAATTTTTCCTTTTGGGAATTATAACGGATTGTACAGGGATTGAGACTAAATTGATTCTGAATTTAATAACAGCAGCAAGACTGTTGATTGGACAATACTGGAAGAAAGAAGAGGTACCTACAATAGAAGAATGGATATTGAAAGTCATTAATTTGGCTGAGATGGCTAAAATCTCAGCTTTTTTAAAAGACAATACGCAGGAAAGATATTTAATTGAATGGAAAAAATGGATTGATTATTTACAAAACAGATATCAGATTAAGAAATATCAGATTGCCTTTGAATAATTAGGAAGTATTATTTTATGTAATGGGGAGGGGGTTGGGAGATGAAAAGATTTGGATGAGGTTAATTGGATTAGAAGGGAAAATTTTACTCTATGTTTGGTTTATGTATAACAATACCTTGTGATTGACCCGGGAAGGGGGGGGGGGAGAGGGGAAGGGGGTTTTCTAGGAGGGAGGGGGGAAAAAAGGGGGAAAATGTTTTTGTTTCTTAAAACTTTTTCAATAAAAAAAGAAAAAAGAAAAAGAAATTTCTCCTGAATTATAGGTTGGATCTCTCTTTAATGATCTTCCAACAGTTGCTTTTTGTCCTGCCTTCAGGTACTTTTTACCTTTTTCTTTGTGAGAGCCCCTGAAGCAGGGGTGAAATGCTCCCGGTTTGGACCGGATTGCCGATCCGGTATCGATGGCGGCAGGTGGTTCAGAGAACCGGTAGCAAAAATCCCTGCCCCTCCCATGCCCAGCTGAGCCGCGCGATCATCAGAGGTTTTTTTTTTTTTTTACTTTTAAAAGCATTTTTTCTTTGGCCAAAAAAATACTTTTAAAAGTAAAAAAAAAAGCCTCTGATGATTGCGCAGCTCAGCTGGGATCATCAGAGGCTTTTAAAAGCATTTTTTCTACAACCTCTTCAGTGGAAGAGGTGGTAGAAAAAAATGCTTTTAAAAGTAAAAAACAAAAAGTTGGCCACACCCACCCAGTCACGTTACCCCTCCCCAAGCCACGCCCACAGAACTGGTAGTAACGAATTTTACATTTCACCCCTGCCCTCAAGTATTGGAAGACTGCTATCATGTCACCCTTCGTCCTTCTCTTTGTTAGACTAGACTAGGTTAAAGCCTAGAGGAGTCCCTTCAATCTTCTAAACTCATCACCTTCTGCCCTAAGTTTCACCTAATTTTATCACTGGTTCGCCGTGCACTGAAAAATGTGAAAAATGAAAATGAAAAATGTGCTCCCGACACAGCCTTCCACCCATGTGCTTTTGCTCGTGTGTGCAGTTTGCACACACGGTGGATGGGTGCTGGCCCACCCGCAGGTCGCCACTATCGGTTCGCCTGGTAGTATTATTACCACTGGCCCTAGCAAAACCTTATGAAAGAAAAGAAAAATGGCAGCATTCATGTTTGATGGGTGGTTTTCAGTAAATCTAGGCAAAATCAGATGTGGTGCACATTCTAGTAATAAACTATGGTTAACAAGCAGTGTTACATCCTAGCAGTGGCTAAGTGAATCATAACTCCACTGGTTTGCCCGGGTTTCCACATTAACGTGATACAACACACTGACCGAACCATAAATGAACCTTCTGTATTAATTTCCACATGGCCCCAAAATCTAATTATGGCTAATTTCTGATTCAACTCCTACCCTCAAAACGACGCTATAGAGCACTGCACACAGAACAACTATGACACAAGAACAGTTTTTTCCCGAAGGCCATCACTCTGCTAAACAAATAATTCCCTCAACACTGTCAAACTATTTAATAAATCTGCACTACTATTAATCTTCTCATCGTTCCCATCACCAATCTCTTTCCACTTATGACTCTATGACTGTAACTTTGTTGCTGGCAATCCTTATGATTTATATTGATATATTGACCATCATTTGTGTTGTAAATGTTGTACCTTGATGAAGGTATCTTTTCTTTTATGTACACTGAGAGCATATGCACCAAGACAAATTCCTTGTGTGTCCAATCACACTTGGCCAATAAAAAAAAATTCTATTCTATTCTATTCTATTCTATTTGGCATCTGGTTATTCAAGCCCTAACCTTCTCTTACCGGTGTCGGAAGTTAGCACCCACCCTCTCCTAGGCAAATGAAATATTCTAGGAAATATTAAAAAGGCAGAATATTATATTTCCCCGGATGAAAAATGGGGAAACGTGTTTTTTTAGGCAGGAAGCAGACTCACTCTTCATAGCCCCCACCCTCCAGCAGATGTCAGTCACTTAACAGATTTTATTTTTTTTAATTTTTATTTGCATTTATATCCCGCCCTTCTCCGAAGACTCAGGGCGGCTTACACTATGTTAGCAATAGTCTATTGCTATTTGTATATTTATATACAAAGTCAACTTATTGCCCCCAACAATCTGGGTCCTCATTTTACCTACCTTATAAAGGATGGAAGGCTGAGTCAACCTTGGGCCTGGTGGGACTAGAACCTGCAGTAATTGCAGGCAGCTGTGTTAATAGCAGACTGTCTTACCAGTCTGAGCCACAGATGAAGAGATAGCTAGATCTATTCATAAGCAAATGCACTCACCCAACATCCAACAAAGATAGGATTAGCCCTCAGCCATAATAGGAATTGGCCCAAACCCTCTTCATTAACATCATCACCCAGCAAGATTCAACCAGGTCTGGGACTCAAAAGACAACCTACAACATTAGCCCTGCATGGCCCTATGGGAGTCTGACAATCAATAAGAATACAAGCTTGAATTCAAACCCCAAGAGAGGGTATAAATCTCTCTCACACACACCCGTGTGCTTTTTGCCCAGGACCTCAAAACCGTGTGATCCTGTCCACCATTAAACCATCTTTTCAAGCAATCTCCATGTTTCCAGTGTCTTTCTCCCCACTTGGAACTGAATCCAGATGGACATTTCTTCCAACAGAAGTTAGCACCCATCCCTCTCCTAGGAAAAAGAGATATTTTAGGAAATATTAAAAAGGGCAGAATATTTCCCCTAAAGGAGAGGCAGAAACTCAGCCGCCCCCCCCCACACCTTTGTCAATTGGCCATTAAGGCCTGGGCCAGTCTATTCTACACAACAAAGATCTACCTCCTCCAGGCATAGTAGGAATTGCCCAAAGCCCTTTCAGTACATCATCACCCAACAAGATTCAACCAAACACAGGACAGAGACAACCTACAAAGTTACCCCTGCATGGACCCATGGGAGTCTGACAACCAATCAGAATACAAGCTCAAATTCAAACCCCAAGAGAAGGTATAAATCTCTCTCTCACACACACCCATGTGCTTTTTTGCCCAGGACCTCAAAACCATGTGATCCTGTCCACCATTAAACCATCTTTTCAAGCAATCTCCATGTTTCCAGTGTCTTTCCCCCCCACTTGGAACTGAACCCAGATGGACCTTTCTTCCAACATCGGGATGCATCAGTGGGGTTTTGCTTTGATAACCAAGTTCTACTTGTAATGCTAAATATGTTGTATAAACAGAAACTTCCTGTAATGATGGAAAAGCTGCACTGGAAATATAAAACTTCCCCCCCCCCCCATTTTTTTTCACATCTACATAACAAGCTGGTAAAAAATGATCTTGGAGATAAGGATAAATAATAATAATAAATTTAACTCAGTCAAGGGCAGTGGGAGGCATCCATCTGGCTCAAAGTGTTTTAAAGCGGTTATCCCACTCTGTTCTACTATATAGTAAGACAATATTAGATAGATGGGATCAGGACAAAGATTAAAAGGATACAGACAGTCCTCGTTTAGTGACCATTCAGAGTTATGACAGACATCCCTCCGAAGGGTATTTATGACCTGGTTCTGGAGTTCTGATAGCAACTGGAGGTTTTTCGAGAAGAGATTAGTCAACTATTTGACTGGGAGGATATCAGATCTCCTGCCTTGGGCAGTGGGTTGGACTAGAAGACCTCCAAAGGTCCCTTCCAGCCCTTTGATTCTATGATACTACGAATATTTCATTTATTTACTCTCCCCACCCCCTTTAACTTTTATTCCAGGGGTCTCCAACCTTGGCAACTTTAAGACTTGTGGACTTCAACTCCCAGAATCCCTCAGCCAGCAAAGCTGGCTGAGGAATTCTGGGAGCTGAAGTCCACAAGTCTTAAAGTTGCCAAGGTTGGAGACCCCTGTTCTATTCCAAGTCAGACCCTTGACCTAAAAGGACAAAAAGAAAACATGCCTTTCTTTTCCTCGCAAAGGGTTATTTTAGGCCAGGGGTCTCCAACCTTAGTAACTTTTTTTTTAATATTTTTTTTTAATTTTGTTTTTTTAATTTTTTTTTTAATTTTGTTGTCAGAAAACAACAAAATACCTTATACCACCAGGCTTGAAATCCTGGGATTAGAAAACTTACAACTCCGTCGACTTCGACATGACCTGTGTTTAACACACAAAATCATCTATTGCAATATCCTTCCTGTAAAAGACTACTTCAGCTTCAATCGCAATATTACAAGAGCAAAAAATAGATTCAAGCTTAATGTCAACCGCTTCAAACGTGATTGTAGAAAATATGACTTCTGTAACAGAGTTGTTAATGCTTGGAACTCATTACCTGACTCCATAGTCTCTACTCAAAATCCCAAAATCTTCAACCAAAAACTGTCTACTATTGACCTCACCCCATTCCTAAGAGGACTATAAGGGGCGTGCATAAGAGCACAAAAGTGCCTACCGTTCCTGTCCTATTGTTCCCTTCATTGTATCAAATTAATATAGCTGATGCATATTTTTTTACATACATATATATATATATATATATATATATTTGTTTTCTGAGGTTTTTTTTTAACCAAAGACCTATATATATATATATATATATATATATATATATATATATATATATATATATATATATATATATATATATATATATATATATATATATATATATATATATATATATATATATATATATATATATATATATATATATATATATATATATATATATATATATATATATATATATATATATATATATATATATATATATATATATATATATATATAAATTGGAAATGTCTTGGCCAAGACATTTCCAATTTTACACGGGAGAAAACCCGAACAACCAAAGACATATATATATATATATATATATATATATATATTCTTCATGATATGTTGTTTTATTTATGACAATGTTTGTATACTGTTGTGACAAAATGAAATTTTAAAAAAACAACTTTAAGGCTTGTGGACTTCAACTCTCAGAGCAAAGCTGGCTGAGGAACTCTGGGAGTTGAAGTCCACAAACCTTAAAGTTGCTAAGGTTGGAGATCCCTGTTTTAGGCTGCAGGGGGAAAAGCAGCACCGACCGCCGGGCCTACAACTCCCAGGAGCCCCTTCTTCATATGACGTCATTGGCCAGCGACCGAGAAAGGGAAGCGGGAAGTTTGCACCGCAGGGCGAAGCGAAAGCCAGCATGGAGGAAAAGTTATCGAAGGTGAGCGAGGCTCAGACCATTCGGGGATATTATTATTATTTTTTAAAAGAAAGAATAAAAAAATTACAAGGCTGGCAAAGATTTTCCTGAAAGGACACGTTTCCCTGTGCTCTGTGTTTCCTGGTTTGGGCTAATGTTTTCTTTTATTCCTAGCCTTTACATGTATTTATAATTATGTTTTACATCTGCATCTCCCATAAAATACCTGCTTGACGAAATAAAATAAAATAAAATAAATAAAACGAATTCTTTCCAACTGAAAGCCCCTTTTGATTCTGCAGCTCCAGTATAACAAATAACAATATTTAGCAAATGATTTCCTGCCTGGGCAGGGGGTTGGACTAGAAGACCTCCAAGGTCCCTTCCAACTCTGTTATTCTGTTATGTTATATCCTGCCAGGCTCAAAGCTTTTGTGTATTTATTTATTATTTATGATTTTGATTTTGTATTTTTGTTTTTACCTGGCTGTAAACCGCCCTGAGTCCTTCGGGAGAAGGGCGGTATAAAAATCAAATAAATAAATAAAAATAAATAAATAAATTTATATACCGCCCTTCTCCCGAAGGACTCAGGGCGGTTTACAGCCAGGTAAAAACAAAAATACAAACATTAAAAACATTTTAAAAAACTAAATTCAATTTGGCTAAGAGAGACTAAAACTCTAATAAAAAACCCCATTAAAACTATTAGGCCAGCCCTGCGCGATGAAACAAAAGTGTCTTCAGCTCGCGGCGAAAGGTCCGGAGGTCAGGGATTTGCCATAACCCTGGAGGCAGATCGTTCCAGAGGGCAGGAGCCCCCACAGAGAAGGCCCTCTCCCTGGGGGTCACCAGCCGACATTGTCTAGCCGACGGCATCCTGAGGAGACCCTCCCTATGGGAGCGCACTGGTCGATGGGAGGCCATTGATGGCAGTAGGCGGTCCCGTAAATAACCCGGTCCTATGCCATGTAGCTGTGAGCTCCTAGAAGATATTTGATATTGGGTTGATATTTGTGAGAGGAGCAATCTGTGTTCTCTTCTTCCTTATAATTACAGCTGGGTGACCTTGGGACAATCGCCAGGAGAGAGTGAGTTCTAGTCCTACTTTAGCCATGAAAACAGGCTGGGTGACTTTGGGCCAATCAACCAGGAGACAGTGAGTTCTAGTCCTGCTTATGTATGAAAGCCAGCTGGGTGATTTTGGGCCAGTCAATCAGGAGATAGTGAGTTCTAGTCATGCCTTAGGCATGAAAACCAGCTGGGTGACTTTGGGCCAATCACCAGGAGAAGGTGAATTTTAGTCCCATTTTAGGCATGAAAGCCAGCTGGGTGACTGTGGATCAATCGCCAGGACACAGTGAGTTCTAGTCCCACCTTAGGCATGAAAACCAGCTGGGTGACTTTGGGCCAATCGCCAGGAGAAGGTGAGTTCTAGTCCCACCTTAGGCATGAAAGCCAGCTGGGTGATTTTGGGGCAATCACCAGGAGACAGTGAGTTCTAGTCCCACCTTAGGCATGAAAGCCGGCTGGGTGACTTTGGGCCAATCACCAGGAGACAGTGACTTCTAGTCCTGCCTTAGGCATGAAAACCATCTGGGTGACTTTGGGTCAGTCACCAGGAGAGTGTGAATTCTAGTCCTACCTTATACATAAAAACTGGCTGGGTGACTTTGGGCCAATCAACCAGGAGACAGTGAGTTCTAGTCCTGCTGATGTATGAAAGCCAGCTGGGTGATTTTGGGCCAGTCGATCAGGAGACAGTGAGTTCTAGTCACGCCTTAGGCATGAAAACCAGCTGGATGACTTTAGGTCAGTTACTTTCTATCTGCTCAATCCACCCTCACAAAGTTGTGGTGGGGGAAAAGAAAAGTAAGAGGGAATATTATGTATGTTTGGTACCTTGAATGATTTATAAAAAAATAAATAAAGGCGAGATATAAATAAAATATATTAATAAAAATTCTAAGTTGCCATGACACTGATATATTAAAGTCACGCCTACTCACCTTTTGAAATGTCTTCATACCCCAGTAGCAAAATGGAGGAGAAAAACCGTCGTTCTTTTCTTTCTGTAACAGGTCACTTCATGGCTGAAGAATGTTTTTGGGGAGCAGCCAATCCCTCCTTTCGAAGTGAACGCACGGACAGTAGATATTTTGTATGAGCTGGCCGAATGCAATGAGTCCAGAGATGGGGACGTCAACTTACTAATTGAAGATATGAAGCAGAAAGCAGTGGAGTATGAGTCAGATGGTGAGATTCATTTATTCCCTGCCTTTATTGTTTTGATAAGTAGCAATATTTTTTGAAAGGGAGGACGTTCCTGTTGTGACGCAGGCCCAAGTAGGTAGTAGGAAACTCAGTCAGTGTAAAAACAAACAAACAAACTTTATTAGAACGGCTGAGAATTAACTCATTCTCAGCGCAGTCCAAACTAAATCAAAGCAAATTCCTCCCAACACAATTCCTCAGTCTGATCGCCAACCTTGAGCTTAATTAGGCAAACTGCCAAAGGCCTTTCTTGGCAAAAGTTCAGAGGACGCCGATAAGAAATAAATGCAGCAAGACAAGGCTATCTACGTTGTTTTCTGGCAAAGAGCCCAAACGCCGTTGCTGGTCTTTTAAGCCTTATGGGAGAGGCCAATCATCTCTTGGCCCTACTCCCAAGTTGTCCTCGTTGCTTGAGCTGCTCTTGCCTTCTGGCAGCTCTTCTCATGCGTGCATTAGGAACGGGCCCCTCCTGTTCCTCTGCCTCACTACTGTCAGCCTCTGGAGGCTCTGGAGTCTGCACATCACTCCCCAATGGCCCTGGCCCCACCTCTGCCTCCGACGCAGAGCCCTCATCCGGGCCTTCCCCAGCCTCCAGGACTGGCCCACGCTCTTCCTCAGCTTCATCGCTGTCTGACTCCGTTGCCAGCTCCGCAGGCTGCTGGCGGACCACAACACTGCCTAATATTCCTTCTGCATCCTGTTTTCCCCACAACAACTTTCCTGTGTGGTAGTTATCTAGCCAGCTTTCATGCCTAAGGTGGGACTAGAAGTCACAGTCACCTGATTTCTTTTTCTAGCAAATTTTTTTTTATTTTCCATAATAATTCCCACAATTTGACCAGTGTACAATACAATCACTTATCCAACAATCGATCCTATACTCAAATTATATTCCATCAGGGCTGCTCGACCGCCACTCCCTCCCTTAATCCTTTCTACCCTTCTCATCCTTCTTCGACTTTCCCCACCATCCTTCTCCTCGCTTTCCTACTTCCCCACCTCTTTCCCACTTCTCACTACCATCCTTTCTAACCCTCTATCTTCTCCTCCTTCTTCTCCTCCTATCCTTTCTTCTCCCTCCCTTCTTTCCTACCTACCTACCTGCCTACCTACTTTCTTCCTTCTTCACTCCTCTTTCCTTCCCCTTTCCCTTCCGGAGCGGTTACCGAGCAGTCCCGACTTTACACCATTCCAACTTGTTTAATTCTACCATTATTCCTGTACAATGGCAATCAATCAATTTATAATCTTCCCCTTTCCCCCCAGCCATTTCCCCCCTCCTCCCCCCCCGAGACTTCCCAGAAGTCACCTGGTTTCTAACCTAGTGCTTTAACTACTTGATTTAGAACCATTCATTTAGCCACCGTTAAAAGTTACAACAGCACTGGAAAAAAAAAAGTGACTTATGGCCATTTTTCAGACTTATGACCATTGCAGCATCCCCCATGGTCACGTGATCAAAGTCGGAGTGCCTGGCAACTGACTCATTTTTATGACAGCTGCAATGTCCCGGGGTCGTTTTTGATCCCTTTTTTCGACGTCCTCCTTCTTGTGCCATATCCGTCATCGGACGTTGGCGATCATGTTGGCGATCCTATTTTTATCAGCATCCGCACGAAAAAGGGCTGCTGAGTTTTGTCCGAGCCAGTCCCTTAGATTTTGAAGCCATGATGTTCTTCTTCTGCCTGGATCTCGTTTGCCTTCAATCTTTCCCTGGAGGATTAAGTGAAGGATGTCATATTTGCGACCTGCTGACAAGCAAAGATTCATTTAACTAACTTTTTATGGGGGTGTATGTTATTTTAATATTTGGGCAAATTTAAATCAGTTTTTTAAGGGATGTTTTAACTATTGTGTGTATCTGTATTTTATCTGCCTGTTCACCGCCCTGAGTCCTTCGGGAGAAGGGCGGTATACAAATTAAAATATTCATTCATTCATTCAACTTAACGCCGTGCAGTGATTCACTTAACAACTGTGGCCGGAGAGGTCATAAAATGGGGTGGAAAACTCACATAACCGCTGTCTTGCTTAGCCACAGAAATTTTGGGCTCCATTACAGTAGTGGGCAAAATTTGGCTCTGGGGCCTCTGGTGGCTCAAAAGA